>NW_004955409.1:34195396-34236038 GCF_000276665.1 Chinchilla lanigera
CCTTAAGGGAACGGGTACCTTTGCTTCTTGGTGACATCAAGAGCTTCTATCCAAGGGCTGTGATGTTATTCTAGACAATTTTACTGACATAAAATGAGTCTAAATTATGATGAAATCAGAACAGCCAACCACAAGGGAAGCTATTAACAATTTAACATGAGGGCGTGTGGATTCTACTTGTCAAAGAGAATATTAGAGGACTATTTGATATAAAATGCAACTATCACAGCGCTGAGGGTTGGGTACCTCAGCTGGATTTTCCTTGAACTCATCCCTTACAAAGCCAAACACAGAATGGGGTGTTTCACAAAGAGAGCATATTTTTTGCAAAGCAAAAAATTTGCAAAGCAGGACCGAATAGGACAAGGATTTTATTTGCTACTTACTTATCAAATAATTGTGTGGCGGAAAAGTCCATAGAGAACAGGCGAAATAAAAGTGAACCAAAGGAAAATATCAGAGAATTTGAAATGTAAGACACCTTGAGTCACATTGAGCTGCTTCCTATCAATGTGATCTCTGTTCTGCAGATTTCCAATTAATTTCCTCTTAAAATAGGAATAATATCTCCTCCTAAGAATGGTGTCAGAATTAATGAATAAAACTACTGTAAGTTACCCAGCAGCGTGCCTAGCAGGGAGAAGAATTTATGAAACGGTGTCTATGCTTTTTCTTTTATCTTTAATGTTATAGTCTGTCTTTCCTTTTCTTTCTTTTCAAGTATTTTAAGAAACTTTTTATTTTGGTTTAATCTTAGATTTGTGAAAAGTTGTAAAGCTGATACAAGGCTTTCCATATTCCTCTCACTCAATTACACATGTTTTCTATTTGAAATGTATTTTTCTCCAACTGTTTTCTAGCCTGCACGCATACAACCATCTTGAAAAGGAATAGATTGCATTCTAATAAAACTTTGCATCATCCACTTCAATGGTACCTTTGTCATCCTTCAATACACGATTGATGAAAATGATATGATCACCCTGGAGCAGAAAATTGTTATTAACTGAATCTGAATATGTTCATTGGCTTTTTCTTGGCTGCAGAAAACTTTGGCATAATCTAGTCTCTAATAACTTCAGGGAAGCCAGGTGAAAGCAAGAGAAAAAGTTGATAAAACTCCAGTGTCAGAGTGATAGTGCAGTTATTACGTATATTTAACGTGTGTCTAAGACCTAACAATAGATCTGTGGTTCCAATAATTTGGAAATCATTCTAATGATGTGATAATTAGGTGTGAAGGTTTAGAAGGAAGTCTAAATTTATATCGCTGGAGTTCTATGTAGTGTCTTGATGTATCCCACAGCTCCAGGCAATATAATAGGAAATGAGCTTCTTTTGTTCTGTCTCCCTTCTCCTTTCTGGGTCTCTTTTCTCTTTGCTTGCAAACACAGTCTCCGTAATTGCACTGTAGTTCTCATGGAGGTTTTTCTCCTACCCATGCATCTTCTCAAAAATGTCCAATGCTCTGAAACAGCCAAAACAGCTTCCTTAATTTTGTCCAATATTAAAATATATTCCCTTAATACTCTGCATAAGCTGCATGTCAGAGGAAGAAAATGAATTCAGATGCAACAGTTCATGTGGGGTGTTATAGAGAACTAGCATAACGTCTTTTTGCTCCTGGAGGCATTTACATTTCAAGGAAGGAAGACTTTCAGCTAAAAAGAAAAGAAAACTATTATGCTTAAGAGCCAGCCACTAACACTGGAGCGCAGGTATCCTGGCAAAGAGGAGGTATGGACACTGGCAACGTCCTCTACTTGGGTCCTCCTCAATCCGAGTCAGACAGAAATCCCAACCAAGCCCAGCAATGAAATCTCTTCAGTTCATGGTACTTAAAACAGATGGGGTAATAATATTTATGAATACAGAAAAACAAGATTCATAGGGACCAGGGGAGAGCAAGAGGTGACAAGGAAGAAGACTGAACCCCCAAGGGACGTTGGGGTCAGTTCCAGAAGGTGCTGTGCTCAAACCAACATGAGGATAGAAACTGTGGCCTTCGTGTCATGTGTATGTTTCAACTTGCACCATCTGAACCAAAACACTCACCGAAAGCAGTCTTGAGGAAGCATCTTTTTTATTCCACTGCCAGCTTTTCCTCCGGCTGCAGACCTTGGCGCAACACTTCTGGGGGAAAAAATAATGAAGTGCAATGCTAAAGGCTGGAAAATGAAGAATGATTTGAAGGTGTGAAAGGATTGGGAAAAAAAGATAAAAAGTAGTGACAGAAGTTTATTTCATTCCCATCATGAGATCCGGCAATGGTTATACTGCTTATTGCCTTCAGTTACCAAGGCCATAAACCATTATTTTCAGAGGCTCATTGCCGTGTATGAGCACAGGATTTGATGGGAAGATAAAGGGGTTGTGGGGGAAAAATTGCCTGGCCATTCTTCTTAATAGATTTTCTTTTTCATTTCTCCTGGAGTGGATAGCTAGAGGAAAGCAATGTTCAGAATATAATAATAATAGTAATAATAATAATAATAACATTAATCATCTTCCCCCTCATCAAAACTTTGTTAGAATATTGAACTCAAATCGGATCCCTTTATCTTGTATTTTCCTGTCTTGGCTGACATGACGGATCTAGGCTGAATAATTCTCTGAAAGTCGTGTTGGCTTGCCTAGTGGTGAAATTTTTATTAGAATTTTAATAGACACACAAAAAGAAGTAATCTTACTGACAGAACAAATCCATCGGGTGTGCTATATTTTTTGATACAATTTAAATTAGATAACACAACTGCAAAAAATAGAAAATAAATGAGCACACAGACACACATGTATATGTTTTTAGAGACGTTAAGCAAGGATGTTCATGAATCAAGCTTAGGTTTACTTGGAACTAAAATGAATGCACTTGTAGGTGGAGAGTATAATTTTCCATTTGTTCGTGTGTTACCACTCTTAACCGATTTATTTTACCTGCATTGACAGACTGTAGGTTTTATCAGAGGATTCAGAGTGAGAATTTGTTTTAATTACTAATAAACTATGCTAGCAAAAATATCCAGTACTGGTAAATGTTTTGTGCAAATCTATTAAATAACCACAGATGTTCATCATTTCAACATGGTTGTGTGAACCCAATCCACGTGTGCTCCATTTAAATTGTACTTTTTTAGAAGTAATGCCTTTCCTCCTATTAAACTGCATGTGCAGCAAACAATTCAGGCTTTCACTTGGCTCTCAAATTTGGCAATGAAGACAGAATGCTATCAGGCAAAGTGAAGTAAGAAGGAAAAGCAGACAGAACAGTTATGAGACCTGCTTCAGCTTCAGACTTCTGCTCCTGAGGTGCAGGAACAGCCAAATTATGCTACGAGATGGTGCATGTCCTACATGATCTGAGTTTTACACTACACGAGGAAAAGAGAGGAGAATCTGAACGGCTCACAGTACAACATCCCCACTGCCTGCATGATGACAATGCTATTCATGACTCATAACCTCAGCTCATGAGCTGAGTTATGCAAAAGCATACAGCTATGTCTAAGCCAATGCTATTTCAAATGCTATATTTGGTGTGTATTTTAAAAATGAGATTAGATTACTGTTAAATGTATCATTTCTCATTCTGTTCATTTTCATCTCTTCCCGATGCCCCCAGTGAAGAGAACTCTTACATATGCTGACAAAATTGACTCAGCTGTAGAAACTGACACTGAATCTTGAAGGGTTAAATAGATTTCAGAAATGTTGAATTTTTTCCCCCTCTCTGGAAACAGTATGCCTGAATGAATCCTAAGCTGTTAGGGTTACCATGGTAATTGTTATTCTTAAATGGAGAGGTTTACTTGTAAAGAAAATGCCCGCCACACTTGTGTGTATCTTCAGTCAGAACAACACAGCCATCTTTCAGAAGGACCCAACTTCTATGAGAATTAAAGCATGCACATAAATCTTTATCTGGGTGTGAAATGGGCTTGTTGATGAAAAGGGCAGAACATGAATATATTAGGAATATTTACAGAATGTGTACTTACTGGATGTGCTTTGTAGAATTTTCCGTGGAGGATGTAGATAAGTTCAGAGTCAACAGAATTTAGGAGACTGTTTCTTAGAGCATCTGATAGGACATCTACTCTGTGATTGAGCATGGTTTTGAAGTCAGTTCACACAATGTAAATCATCCATTATTGTTGTTGTTATCACTATCACTTTATTTTAGCCCTAAGGTCATGGCATAATGAGCCCACTTCATACCTGATGTGACCGGCATCAGTCAGTGTTCACTGCAGACTTTTGCACCATACCATGCTTTCACAAAGTGCCAGGGTCACGCTACAGGAAGGGTAGGAGGGATACCCTTCTTCACATGTGGAAGGGACTATTTTGCGTTGCCTCTATCTCAAAACTCTCATGCAAGTCTGGAACAAACTGAATTTGTTAAAACTCAATCCTTTTTGTGCTATCCATACTATACTTTAAAATTAGACAATTAGGTTTACAAATAACCTGGGAATTCCTACCAGATAGGGTAGATAGGTAGGGAAGTTCCTGTACTTTGGGCATATCTTTACTCTTGCTCTTATCAAAAGGTCATCATAGCTTTCTTGGCAGATTTTACAAGGTAGAAGACTAGGCCTGCATCTTAAGGCCAGGGGAGGCAGAGCATTGAGCACAAAGAATCAGATGGCCTGCATTCAAGCCCTTTCTCATTTGTTGTCTGTGTGACCTAGTCAACTTCTTCATGTCTCTGTGCCTCGATTTCATTGTTTATAAAATAAATATCACCAGGCCAACGTCACACAGTTGTTTTGAGAATTAAATGAGTTAATACTATCAAATTAGAATAGCTCCTGGCACAGGAAAATAGTATAAGAAGGTAAATCATTTATCAAAGGGTTTTTTTTTGAAATATATATTTGCATTTTCAGTGACTATCCTCAAATTGCTTGGTTAATGAGAGATAGTTTCTGTTTATTCATTTGTTTTGTTGAAAGACTGAATGAATGAGCTTTCAGTTCAACTGAGTAATTTTTATTCCTCTGCTCTCAGGACTGGTCATATAACTTCCGGTGAAAAATGTTTCTGGTGACCAGTACTCGTTGCATAGCAGCACATGCTCTTGTTGGAAAGCCTTGTTTGGCAACTCAGTTATTTTCCTTGAAACTCCCTTTCACGGGGAAAGGAAGCCTTGAGCAGTGCTTTTATTTGAAAAGCCTGTACGCTCTACTTAGGAAAAGCTGGTGGTATTGGTAAGAGAACAATGCTGGTCTCTCTCTTCCATATATCATTGGGCAGGTTACATCTGACTGTCTGGATTCAACAAGGAGAAGTGAATTACAGACATTGTTAGGGGAACAAGAACTTACTTCACTTGGCAATTTGACCTCTAAATGAATCATTTCACTTGTTTTTGCTGGGTTATTTTTTACTATCCCATTTTCAAGAGGTATTTGGAGAAAAGAAGACTTCTTTGACATTTCTAAGCCACTGGGATGCGTTTTAATTTGTTTCCAGGGTATTTAATCTATAAGACAGACCAGGCTGAATAATTTATGTAACAAAACAATGACAACAAGGTCAAAGAAGAAGTCTGACTTTACAGTGGGGAATATTCATGACATGATACTATTTGAGATATGCTTCTTGAATATTAAAGAGTTTTCCCTAATATTAAGTTCCAATTAAAAAACCAGAAAGGTATAAGAAAGAAAATTGGATTCCGTTTGAATTGGAAAAAAATTAAGCAAATCCTGGGGTAGCAATTATCATATTGCTAATTGAAAAATGTCAGCCACTCTTTATTCACACAATGTTTAGAGAGGGTAGCTGGAAATAATTTTACTTGTGACCTATTTGCAATGTAAACCTCAGAGTACCAGATATTCTGCCTCAAGAAATCAGATATTCATAATCTGATTTATTTAGGGATACATAATCTCAATTCTTTATTTTTGGTTACAGGTCAACTTAAAAGGGCAGAGTGGAAGAAATAGCACTGCTGCTTAAGGTTGTTTACAGAGTTTCTGACAAGATTTAACTGTACCCTCCTTTTTCTAACATGGTAGTGTTTATGCTCTGAACGAGATGAAGATTTTACACACAGTGGAGGAAAACTTAGATCATCTAACACACAACAGAGTGCTAAACTGGAAATGCAGGATCCTCCGTGTTTGCAGAACTCCATTGTCAATAATGTGAGCTCTGGTGCTAACTGCATTGACAGTGATATTTAACATTTATTAAGGAGTCACTACATTAGGGGAATTAATTCTTGCTCTTCTAATGAACAAATCAAGAATGTTAGTGAGTTAAGCTAATAAAAGTTGATTTCTTTCTCTTATCAGGTTGGAAGGCATCTATTCTCTTTCTGGTGTGTTGCTCTGCTGTCTTCTGGGTCCTCAGATCCTCCAGTGCACCCCTGAATCCAGTGGGCGGAGTTACAAGAACAGCAGAGAGATGAGGAGCCTGACTGTTAGAGTGGGCCAGGCCTGGTATAATGCTTATCATTCTGCTCGTTTTCATGTGGACAGTGCTCAGTCACACGGCCCTATTTACCTGCAACCATGGCAAGGAAACATAGTGAAGCACCACCAAGGAAGAGAGGACACGAATAGGGTTAAACAACTGAAAGTAGGCACTGCTGTACTAAGTCCATCTCTCTGCATAGCTCAGTTCATCTTCACAATTACTTTTTGCCGATCAAGAAGCTTACACTTAGGATGCCAGAGCTGGATTTGTCTCTTTGACTCAGTCTGTGCTCTTCGCCACCACGCTAAATCACCTCCTTGGCTTTTGAAAAACACTATGTGTGATTCTTCACCCTGATAACTAAAATGACAGTATTTGCAATCCCAGCTATACCTCAGGGATATTGGGAAATTGTGGTCTTGTCAGGACTTGTCTTCTGTCTGTTACACCGATGAACTGTCTGGGCATCTTTCTGTAGTTAATTTCTCTACTTGTACAGTGTACTCTGTCTCTTCTTGCCTTCCCAAGCAATTCCCTCGCTCTTCTGCATCATAAAATCTTCCTATTTATCAGCTTACAATTGTATTCCTCTTTCTCTGATCTTTAAAATATTTCTTGACTCCGTATGTCTATTTAACTGCTTCCTCATCTCTTTACTCCTCTTTACTGTAAGATATCTTAACAAATATGTGCTCAGACAATTTCTGTTAATTTCTCTCCTTTCTTGCCAGATCCCCCCAATGAAGAACACCTATCTCTGGCACAGTGCTGATGTTGCTATGTTCACCAATAGCCTCTAAGTAGCTGAATGGAATCAATTTTTAGTTTGCATTATTAAATCTACCAACAGTATATCATCTTTCTCCCTTTTAAAAGTTTATTTTTTCATTTAGTTTCTAAGATGCCAACATTCACTTGGCACTCTTTCCATTTTTCTATACTTTCTGCATGTGTCTTTCTTTTGGATTTCTCTTTGTCTTACTGACCTTTAAATAGAGAATTCCAGCAGGATTCGATCCTGAGATGTCATCTTTTGCTGTCTTTATTTCATTCCATTAATGGTTATATTTAGTCTGATGCCTTCAAATATGATCCTTAAGATGAAGATCTTTAGGATTTTTGCATGTACATATCTGTATATGTCATTAATTGAATGTACTACCAAGAACTCAAGCTCAAGATGCCCCAAATTATGGTTCTCACTCCTTTATCAAAACCACCCTGCTGTCTGAAGCATAGAGACTTATGTCAGATGAATAGAGCATGAAGAAGTCTTGGACGCCGTGTCCCACAGCAGAGGAAAGGGTAACGCCTATCCTAGTTACCCCTAGGCTCTCAGGATTTGAAGTGAGGAGGTTACTAAAGAATTTATATGCTGACGTAATGGGTATTTTTTTGCTTCATGAGATATACACACACAACACACAAAGGAGACTGGAGCACTGATCACCTCTGAGAGGTGAAAGGCGCAGAACAGAACCAGCGCAAGACCAGGATGCCCCTTTACCACCAATAACCTTTCGTTCACCAGCGCAGTCTTCTCTTGCTGGTGTTCTTTTGGGGGATTACTTTGTGAAAGGCCCTGTCTGTACTTCAGAGTCAGAGGGTAAATTGAAAAATAAATAAGAACTTGGGCTGTGATCTTGACTGATAAATGATTATAATTTAATTTGATGGAATACTTACTGAGAAAGACTGAGACATTCTGAACTAAATTATATTACAGAAATCAATGAACTAGAGTATTTAACTGAGAATGGACCAAATATATAAAATATCTTATCTCAGCAATTTGTATATTGAAAGGACAGGATAGTACTTTAGAGTTCTGAAAATAAAGTCAGTTCATGTGACATATATCTGTATAGAGAATTCTCAGATATGTAAATTACACAGGGACATGCAAAGGGAAGCTCATTTAATTTTTGTGGAAACAAATCTATGTATATTATATTATGTAGAAACATATATATGATGTTTTTCATTATTTGTACTTTCAAAAACATTGGCAGACACATTCTCCATGAATTGTTGAGAGTTTATTTTAATGATAGTTTATTATAACCTGATTTCTCTGCTTCAGACATTACTAACCAGAGAAAGGGACTCCACAGAGAATGAGGGCAATCTCATTGGGACGTCTCCATCAAGTACTGCTTATTTAGTATCATTTTTACTCCTGGCATTTTAAATATATGAGTTTATATCCAGGTTGATAGATGGTAACACTTTAGGTCTGCTGGAGAAGCAGAGGACAATTCATCCTTCCAGCCACAATAAGGCAAACAGCCCACAGGACAAACCAAAGACCATGATAACTTTAAACAAGAAAGTCATTGATTAGAGGGAAAGCAAATGCTGAAAGGGAAGCCCAGAAATACCGAGAAGGAGTCAAAGAAGCTACCAGTCAAGCACAGAAAACAAAGGAGACTACAACTGAGAACCTGTGGGACTGGAGATAATAAGAACAGCGGGAGGAGAGAGAGGGGAAGCATATAAAGGATAAGAAAAAAAAAAACAATAAAAAGATGACACATAAAAGGGAATGAAAAACCAATAGAAGATGCCAGAATTTTTGACAGTGAGTGGTAGGATCTGAAAGAACTTCTGAAAGAAGTCTCTGAACTTCCCTATGGGGCACCGTCCTTGACAGTGAGATATTAACCTACAGGGATATGAGTGCAGCCCAAGCCCCACGAAAATAAAAGACACAGAATAACTAAGTACAGTGCTCTAGATTGTATGTGTCTACTCAGAAGCATTTTCCTATAGCTATTTCAAAGAGAAGGTGGTTGGAAAAGCTGCATGTTTTAGAATGCATAATCAAAAGAAATTGTTTGTGTGTATTTTTGGTATTGTTATTTTTTTTCCTTTTCTTGCTACTGACGTGGCATTCAGCAAGCAAGAATGCACTTAACAATCATTTAAAAACAGGATTAGTCACTCTATTTAAATACATCTTTTATTTTATCCATCCTTCCTCTCTTGTTACTTCTAAAACTTTTGACTTTGAAAGAATGCATGTTTTCTTTATTGATTATTCCCTCCCACTCATAGACCTACTGCATTTTTTTGTTTGAGGGAAAATAATATAACTTATTTCAGAGCACAGTTATTCCTTTTCATTCAGCATCATTTTTTGCCCTACATTTAGATTCACCTGTTCACTGACATTCATTAAACTATAAAACCTGGGACTGATCACCAGCTAAAACCCAGGAGGTCATCATTTATTTCCTGTTTTGTAAATTCCAATTAGATACTACAGAGCTCGGTTTTGTATGGCATTGTTTCCTCAAAAATAAAAGCCCACCATTTATAACACCAGAGGACAGTAGCACAGAGCTGAGTCCCAGCATTCTCCCTCAGCAGCTGAAGATAGCATTTTGAATAAGATACAGCGCCATGTATTAGCAGCAGTTTGCTTATTTATTTATTTCAGAGGGAGAGGCAGATAAGAGGCTGATTGAGTCCACACCTCAGTGATGAGCACTGGGCAGCCCATTAACGCTGATGACGAAGCTGCAGCTCAGCCCACAGGCAGTTGTTTGGGATTTATACTAAGACATAGTGATGGATAAGTGTAAACTCCTGTTTAAGAGAGCAAATGAATGCTTTCTACTTGAAAAATAAATTGCAGATAAGCTAATTTAAGGCTAATCAAAGAGCCATTCATTCTGGGTGGGAATAATGCCCAAGAAGGGCTCTATAATAAATAAGTCTCTGGTCCTTTGGTATATACATGGCACAAGAGAGGTGCAGATAAGCATGCTTCTCACTCATAAATAATCTCCTGTTGCGATCCTTAATGTATTGTGAATTCATTGTGGGTTTCTAGGCAGCTGGAGGACACTAATCAATGCAAAAGAAACTTTGCAGTGGTTTTCACTTGGAATTATCAATCAAGTCACAAATGTGCTTTATTTCTGATAGCCTGAATAAAACTTGATAAAACAAAGTTTGCCAGAGGGAGGAAAAAGTTGTACTTCTGGAGGAGAGCTTTTCTTTGAGGATTTCAAAGTACACTGAATCAAATCATCTTCTAATACATTTTTATTTAGCTCAGAATGAGGTGGGATAAAGAAATAAAGGTAGGTAAAAGAGAACAAGAAAATTGTAATTTTAAAACTGTACTTTTAAGAGAAAATGCAGCTTTAGGACACAAAGTTGCTCAAGGTTTCTATACCTCTTTCTCTTCCAGAAAACTCACTCCCCAAAATGCTCCCAAACATTTTAAATACATAGTAAGACTGTAAATCAGGCTGGTGCTTTTCCCTGCATGGACTTCCCTCCTCAAGGAAGCAGCATTGTTAAATGGGAACCACGTCTCCACACTGCAAATGGTTTGCATTTTATTTTTTATTTTATTTTATTTTTTTTTTTTTTTTGGTTTTTCTGTGGTACCGGGAACCGAACTCATGACCTTGTGCTTGCCAGGCAGGCGCTTTTGCCGCTGAGCTAAATCCCCAGCCCCTGGTTTGCATTTTAAAGTGTCTCACCAAATGGGTAGCCTGACAGGCAGATGGTGAAAATATACATCCTAGGTCATTCATCTTGAGGACATCCCCCAAATCACATGAAAATCCCCAGTCCCAGGGTGTATTATACTTCAAACTGAATGTTGTCACTATCTGCTGGGTGTTTGCTCTGCCTGATAACCTTCTTTGTGCTTCTCATCAATATGCCCTGAAAACACTGTCCTGGAAGTCAGCAAAGCTACAGTCTGTCCTGTTGATGGGAGGAGTTGAGGTCCCCATCACCTCTTTGGGGACCTCCTGAAATCCTGTCAGGTAACATGAGTCACTCACAATCATACCAGTCCTTATATCTAGAAGAATCCATATATTTGAGAGGGGCCTACATAGGTTCAAGAATCCAGACATTTCTGATTACCCAAGAGCAATCATTAGAATTGATGATATAGGATTTATCTAAATAATGGCAAGGAAATAATTTCAAATACTAACAAATGGTGGGTGGACCATTTTATGTTGTGAAAGCATTTGTTTGATCATTTGCCTCTACCGGATTTCTTGGTAATTTGTCAAATTTGTGAATACACAGAATTGTGCTGTTTAAAGGATCATAAATTCATAAAATATTAGTGAAATTTTATTCACTGAGAAGTTATTAAAGCCTATTGGTTTTCTAGGGCTGTCATAGCAAAATGCCAGAGGCTTGGTGGCTTAAACAATAGAAAGTTATTTTCTTGCAGTTTTGGAGATTAGAAGTAGAGGACCAAGCTTGGGCAGTGTTCCTTTCCTCTGAGTCCTCTCCCCATGGCTTGCAGCAGGTCACCCTCTTGTTTGCTCTCCACATGTGGGTACACTTCTGTGCATGCAATCTCCCTGGTGTGTCTCTGTCTTAATCTCCTTAGAAAGACACCAGTTGATTTGGATAAGTGCCCACCCTAATGGTATGATTTTAATTTAATCACTTTTTAAAGTCCTTGTCTCCAAATATAGTCAAATTCTGACACAGTGAGTGTTAGTGGCTCAATGTATAGATTTTCAATCACAAAGCAAACAGACAAAATTCATATCCTTGTGCACCTTATATGTTATTGAGGGCAAGCATAATACAAACAGTAGCTACAATTTAAAGGTCATATAAAGTTAGGAGTTTTAAGTGCTATTGTGAAAACATTAGAGCATAGAAAAGGGATATGGAAGGGAGTTGAGTGTGGAAGATGAATGATCAATGAAAGTGTCCTGTAGTTTAGACAAAGAACCCAGGATGATGGCCTTCAAGAGGTAAAGGAGTTTGCCAAATAGAGGGACCAGTGGTGCAGGCTAATGAAGGAACAATGTGAAGGGCCAGATGTGGAAGCATATTAGCCTATTTTAAAAGAAGAACAATGCTATGATCAAATAAAGTGAACAGGGGAGAATGGGAAAATACGATATCTTGGAAGGTACTCCGGGCTAGATCAGGTGCTATTGCGCAGCTTTCATACAAACTTTAAGCTTTACATTGAGAAGGATGCGAAGACATTGTAGAAGTGACATGACCTGACTTCTTGGATAACAATTCATTCTGTTTGGTATGTTGTAGAGAAATTCTAAGGTAGCAGGGTGGGATCAAGGAGACCAGTTAGGATGACTCCAATAATCCAGTTGAAGAGCATTAGTGACCCAGACTAGGATTGTAGCATAAAGTTGGGGAGCGATGATATTGTAAACGTGTTTTGAGGACCGAGACGACAAGATTTGCTAGTGGAGTCCATGCAGGAGGTGAGAGATGCTGAAGAGTCCCATTACCTTTCAGAGAAAGAATAGGACACATCAGTGAGAAGGAAGAAAAGATGTATTAGGCACAATTAAGCAAGTACACACTTAGAGAGAAACGTGAGCACTCATAAAGTACAGTGTGGCCTAGGGCTGGGCGTTTTATGTCTCCTTTCTACCTATCTTCTTCCATCCTACGTCACTAAGAGCATGAGCCCAGGCTCAGAGGTAAGTAGGAGACTGTTGCATGCACCATATTGGCAGTTACACCTATTCCAGAAGCGCAGCCTCACAAATTCAGAACAGTAATGATCTGCATGCCAGGTGCCTGTTAATGAAGGAATGGGGAGGGTGCTGCTATGGAGTCACACTGACCTGTGCTTGAGTCTGTATTTCACATGAATGCGGGCAAGTCGATTTGAGTCTCAGTTTACTTGCCTATAGAATGGCTTGTCAGTGATATTTTAATGATTAAAGATATCATTAAAACAAAAATTGCATAGGGACAAAGTTAAGGAAAGCTTCATATTCAAAACCCTTGTCAAAGAAGTTAGAGGCTTAAATCAGCTCTACTAACCAAAAGGCACTACAGTTCGAAATGCTAGGATACCAAAAATGCACTCATCCATAGTTCTTAATTGACTTTACCCAAGGAAAAAAAATAAACTTTCTTGTATCTTCAAGAGGGGAGATAATTTTATAATTTGGAGGAAGTCACCTCCCAAAGTTAGGCTCCTACATCCCACAGAAACTGGTAGCTTAAAGGGCTTGTCTTCCTTGAGGTTGATATTTCAAATAGATAATCCCAGAACCAACAGAGGATCCTGGGTTGTAAAGCTATCAAGAAGTCTTTAAAAATATTTACATCTCGAAGGAATAGAAAAATAACTTTAAATTTCAAATTTAAGTTAAACTGAATATTCTAAAGACAGGGAAGTCAGGGGCAAAGCAGTAGATTGGTCAAGATGAGATAATGTGAAGTCTATTTTGTAAATAGTATTTGTACAGCAACAAACTCAGGTCAGGGAACTTAATTGGTGTCCAAAGAACAGGAGCAATTATAGCCATTATTATTAATTTTTGCTGCTATAGAAAACCTAATCTAAAATAGGCAAAACCCATATTGACCTGCATTCCACTAAGTGCTAATTTAGACGCTGTAGGAAAGAAATGGATGACTAATTTGGCTCAATGAGCATTCATCTTTTAGCTTAGCTTAGAGAGAACCAGTGGACACAGAAGAATCATCAGAGCTGGTTTCCCACCATGGATCCCTTATGATTTTGTTCTGACATATGAGGGAGCCCAGAAGAATGTCCTAGCACTTCTCCTTGCTCTTGTAGACTGCAGATACCTGGAAAAAGGTACATCTGGGAAACAGAACAATGGAGGTCAGTGTTTTTGGCTAACAGAAAAAGACATTAACTCAACCAATGTTATACCTATTGTTTAATGCCTAATGTGTCATTGAACATTGATAACAATTAACCCTTATTGCTAAGTGGTTGGGATGAGAGGAAATATGGTGTAAAGATTCTGAAGAACAGCATGTTCCACAGCCCAGCGAAGTTCAGAACTCCAAGTCATACATAGTACAAGAGAAACTGAGGACTCTCTGCAAACATTTAATGTTACTGAAAGACCAAAGTCTATGCAAAGCTCAAATTAGACAAAAGCTTTGTCCATCCTACTCAGGCAATGCAGCCAGTAGCAATTTTATGGCTAACATGAATAGACTTAAAATATCTCAGTGGAAAATTATGAATATGCCAGGATGGTGTCAGTGACATAGGTGTGTTCCTCTATGTAGGCCCAATCAACTAAAATTCATATTGTTTACATTCTGCCAAAATTTAGTGGGAAATGTACTTTTCATTACGTGATTCCCTTGCCAGATTACTTGTGAAGGAAAACGCAGAGATATTTTGAGTTGGCCAACATTTAGAAGACCAAAATGACCTCGCAAGGCATTATGCACTCTAAATTATTTGTCATGTAATGAAATAATGACGCTTTGAAGAATTAAAAAGAAACCCAGAAGCAAAGAAGGTACAATTTGGCTGCCATTCCCAAGAACAATTATGGTTTGTCCCTAGCATAACATCAAAATTAGAAGACATTTTATTGATCATTTAGCCCAATCCTTTTATTTTTAGAAAAATGAGAAGTATTGTATTTGCCCTTTTTCTGTTGCTACAATGAAGTACTTGACACTAGGTAATTTGTAAAGCAGTTCACTTACCTCAAGCTTTTGGAGGTTTAAAGGTATTGCCCCCCGTCTGGCAAGGACCACGTGGCATATGGAAGAGGCATGCAGATATGAGTAGAAGTGATGACATTACAAGATAAAAGCCAGGAAATGACTGGAGTTCCAAGAGAACTATGTCAACTCCCCCTAAAAGCATATCGTCAGTGATCCAGTGACTTCTCTAGGTCCTATCCTTTAAGGGTCTCACCATGTCTCAACACTGCTAGACAGAGCCCCAAACTCCCAGGAGCATTTGAACCTTTAGAGAGCCATATCCAAAGAGAGCCATATCCAAAACACAGCAGGGATGAAATGGCTAAAGGCAATAACTTGTAAACTTGCCTGTTCTCGAGTATGAGTTTCCTGATTCCTAAGAAGGACACCTTTTCTTCACTTAAGGCTCCTAATTGGAAAACAATTCTCTCCCAGACTGGAATGTGTGCTTGGGAAATGCCTAGACTTTCAGCTGGACATTCTTGAGAAGCTATAGCTTCGTGATGGTCACAGGTATATATCTGATGGGCATTCTCATTTCTATTTACCTTTTTTTATATGCTTCTCAGTGATAACAGGGCTAATGAGAAGGAAAACTAGGACATAGCATAATATACTTCTCAAATTTCATGGCCTCACCTCGAGCTAAAGAAAATATTTCAAACCCGGCTGTCCCCTACTTTTTATTTTATGCTAGCAGTGACTATGTTACTGCACACTGTATCCTTCACTACATTGTAAACTATAGAAAATGTCTTATACTAACCTTTACTTTTAGTCTTAAAAAAGTGATTAATATAGCTATATTTATATTTACTCTCTAAGAGAGTCACGCAATACTATTTTTACCCAAGTGATTAATATAGCTATATTTATATTTACTCAATATGCATATATCTATGTAAATATTTGCTTAATACTTTCTATGTATATATGCATATATATACATGAATATGTGTGTGCATATAAACAGCTGTGTAGGTGGCTCCTTATGACTCTTGCTCTTTGTGACTGTCCACTGCTCAACAAAGGAATGAAAGCTGCTATGGAGGCTATATAGCTGCAGAGGAGTTTTGCCCCTAAGCAATGGTGGCAAAAGCAGGGAAAAGGGTTGGTTTGATTGGAGAGGTTATGTGTATGAGTAATGCGGTGGTGGAAATACACTAGCAGAAGGGTCAACTGCAGGCATGTCTTATCAGTCATCATTAACTTGGCCTTGACCTCACCCCCAATGGCTTCTTTTTTTTTTTTTTGGATTTTTGGTTTTTCTCCGGTACCAGGAACCGAACTCACGACCTTGTGCTTGCCAGGCAGGCGCTTTGCCGCTGAGCTAAATCCCAGCCCCCCCAATGGCTTCTTGATGTGCATTAAAATTGTAGGATAGTACAAGTTCATCCATAAATATTCACCTACACTTTTGGAGGGAATTAATTTCTTCTTATATTCCTCAAGCAATTTAGTATTTGACTCTATCACAGCCAGTATGATGTGTTATAAATATCTGTCTTTTGCTAAACTTCTAGTTGCCTAAGAAAATGGGCTATATTTTAGATTTCTTTGCAAACTTGAGCATCTTTTATGCAGGAAATGAAGGAAAGAATAATAGATAAAGGCCAGACTTTGACTCTACTCCCTGCCTATCTGTGCATCTCTCTGTCTATCTATCATTTGTCATCTATCTATGTATCTATGTATCTATCATTTATCATCTATCTATCATCTATCTATCTATCTATCTATCTATCTATCTATCTATCTATCCTATATCTATCCTGTTCTAAGGGCTTTAGAGATGTTAATTCATTCTATGTTTCCTTTTGCAGAAAAGGAATCAAGTTTCAGAGAGATGAAATAACTGGCCCAAGGTCACTCACATGAAAAAGAACAATAAAGAATTCACACTTACCAAGTGTGGTTGCAGATTTCCTACTCCAAATAATCTCATTATGTTGTCCCCCTCCTTGTCTGGTTGTTCAATGTTTAGGGTGTAAAGTGGTCAGGATCTGAAAGTGGTGGGGAGCAAGGCAAAACCTTTTGACTAGGAAACCTTTTGACAACGGGAAACAGCATGTCTGCAGGAAGAGGTTTTTGCTTGCAATTTGTGGTTCATAGGGCTCCTCCTTGGTAAAGGATGGGAAAAGGGATTTTGAAGTAAAACTTGTTTCAGGATCAGAGGTACAGAGGTGAAAGGCAAAAGAAGATTGACATAATTCTCTGTACAGCACTAAATAGGCATAATTGGGGTGACTTTCTTTGTCTTTATATGGTGTTTGAACCTTGACCTGCTCTCCTCTCCAAGGAAATGGCTAACACACAAGCTTGTTAAATTTCCAGAACTATAAATGAACATCACATTTCTATTATAATTGTTTTCCATAAAGTAAGCCTACCTTCCACAGTTTTTTCTGTACATATTTTCAGAAGTGATTAGTCTTTGCTCTGGTTCTGTGATTCAGCACATAGACTAATAAAAAATGTTGCAATCTCTAAGCTATCACTTTTCCTTATTTTTTTTACAGACTCCCATTGAATAATAAGTACATGTACCAGCCAGGGTGCACAACAACTCCTATGGTGTCTGCTTCTCATTGCACACTTAGAATGACAAGGACCAGATTTATAGTTTCTACTTTGAATCTACTGGCAAGCCCTCAAGAATATGAGCTTAAAAGTCCATTTGGCGCCTTGGAAAAGCATGGTGAACTGTTCCATCTGACATTATTCATGTCTTCTGGGGAAACATTCCTGCTCTTGTTGGAGTAAGCTTTCTGCAGGGAACACTTTGCCTTTCATATCCTTCTCTACTCATGCTGATTACTATTCCTGAAGTTCCCTTGGGTTCTTATGAACGAAACACACTAAATTCTCAGTGATGTGCTTCACTTCTCATATGTGTGCCATTTCGGCCTCATTGTCACGATCATTCTGAAGGTGTAGAGTGGGAACAGGTGGAAGCATGAGCCAAGACACTCCTGGGCAAGCTGAAGAAAATCTAAATGAAAGTGAGTAGACTGAGGTCAAAATGACCAATTGCTATGCGAACTCTAATCTCTCCTGTAGCCAAGTCCTACCCTCATTTTTGCTCAGACCCAAGACAGACTAAAAATATAGTATTTAGAAATGTGTACTTCTCTTAAAAATAGTATTACATGACTCTCTGAGAGTGACTTGAGCCTGGAAGACAGAGTCTGCCTGTCAACCCTGCAGTTTCTTTTTTCCCTCAGGTATTACTTTCTTTTCTCTTATTTATCTTTGTCTTCCTGTTTCTTTGTTTCATCTTTCTCTTCACTCTGTCTCTCCTTTCAGCCAGTTCCCTTCACCTGCAGCCCTTCACAATGCTTCCCAGAAGAATTTTCTGTGACTTAGAAGTGTTTTTCAATTATACTGTCCAATGCAGTAGCTACTAGCTACATGTGGCTACTGAGAACTGGACATATGAGTAGTGGGATGGAGGAAGGGAATTTTTGATTAAATTAATTTAAATTTGAATAACCATATATGACGAATGTGCCTCAAATTGGCCAATGCAGCTTTTTGACCAATTATTTATCTCTAATCATTCCATATTCTTTAGAGGTTGGTAATGGGAAGATCGTATCCATTTGTGTAGCCTGGTTTTTTACTAAAAATTGTTTATCACCAAGAAAAGTTGCTCCCGCTTACAGAGTTTGGCTCAGATCTTTCCCAAACTCTCCTCCAGAAGTTTAGAGGGCAAGAGAGCACTTGGTGTCTTTGCTGAAGACAGAATGTTCCTCGCCGGTTGCCAGGAGACTGGGTACTCTCTGGCTAAAGAAGCACCGCACTGCAGTGACTGGAGGTGCAGAGTGGTCTCATTTGCAAGGCAAGAGGGCAGGTGTATTTGAAAGTTTTATGAGCAGAGGCAGAGGTCAGCAACCTCTTTGGCCATCTGCAGGAATAAACAACGTTGGTAGAACAGTCTTGTGCCAGGGGAGGCCTGAGGAAAAGAGAACAGAAGAGTGAAAAGAGTGGTAGTGAAGAAGGAGAAGGAAGATGAATAGAAAAAGCACAGAGTCTGAACATCCGTGTTAAGAACAATAACGTCACCAGCAGTGATCTTTGCCACAGCTCTCCCTCTGGTTCTGTAATCTGATGAAGACAGACTTCTTCGCCAGGAAACTTGAGTTAGCCACAAGTGCTGGCATCTCAGGACTTGGCGTGGTTCTGGGGGCCAGAGGAGAGGGAGTCGGTTAATTTTATTTATCTCTCAGAATAGTTGAATCTACTGCAAAGGAGATGAATGCCACAGTCACACAGATCAGCTACTATTTTATGTCCTTCTGCCCATGCTTTTTCTCTTTTTGTTTTGAACTTGACAAATACGACCTCAGAGTCTAGCGATCATTTTGGTTTTGATCAGCATTTGGTCTGAATAGTGAAAGAGAAATAGTACAACATTGCAAAACAGCATATGAGGAAAAGGAAAAGCAAATAGGTTTCTTAGTAAGTCTACAGTTCTGCTAAATCATAGACTTTTTTTCCTGAGCAGTTTGCTTACAATCCTGGAACCATGTTCCTCATATCTGGGAAATCTATTTTACATTGACTTCTTGTATTTGCTACATTTTATATTGACTGGCTTTGCTGTATTTTAAATGTATTTGTGTCTAGACTTGTGGGGATTTTGCTACAGCCAATTTCTACATTATTAAGAGGGTTATTTTGAGTGGCCCCTGTGAATAAACCTAATTTTCCCCTCTGATTAGTGCTTAATTTGAAATTGTTTGTGCAGTGATGAAATCTTTCTTGAGTTTCACTTTCAGAGACCAGACTCCATTCCCAGAGGTTGCTTTTGATTACATAAATGCTTTCAGGGTGATTATGTGGGCAAAATTGTATATTAGGTAGCTTTGGTGCTTTTTGTAAGAAATTGTGTTGCTTAGAAAGAAAGGCTGTGAGTTAAATTGTGAGACTTTAGGTACTTTACTATTACATGATCATTCTTTCTATTCAATGCCAAAAATATACTTTGGAGCTCTAAGCTTTCATAATTTTGTCATCTAGTCTTTGACTGGAGATTCATTTCTGTTTTAGGATCCACATCACAAGGTGATGCTTGTGGATACACATATCAGGCTTATCATAATATAGTTTGCCATATTCCACTTCTTTCGCTATCTTTAATTTTTGCAATAAATGCTGTGGAGGGCAATAGCAGGATACTTACACTATTCTCCAAATCCTAACCTGATATCAGAGCACATGACTGACTTCCTCACTAGTCAATGTTTGCAGTATCAATCTTTATATATCTCCTTTCTGACTCCTAGTCAGATAATTTGCTGTCTGTTCTAATAGGTTCACAGGTGCAGTGGAATTTTGCCTGAAGATGAATCATACCTCCAGGATTACCTGTAGCTGTTGAGGTTTGGGGCTTGAGATAGTGGTAGAAAAAGTTAATGGGATGGGGTGAACATATTCTGCAAATGAGGACATAAATTTGGGGGCCAGAGAACAGAGTGTTACTTTCACCCCCCTCAGATTAATGTGCCAAAGTCTTAATCTCCAGATGGAGATGCAGTCTTCATAGAGATATGGAGAGGTCATTAGAATCAGTCTCAATATGACGATGTCCTTATAGAAAAAGGAGAAACTTGGACATGTGCGGAGGGAAGCTAATTTGAAGATAGAAGCAGAATAGCATTTGAGTATGAAGACAACAATGTACATCCTAGGAGGGACGTCTAGACAACATCCTGCCACGCAGCCCTTTGAGGGAATGAAGCCACAAATGCCTTGATCTGAGACTTTTAGCTTTCAGAACTTCAGGATAGTGCATCTCTGTTGTTAAGCAACAAAGTTTGGTGTATGAATTGTAGAAAACTAACACAGGAGATTGGGCCCGAGCTCACATATTCTGGAACATGGGATAAACAAGTGACATCTAAGACAAGCAGATCTAGTGGCCTCTCTGGTCTCAGCCTAAATATGCACTTCTGGCTTGACAGCATGTCTTTTCCTGTATTTGTCTCTCTCTTTTTTTAATCTTCTTCAGTTGTTGCAATATCTCTCACTTTCTATAAGTCTTAAAAAATTACCAATATTGAGCCCAGGATAGCGTCTGCTGTTATCGTCGCACCAAAGAGATGCTGAAAGTTATTTTTGCTGCTAGCAATAATATGCCAGCTAATATTTACTCTGTACCTGCTATGCTCCTGGTGATGTATTTAGAGACAGATTTATTGTTATTTCTCTCATTTGAGAAAGGAAGGAGCCAATGATAAAGGAGAGAGAGCATGGCAAAGCTGGCTGGGGAAATAAGCACAAATTGCAAGATCCCAAGGCGTCACTTGGACCCTATATGTAGAACTTCCCAGAAGCTCCCATGATCTGTGGTTGGGATAAAATAAGACTGGCCATGAAGGAAAGCTCCCTCTGTGAGTTCCAGGGATAGTCCGCACCACCTTTCTCAGACAGGGTGTGGGCTTTTGCTCTTAGTCTTGTTCTCTTTGTTCCTCCCAAGTTCACTCTGCAGAGTTGATCTCTTCCATACCCATTCCCCCTGCACTTTTCAAATAAACTTATGGCACTGATTTGTTCTGTCTCATCCAATTCTTTGTCTAAGCCAAGAAGGATCAGGAATACTCTTGCTTGGTGAGCCATTTCTAAAGGAACTACCTGTTAACACTCAGGCAGGATGGATGAACTTGACCAAGACCACAGGGCTAGTTAGTACAAAGGTGAGAGCTGTGAGCATGTAGGTGGTCTTCATCATGTCTCTGCTAAGAGAATCAATCTAACTCTAAGAATGAGAAAATATGTGCAAAGTAGTTTTTGCTTGCCAACTCTGGATTGGTTGAGGAACACAACCATGGCCATCTTTTGCAGAATCATGTAATAAATTAAATTCATGAACCGAGGCACCACTGTACTTTAAGCACTTCCAATGTTTCCCTCGGAGTACTTTTCCAATAGCGAAGCCTAACACAGGTAGTCACTATATCGTTCCCATTTCAAGACACAGACAGTCCAAAAACAGTTGCTGACTCAGCTCAAAGGAACATTCTTCTGTAAGCAATTGAATTCATTGTGCTTGATTACTTCAGTATCTGCGAAGAAACAGTTTAAAATGTCTGTCCACATCAACTTCTTTTGCAATTCCCAGGACCACCAAAATGACCTCCTGAAGACCTGGAATTTTAAGAAAAATTCTTCCAATGTTGCCTGAGGACAATGTGGTAGTAAAACAAAAACAATCAAAAGCCCACTTAGAGCTCAGTGGTATCCATGTGATAGCAAATAGTCAATTCCGGAAGCTTTATCTACATGTATATCTGTTTCTATAAGACATGTTTTTTGTTATAAGCAATTAAAGGACTTTGGAAACCATAGAATTGAACTTCTACTGTAGTTGCACTATTATTGTGTGGTGTGAACTTTAGGTGGTTACCTACCCTCTCTAAATTTTAGTGGCCTAATCTTTGTGATTCATCAGGTGACTCCTTTCACAGATAGGTGTTAACATTAAATGGAATAGTTAGTATAGAGCATCGGGTACATAACAGAGATCCAGAATTTGTACTTCTTTTTTCCTTTCCCATCATTCTTCTTCTAGGTGTGCCAACCATTCTCTGCCCTTATCTCTGCTCTCCAAGACGTGAAGAATCTTGACAAAAGCTACCTACATTGACTAAATCTTTACTCAGCACTCTTTAAAGTCAAATTCCAGTTTGTGCTTTTGTTGGGTAGGGGAAAGCAGAGATTGTATAAGAAATGAGATGTCTAAGAAGCAAGACTTCCAGCATCTTGCATGAGAATAGGTTTATATTTCAGTATTCTTAAGGAAAACCATTTTTTCCTCATTTCACTTAGACCAAAGGTAAAGATAGTAATTATCACCATAATCTGAGTGTGTGTGTGTGGGGGGGTGTGCATGTAAAGTTTATTCTCTGTAGCTATTTTCTTTCTTGGACTTTGACTTTGTTTTTAAATTTCTGGCCTTAAGTTTGCTTTCTGACCTTCCTCCCGGGGTGGGCATTAGACTGCACATGATCTTTCTCATTCAGTTCAGATTCATCTCTAGGCCATCAGCACCTGGCAGACAGCTGAAGACAAAGCCTATTCAGGGCATCCACACCTTTCCTGATGCTTCCTTGGAGATTTCTGGTGCTGACAGCAAATGAATTTTAAAATGTGTATAAAGTAAGTTTTCCCACATTTTTAGATACCCTTCACCAGCCTGCATCATTTTAGGGATGCAATTCCAGCCTCTCAGCTTATTTCCAACTACAATGTCTAGGAAATCCCTTATCTTTATGTACTTGGGTGGAAATAAAAAAATACAAAAGACTGGTGGCTTAGCAAATGACAGAAATTTATTTTCTCACAATTCTGGAGACTGGGAGTCTGAGATTATGGTGTCAGCCTGGCCTATTTCTGGTGAAGGTGCTTCCCTTGGGTGACAAGCAGCTGCTTTCATTCTGTGTCCTCCAATAACTTCTTTGTATATTTAACGGAAAGAGAGACAGACAGATACACAAGTTTTCCTGGTATCCGTTCTTGTAAGCTTAGCAATCCTATCATAAGATCCCCATCCTCATGAACTAACCTCATTTACCTTTTTTAAAAATTTTTTATTATTTTTTGTGGTATCAAGGGTCAAACTCAGGACCTTGTGCTTTCCAGGCAGGCACTTGTGCCACTGAGCTAAATCCCCAGCCTGCTCATTTACCTTTTAAAGGTGCTCTCTGAAAATCCTATCATATTGAAATTTAGGATTTCAGCAAACAAATTTTTGGAGAGACAATATAAGAACTCATTTCTCAACAGCCCAATTATATGCCTAACATAATGGCTTCAATGCTCTAGGCTTAGGTATCACAATGACTAGTACGATCTTGCATTTTGTCACTTATAATGTGACAGTAATCTAATTCAAAGAGTTATTGCAAAAACCAAATGAGACACTACATGTAAGCAGGGATCATAATGCTCAGCACGTAGCACTTCACGAAATGGTCTTTCTCTTTCCCCTAATTTTCGCTTGGTCTGTCTGCACAGAGGGTGCGTACAGTAATTGGTACATATCAACCAGGTCCAATGTCACCCCAGAAATGCAGAAGACAGTATCGCCATGATCCCAATTGCATTATCCTGTTGAGAGACTTTATCATTTGTGTCATGCGAAGGAGACAGGGTGTGGACAATAGCATGAAATGAATGCAATTAGAAATTGTTATTGAGGAAAAAGGCAAAAACAAGCCAAGTAAAATCAGATATGACAATTGGATGTTTTCTTTTGTGAACTCACACTTGAGCAAGAATTTGTAAACCATCCAGATGGTGAGCTAGAGGAGACAGAAGTTAATCACTTATTGTATGAAGTTTGAGGGTTTAAATGTCTGTGAGGAAGATGTTCAAAAGCTTCATTCCAATTAACCTTATCTTATAGGTATCCCATCCACAGATCGGAGCCTAAGAATAAATTTCATTGGTTAGAGAGAAAATCACAGAGGATATCTAAAGTCTATAATCATTTCTCCAGAATGGAGAAGATGCCACAGAAAAATGAAGCAACTTTAGGAGACAGGGTAGAGCAACATGTGTATGGCATACAATATGATATTTTTCAGAAAGTGTTGAACTGGGGACAATCATCTGATTTAATTTTGTAGAATATATTTGAACTGCATGACCCCTTTCTGAATGTGATCTGATAACTGAAATGAATTATTGTGTGTCAATGTTTGTAGTATGGGCAGAATACTGACCTAGACCATGTAGAACCTGTTTCTTTCCTCTGACACTTTTTTCCCTTGCATAAAAATGAAATAAAGAAAGAAAATGATTTTGTCTTGCAGATAAAAAGCCTGGTGAGTCTAGTGGAACCTCACAGAATTAAGAGATTTTAACAGCCCTAAAATAGTGCAAAAAAGTACTATTTTAAAATGTCTTTGTGACCTTTCTGGCTAAATTGGAAATGAAAAATAAGAGACAAGCACATTTTTTCTTATTCAAGAGAAGAGGAAAAGTCTCATTAACAAATCCAGGGAACAAGGATCAAAGAAAGAACAGAAGAGGGGGGAAATGGGAACAGTAGACACAATGATCACATTCTCCAAAATTCTTATTCTATGAACTCTTTGGGGAACAGTCCTGGAAATTTCACTGTCTTATGCAATCTTTACCCAAATGTCGATCTTCTGTGTTCATTCTGTAAATTGTAACACTGAGCAGTATTTCCTTCAAAATTAGTACTCATTGGGAAAGAAAAATAAAGAATGTGGCCCCTCTCCTTCTCTTCAGTAGAGACTGAATGTTTTTACCATTAAGTTTTTGAATATTAACGTATACTAAATGTATAATTAGCTACAGACGAAAGTCCCCCTGATAAGTTCGGGTGGTTTATGTCTCTTTCCCGGTTTCTGACTTCTAGGAAGGTTGTCATCACTCCTACTATCTTTGAAATGCCCAAAGATTTCAACAATTAGTTGTGTGTATATGAATACAATGTGTTATGTTCTCTTTATTTTTTTTTTTCGGTACTGGGAATCGAACTCAGGACCTTGCACTTGCCAAGCAGGTGCTTGTGCTGCTGAGCTACATCCCTGACCTGATACAGTGTGTTATGCATATGGCTATGTCTTTTATAACACTGTATGTATTGATATGTGTAAAAGTAGGAGACAATCATCTTTATACATTTAGGTCCTACAGCAATAACTTTAGGTGTTTCTTGGGTGCAGAGTAACTATTGTAATTAAATTTATTACAAACATTTCTAAAGGCAACAGTAGGATTAACTAGTATTAGCAATTATGACAGAATGCAATAGCAATATAACAAATTTGCTGAAGAAAGTAAAATCAACTGCAAGTTGGTCTAGTTGGCAGCATATGAAACTTAACAAGACAGCTAGTATATGGGTACATACCTCCTATAAACTGCTAATGATTTTCCATATGAATCTCTGCTTTAGCTCCCCTGGTGTGTGGATAGACATGCTGATAATAGTGAACAACCTCCAATTCTAAGTGTTCTAGAGAAGCCACTGTTAGTGAAGATCTCTGAAAATAGAAATTAAACTACCATGTGCATGTTGATCCTATGGTGAAATGTATAGAACATGTTTCTTCAGCCATTATTCTACAACGTATTCTTTCTTGTCATAATCCTGCAGAGAAGATGGAAAGAGAAAATGGGAAGAGAAAGGTACAATTCATAGGAAACCAGTATGTTGAAAGTGATACAGAATTATTCGTGTTCTATTATTATTATTATTTCTAATTATTATTATTTTGGTACCAGAAATTGATCTCAGGGTCTCGCATTTGAGAGGTAGGCACTGTGCCCCTGAGCTACATCCCCAGCCCAGTGTTTCATTTTTAAAATTAATGAAAATATCTTTCATAAAAATATATTATGCCCTGAAGTTTGTTGTTATGCATTAATACCTCCGACAAGAGTTTTTTGAGTCTATCCTTCTGATAGTTTTCTGTATATATTGTCTGGAGGGCATAAGAGGTAGCACATATACTTGCCTATTTTAAGAGAAAAAGAGATGGTAGAATTGGTTTATATTTGGTATGATCAAATACACTGTAACTTTTTAAAAAAATTAAAAGTGCATATAAGTGTGCTTTCGATTATCTTTTTGAAAGATGAACGATCAAATCAGTGAGACTCCGTGGAAGTAGGTGAAGAGGAACACAAAAATAACCGTACATTTGCTCAGAAAAAAATGTTTCTCATTTTTATCTTGAAACTTTCCTGTTACATTAAAGAGTGTCTCACATATGAAAATACTCTGTTGTGTGTTTGGAAACTATTTATGCGGGGTGACTTGAAGGTTTGGGCATTTTTCTGCCAGAGGGATAAATAGACCTTTTGCTAAAACTGTTGAAATTTTGTAAAGAAAATTGATATGGAAAAAGACACAACAGTGAATTTCTTCAATAGTTTCACATTCTTTTCTACTTGCACTTATTTTTTTTGTGTGTGTGAGATGTGAAGCAAACCTAGGAGCCATTTTGCAAGGGTTTTTACATTGCAAGAAGAAAATCCTCAATATAGCAGCTTTGACTTCTCAGTCCTAACAAGGAAACCCACTCAAAGCAAATCTTCATTTTGTTTCTTCCCTGAAGGTATAATTGTGGCCTCATGGCCAATGTTTGTACTCCTGAATATCTTACTCTGTAGCACAAGGTGTAAAATGTCTAGGGTAGTTGAAATCATTCTGGACTGGAAGGTAGAAAATGCATCTCATGATGATTCTCCTCATAGTAAATATTAGATTAGAGGGAAATCACTTAATTTTCTATTTCAGTTTACTTTGAAAATAAGAAAGTTATTGCAGATCATTTGTAAAATCATTCTAAGCTCTATCCAGTACACTGTATGAATCAGAAGAAAAAGAAAAACAAAGGATGCTTGTATTTATGTCAGTCTGTCAGCATCTATTTGCTATTAAGTAGAGAACAGAATTCTCAGTGGTTTTTCTCTTTGTTACCCCAATATTTTTATATTTGTATTCACAGCTCTAAATTTATGTTATCATAGTGTTTAGGCTACGACTGTCCACTCCATCACAAATATCAGCTTCATCTGGAGGAAAAAAAAAGCTATGTATCTTTAAAAAGTCATTTAATGAGTTTAGTGAAAGTCTATCTCAAAATGAAACATCTTTTAGGGACCATGGATGTAGCTAAATGTGAATGCTCTGGATTCCTAACACCACAAGAAAGCTTTTCATTCAATCATTCAAACTTTATAAGAAGAGCGTGAACTAGCCATATAGATATTTGTGTGAGAATATTGCAGACAAAGACAGCTGTAAGTTTAGACACAGACGTAGGGCATGATTGGTTTATCTGAGGATAGTATGGAGACAAGTCTGCAATGGACAGTTTGTAGGAGATAATGTAGAGGAGGACAAGAGCTGATTATAAATATATTTCTAGTCCATGGTAAGGGTTTTGACTTTTACTCTAAGCCATTAGAGGATCAGACTAGATCTGACTTGCATTTAAAGGAAAGAACTTTGGCTGCTGGGTCAAGAATATCTTCTAGTCCTGTTAAAGGACGAGTGTAATACCTATAGAAAAGACAGGGGTTTGGCTTAGAACTGCAGTGATGAAAATAGCAAGAAATAATCCAGTTCAGGATATATGTTAAAGGTCAGTCCTTCAAGAAGAGAAGAAAAAACATCTTAACCTTGTCTAAAATGGGAAATATCTCAGAGAAGTTTTGGGCTGAAGCTTGTGGTCTAAGATATGGAAAGGAGACTTGGGACATAGTCATTTGGGAACATAGACTGAAGCTCTTTACTAATGCACATTTATAATGCACCCTGTTAGTGTGCCTCAGTCGGTCCATTTCTTTCTTTCACAACCCACAAAATGTTTATTACATCAGCTGGAATCTTTTATTCACTTTCTTACTGCTGGAACATAATATCCAATATCCACAATCTAAGGAAAGAGAGGTGCATTTTAGTTCAGTGTTTAGATGCTTCAGTCCATGGCTGAGTCAAGAGCAGAAAGTAGCATGAATGACGGGTCTGGTTGAGGAAAGTTGCTCACACTACACTGTCCGTGAAGCACAGAACACAGTCAAGGAGTAGAGGAGGGATATACCATTCTGATCACTCCCCAAGTGACCCGCATTCAACCCACCTTCCAACAGCAAGCCAGCTGGAGCGCATCCATAATCCAGTCAACTTTCAAAAACCCCAGCTTTGAATACAGGAGGCTTTGAGGAGAAATTCTAGATCTGAACCATAACATTTCACCCTTGGTCCCCCAAGGACTCATGTCCATCTCTTTATGTAAAACACATTTAGTCCATTTCTAAGAGTCAAAATTGTTTGAACAGTTCCAGCTCTGCTACAAAGAAAAATCCAAGTCCAAAGTCTTCTCGGAGATTTAAGTCAAACTCTTAGCTGTAAGCCCAGGTCAAAATCAAAATGAAAGTTAAATACTGCCAACATAGAAAGGCGCAGGGCAAACATTCTGTTCCAAAAAGAAGGAATAGGGAGATAGAGAAGAATGAGATAGTAGCAAAACTAAAACCAAAACCAAACAGGGAAATATGAAATCTTGCATTTCTGTGTCCACCATACAGGGCAAGTTGTGGTGAGATGTGATCTCTAAAGGGCTCAAGTTGTCCACCTCCAAAGCTGTGCTGGTTGTGGCCCACAGCAAGCCCATCTCTTAGGTTGGATTTACTCACTTTCTACAGTGTTTCTCAGCAAATGTTCCACACTCCTGGTATCCTCAAATTACTGGAATCTCAACTGTGACTTCAGCTTCACACTCACAGTGTTACACACTGTGCTCGGAGGAGCATACTGACTAGTCTCCCATGCCTTCTCTGACGTTGTGGTGGAAGCTTCCATGACACCAAAATAACTTCATCTGCTTGCTTGTAAAATCAACAACTTGTGGATGATACCAAGATCTGCTGACAACTCAGGCAGTAGCCAGGCCCTTTTGGTCCATGGCTGCAGCAGCCTCATGGTTCCTGAATGGGTGAATGCTGTTAAATGAAACCATGTAGAACAATTCCCTAGGTCAATGCAGATGAACTTTTTAAGGACCAAAGACCCAAACTACTTCCAATGTCATTACCTGGTTCTACTACGCCTTCCCAAGCATGCCCATGGCCCCTATGTGTGCTGTTATTCAGTGCTCAGCTGCTGGGCCAGTGCTTGGGCAACTTGGCTCACATGCCAATGGAGAGATCTCTGTGTGCCCACTGTGTCACACATGTCATAGTCCTTCTACAGGAGGGGCCTATTGGCTCTCTTCTCAAATGATGGCATTGTAATTTTGCATCCTTAAGCATGTGAGGTATAAGGTCTTGCTGATTCCTGAAATGTCCTCCAGGAATCCTTCCTATTTTCCTGATGCAAAGTTGACTTCTTTTCAATGCTAATATTTTCAACAACATGCTTTCCCTTTCCCCAACTTTGGAGGCTCTTCCATACTGTTGAAAGTCCAGAGTTTTAAAATCATTTAACTGTATCATCTGCTGTTAGTATCACTGTTGATCTTGCTAAAAGCAGTAAGTAGGAACCATCCTGAAACCTAAACTGCCCTGAAATTTCCTCTGTCAGTTTAAGCACCTTTAACCTCAGGCTTCTGCAAAATCTTAGAACATGGACAAAATTTTCTGCAGAGCATAACACACATGGACTCAAGTCCAACTGCCAATGCTGTACTTGTTCTCAGCTGGAACCTCCTGAGCCTGGCCTTTGCCATACACATCTCTAAGAGTATTCTGTTCTTCCGAGCTCTTGTAGGAATCCCATCAAGGACAGTCTACCACATTCTAGGGCTTCTCTAGGAATCACCTCCTAAACTTTCCAAACTCCTCCTGCAAACCAATTCCATAGGCTTCCAAACTACATGGTCACATATACTGTAACTATGGCAACCAGCTGCAATCAAAATCTGTCTTAGTCATTTTCTCATTGGTGGGACACAATGTTCAACACCCACAACTTAAATAATAGGTTTATTTTGGCTCACAGTTTTTAGGAGCTTCAATCCCTGATTGGCAGGCTCAAAGGCAGGGAGAGAATGACGGAAGCATCAGGCACCATGGTGATGAGGAAGCAAAGGACAAAACAAGGGACAGAAGAGGGAGATATACCCTTCCAGGGAAAATAAAAAGTGATCCATTTCCAGCTAGGGCTGCCTCTTAACAGGGAGTCAGATATAAAGTCCTTGTGATCCAATCACCTTGCAAAAGCACCAGCTCTGAGCATGAGACTGTGGGTGACGAGTAGCTGTAAACCGCAACAAAACCCATAAATTCATGAAGAGGACCAAACAGGGAAATAAGTGAAATGATAAAGATGGGCTTAAATTAATGTGTTACTATGTATCAATTTCTGAGATGCAAAGAAGGAAAAATGGCTGGAGGAAAGGGAAAACACTACATCCTTTTTGAGATTTCAAGTGAGTCTTATTCTTTCTTCAGTCTTACTGTTTTCCCCTTTATTGGATCCTAAGAAGTACTTCCATTAAAGAACCATGTTAGTTGGGCATAGTGATGCAGCACCTGTGATCCAAGCACTCTGGACTTGAGGCAGGAGGATCTCAAGTTTGATGCCAGCTTGGCCTACATAGTCAGTTGAATTTTAGCCTGGACTCATAATGAGATGCTGTCTCAAAAGAAGCATGATGTTTTAAATTTACTTTTCTCCTAATTTATATGGGTATAATGCTCTTGGTATACAGATATAATTCTCTTCATCATCAAAAAGAAATAGAGCCATATGTGGTGCCACATGCTTGTAATCTCAGCCCTCAGGAGGCTAAGGCAGGAGGATCATTGTGAGTTCAAGACCATCCTGGGCTACAAAGTGAGCTCAAGAACAGCCTGAACTGCATAGTGAGACCCTGTGTCAAAAAGACAAAAAAAAAGAAAAGAAAAGAAAGGAAAAGAAAAAGAAATAAGAAATAGAGTCACATAGAACAAATAGCAAGAAGTTTAGGCTATTATGCTATTGTGTTAATAGTCTGTATGAAAAATACTTTTGGTAGTGTTACATGCTCTAAAGATCAACTAATGGCTATTAATGAAACAATTTGTGTATTGAGAAGGGTCAGAGTAAATAAACATTACCATATTGACATAGACTCAAATTTTATAATAATCATAGTAATCATGAATGGGCCGCATACTATAATGGAACAACAAACCTGAAGATGGTTTAGTATCTTTTGCAAAAAAATACTGCGTTAATTTTGAAGTAAAGCATATTTTTGAACTACATTAAAATCATATACTTATTATGCAAATATAGGTGCTTTCTAAAATTAATGCAGCTCAATTACATCATTAGATGTCAGAAAGGCATTTGAAAGGCTAGGCTGGAAATAATTCTTTTGAATGTCACATAAATTTTCTTTGCAGCTAATCTCCGAAAAGAGGCAAAAAATTCTCTCTGCTCAGGCATAGAATAGAAGCGTTAACAATGGAAAGGTCAGCACATAATGATGCAAGGGAGAAAAGGCCTAAAGTGCCATACTGATGAAATGAGATGGGGAAAAGTTATACAGAAATATTAACCAATCAATCCTTAATTTAGACCTTCAGGTAACATGCTAAAGTCTTCTTCTCTATTTAATATCAAGGAAATGAGAACCAATAAATTATTTCTGTGGGAAAAATATCTCAAGAATTATGTGTTTAGATTCAACATTCTCTTCCCTTTCAACTCTCTGTGTTGCAGGTAAGACCTGATGAACTTGAGTTAACCTAGTAGGTATCAGGTAGCCATCTTGTTCCCAGGATAATTTACTCAGATTAGTTTAGGAAATTAAGAGTGGGTTTTACAAACTTCTAAAATGAAAATCAGGTATTCATTAAGATTCGTGTTTGGAAAATGATAAATTCTCATAATAAAATGTAACTAAAATTGCAGAATATGGAACCTTATGCATAGTATAAATCACATTTTGTAAAGATAAATGTACATGAGCACATGTAAAGACCAGAAGAAAATACATTCAGAAAAGATGTGGTTACTTTTGGATGACAAGATGCACCTGGAAACTGTATTTTTATCTGCTTTACTGATTTTCCAAGTGTGGTGATTTTTAAGGTGTGCACTGATACAGCTGCACTGGCAATAAACCTTTTTTTCTCTTCTTGACCTCATTCTCACTAACTTACCTGTGTCCTCTTTCACTTGCTCTACCAGCTTATATGTGTATTATGAAGACCACTAGGAACTGGAAGAAAAATAACCCTGAAGCTGCAGAAAATGTTAAGTTATCATCATATAAAATTAAGACTTTAAGAAGATATCTGAAAGGATAATACATTTGCTTATGAAATGCATTGCATTTACATAAAATTTTCATGGAACACATAGCCTACACATACAAAAAGAAAAGAAAGTCACACTGATTTACTGATTCACTAAATCAGTTATTAATTTATCCAATAAAAATTCACAAGCAGGATATAAATGACCTGTATTGGTGAGCAATCCATGAATAAGATATGGCACCTGCCTTCAGGAACTCTTAGATGAGCTTTGGAAATAAATAAAAAACTAAGAAGACTATGGTAAGTTGTTAAAAAATGCATGTAACAGATAAATTTGTACCAATGCATAAAGTCATCCAAAGTGCTGAAGGGTGTCATAAATTTGAGCCAGTTCCTAGGAGGTCACCAGATTGATGATCAGAGGACATTCGGGGCACAAAGTCCAACCTGTGAAACATCTCCAGAAGTGCTGAAGAAGAGAGAACTCTTAAATGCTTTAGAACTTAACTAGAAGATTTGGTGAAGGTGAGAGATTTTACAGCTATTAAAATGTAAAAGGAGATAGAAAGCAGAAGAAAGTCTGACACATGTCACATTGCGTCATTAGAGATTCTCACAGAGGAAACTGTGTCACTGAACAGATATGAATGGAATGCAGATTTGCACTTTGGAAGAATTACCACAGTATCACGTAGAGACTAGACTGAAAAGCGTAGCAGTGAGTCCAGAAGAGTAGAATAACAGAGTAGTCCAGTCCATGGATATTGAAAATTTGGACTGTGGCAGTTTGGGGTGGAATGGAAAGAAGATTCATCAGAATGCAGGAATCAAAGATGAAGAACATAAAATGAGATAATTCAGTTTCCATACCTATATCCATCACCTACTAGATAAATAAGAATGTATGCTAGGGTGTTACCCAGGCCCTGTTTTCTGAACTACATTTCCTCATCTGACAGAAATATCAGCTGACAATGTAAAATTGAGTAGTTTCCTGAGGACTGATCTTGGGAGTAGGGAAATGCCTCCTCAAGTTATATTCCTCCTCCCTAAAAGGAACATACATCCAGAGAGTGGTCAAATGGGGCTCTAAGACTCATCCAACTTGGCTCTATTCAGTAAAATTAAGCAAGGAAATTTCTTCTGCAGGCCTTCACTGGGAGCAGGTTAGAATTTAATTTGTGACTCTACAGTGGACCCTTGACTTACAAACTCAATTCGTTCCCAAGGGCTGGTTGTAACTCAAGTTGTCAATTAAAGGCTCAGGCTCCTCTAACAGACTTCAAAGTCTCTCTCCCATATACAGGCAGATCTCAGTGTCCTTAGAGAGACACTGGCTCAGGATTTCTCAGTGAACCTCTTATTATAAGAAGGATGTTGTAATGTTCCTTCCAGAATTCTTTAAGGGTTAAATCTGCATCTCAGACCATCTGGAAGCACAAGCAGCTGATATTCGGGTCATAACTAAACTTTGGCTGTAAATTAGAACTAAAATTGTAGTCATAACCCAAATTATTCATATGTCAGCCCAGCCGTAACTCAAGGGTTCACTGTATCATAATTGAAAGTCTGCTTCTGCTTAGGCAGGCTGCCCTTACTCTTCCAGAGCTGTGTTTCCAAAGATTATCATGTAATAAACTTCCTGTAAATAAAGCTACGTCTCAAAATCTGTTTCCTGAGGAGCCTAATCTAAGGCAATTTGTGACAGTAGATCTAGGAATAGAATTTTTAAATAGGACTTGGAGACTGGACCAGCCAGTTTCCAGGGCAATGGACCCTGTTAGTGGTAGATGCGGCTCTTATAATCCCTGGCCTTCCATATCGGTTGAATGGTTAAAGATTTCACCAGTGGCAAAGTGGGATGGGGTACTGGTTGAGGGAATCTATTGACAGATACAATGTTTCAAGCATTTGGGAAATTCTGGGATAGTAATAATTATATAACCAATGCAAACTGATGAATGTTACTTAACACATCAAACTTGGGAGAAGAACAATGTAAGCATATGCATAACTAATCACCAGGTAAAATCAAAGTGTCAAAGTCCAAGATTTTACTTTTCTACATCACATTAACATACTCTTATCTCAGGCAGTCTGAGGGGAGAAAAAATTGAGGATTAGCCTCAGAATTCAATTATAAAAGTAGGACTCGAGGGAATGCTTATTTCCAGTATCAGCAGATCTGCTATTTCCAGATTATGGTCTTGCTTGGGAAAGAGTTGGACCCTGAAATACGAGATGAGAATATCAAGTTTGATACACTAAAAGCCTTAGAAGCCTCAGGTCTTTGCGGATCTCTGAAATTGCAAACATTGACTCCTCCCTAGTTTGGAGATAAAGAAGCGCTATGCAGTTTGCAAATTAACATGTGCTAAGCAGAATATATCCCACTTAGCTTTCTAGATTTTGATATGTATCTAGGGTAGTGCTATATAACCTGTACAGATAATACTGGGCTTTCTAACAGGAAGAAGTTATAGGAGCTAGTCAATATATTGCAGCAGAAGCCTGTGGAAAATACATAGGAGTAGAGTAAAAGTTGAGTTGGGCCCAAGTGTCTGTTAATAGAAAAATGCATGAGTAAATTGTGGTATATTAGTCAATGGAATGTTGTACAGCATTAAAGAGCAATGAAGGGCCAACACAGGCTACGAAATGGAAAACTCAAATAATTTACTGAGTAAAAGAAACCAGAGAAAAAGGAATAAAATATGATTTCATTTATATGAATTTCTATAGCAGGCAAATCAGTCTACAGTGACAGGAAGTCAATTGCTGATTGCCCAAGGATGAAAAAATGAAAGGATGTAAGGTGGGAGAAAGCAAGATTACAAAGACACAATGAAATATTTTAGGTGATTAATGTCAGTTATTTGGATGTTTTATAGCTGTACATATATGCCAAATTTATGAAATCATGTACTTTAAGCATTTTTAGTTTATTATCTATCAGTTATACCTCAATAAAAAAACTGAATCAAGTTTACATAAACAAATCTCTCCTAAGTTTACAGGTTTGAGGTCCAGCCCATTCTTTCCTGCATCAGTCATAGTAAATGTTACACTGATCAAAAACAAAAACCAAAGTAGAACCCAAATGTCACATTTACCAGGAAGTTTCTACCGCTACACAGAAGAGGCTCATGGTCTCCTCTCTCTGATCCTTCCCCATGCTGAGACTTATTCTTGAAATTAGGGTCTCTGGGCTCCTGCTCTTCTCTCTGCAAGTCTGAGAATTCCTGGAAAGAACCACCATTACCTACATACCCCTTCGATCACACACAGGATCAGGCCTGTGGGGGTACCTGCCTAGTACTGCTTCCCAATCTTCCTGTGAATAAACCTCGATTCTCTCCGATAAAAGCAGGGGAAAAGTCATTTAGTATTTTGTCTCTATGTTCTCTGAATTAAAAGGCTGTAAGGAGACCTGTTATAAAACCAATATTCCTGTTCAGGCCTTCCAAAACACCATGGACTAGATAACTATGAATCCTTGATGTGGTGGTGGGTCATCACAGAAGCTGATTTCTGCTTTATCAGGAAGGTAGGAAAGATAGGTTTCTGTCCACAAAACAACCATGCTGGAAAAGCTTAAGTTCCTTCTTGTTTTCTTTCAGTCTCGATGTTTTCACGCACATTCTCCTATTCTCACTCATCTCGGAAACAAAATGTCCTTTTGTTTTTCAAAATATTCTTACTCCTCAAGGCCTTGAAAACCTTTGTTTCTTCTGTTTGATGGAATCTATACTGGCTAATATAAACCACACACGCACACACACATACACACATCATACACATGGACATATGACCTCTAGAATGATAAATCAATTCTGAATTAATTAACAAAACGCCGAAGATATCAAGCTGCCACTGAGGAGGACCCATACAATGTGCAGAGCTTCTTTTCCTACTAAGGACACTCAGAAGCCAGGATACTAGATACACATTGTATACTCCGTCAAACCTAATACACAAAGTTAATACTTTCAAATTACTGTAAATTTGTACATGGTTTTATATCATTGCTCAGGAAGAAATTAGAAAATACCCCAGCCTATATTTAAGGAAGCATAACACTGGGTTTTCAACTAGACTCAATATCATCAAAGCCTAGGCATTTCTGAACAGGGTATGTGATATTCTTCAGATTCTTTTCATCATATAATCAAATATTCCTTTAGTCAAGATGCTACACTTGAAAACAGAAAACAATGGTCATATCTAACAGACCTTCCAGATAGATGCTAAGATGCTACTACCATTGCTTCTTTTCCAAAGTGACTCAGTTCTTATTCCTTTCAGGGACTTTATTTTGTCACTTTTTGGTCTCCCCTTCTGTCTCTTCTCTCTCTCTCCCTCTCCCTCTCCCCCCCATATATATTTCCATTTATATGTATACATATATGTATATATAATTTTGACATTTTGTGTAGGAATGACTAGAATGTGTATGTGGAAATGGGGAAGGAATGTGAGAGTAGATCCCATGTCTGAAATATGTTCACTAAATCATTTCTCAATTTGTCAATACCCAATTTGTATTTTTAGTGAAACGGTCTTAGAATTTAAATATTTTATTTTATTATTAACTCTGTTAAGTATTCATATTTGCAAGTGTGTGACTTTTTTGGAATTAGTTTGGGTTTCATTTATAACAATGCCATTTCCTAAGTGATACCTTGAGAGAGTATGCAGATTAATTATCTATTTCATACAATGCAATCACACTTGTACAAATTCTCATATCATATATGAAACAGACCACAGTGTGCTAGGAGCATGAAAGTGATTGCTGTGTATGATTGTTCCTATATTGCCATAAAATACAATTTTAAGAGTATCAATCATTGTTGAAACTTATAGTACTATTCACATTAATATATATAATTATATATTCAAAAGACACAACAGAAGGCCAACACATATGGCTAGATAGAATTGAAATGTATTTATACTAGTGATAAAGAAAGACAATTTGGATTGAATTCTGGTTCTATTGCTTAATAGTAATAATGTCACTACCCAAGCTCTCTGTCACTCAAATTTTAATTCACCTGTAAAATAACTTCAATTTTAGTACTTTCAATTGGTCTTACATGAGGATTAAACAATGTATGGCCCTTGGTAAAATTATGAAAGTGTGATTGCTGTTATAATAAGTATTGGTTTATTATATGATGATTCAGTGAACAAATAAAATCAAATGAAAATCAAGACAGCTACAGTAAAGCTAAAAGGTGTCAGTAAATGCATGCATCTCCTTCATTTTAACCTAATTTTTACAACAGATGCTCCTGTCTTAATCTCAACAGGGAACAGATTTCACAGCCCAGGAGCATAATTACAGAAAACACTGGCTCCTGTGGTCACAAAGTTATACTTGGGGCACACTGACTAACTGCCAATTCAGACCTCAATGGGTGACTAGGGCATATGGTGATAAAGGATCAGTCAAGAGTACACTTTATTGTTCAATAATGCCAGCAGCTTTGTGAAATTAAAAATAGAGGTCACCATGCTGCTCCATCAATAAGCAACAGAATTCAGTACATAACCTGATAAATCTATCTTGATTCTTCCTCCCCTTTTCCTCTTCTCCTTTTGTAAAACTAAGCTGAGTGCATCATGAGTGCCCATCATGTGCCAGGCATTGTGCTAGGTGGTGTGGACAAAATGGGAACAGACACATCCTTGTATTCTGTGGCAATGAGTCCCGTGAGGTCGTCTCTGCAGAGCTTCCTATTAAATATGTTCTCTTGCGCGGTGAATAAGGCCAGGACCTCAGCTTCCTGAACACAGAGTTATCTGCTCTTGATGACATGGCAGCCATTCACTTCTCCTCCACATTCAGCTCTCTCTCTTTCTTGTGGCTGCCCACCCTTGGGAAGTGTGCTTTCTCACGGCCTCCTGCCATGTGGTGGGTTGGGAGGGGAGTGTACCTTCAATAGGTCACCTTCTTCTGTTCTGTTAAGGACTTTGGTAGGATCTGTTGACTAAAATGGGCTTTGGGAATCATGCATATGCCAATGTTCCACTTTCTTCTTTATAGACCCATAGAACTGACTGTGAGTGACATGAAAGTCATAAAAGTCAATAGGTTAATCCTTAGAAGAACGCTCATTCTTTGTTAATTTCAGCTAGGGCACTCACTTTTGCTTCAAAAATTGTACCCTGAATAAACTTTCTTTTGCTTTTCATGTCTTTTTTAGACAATCTTGATAAAATTATGGTGCAAGTCTGTTGTAGATAATCAAGGTATCTCCAGGAGGACAGAAGAACCGTAAGAACAGGAGCTGAAATTCCAAATGGAGAAGGAGAAAATCCTCAACTCTGCTCTGTAACGCAGTCAGGGCTGGGGTAGTTGCAGAGTAGATATCACTAGGTGTGCTGTGCATAACTGGAATGTGAGTCTAACTCAGCCGAGAGCACTACTGTGGGGAATGAACCCCTCAGATGCCTCCCTGGAAAGAAGGCTTGGCTGTTCTTGTTGCAGCTACTCTACACTGTCACTAAATTGGACCTGGATGAGAACAGTATAGGGTGGAGAAATACTGGGTATAAATCATGCCATTTACAGAGTTCCCTTGGATGATTCAGATTTTTAACTCTGTTGATCCAGTCATGGCACACTGGGCATTTTAGAAACAGTTCCAGATTTTGTGATACCTTCTTACTTTGTTAGTTATACTGTACCCCACCTTCTGTAGCACAGGCTACTAAATTTTTGTAAAGGTAATGTAAATTAGATGGGTTCTTGCAGAGAGTTTAATGGATGTATATGTACAGATGTCTGATCTAAAGCATTTTTTCATAAGTACAGACAAGTACCAGAACAGAAATGAAAGAGAGAGGGAAATGAGGCCCAGATATTTTCATTTCTTTAAACTTCTTTCTGTCTGTCTCTCCCTTTTCCTGTAGATATACATAAGTACACACGTGTGTGTGTGTGTGTGTACATAATCTAAATATAAAATAGTATTTGCATAGTTTCTCTCACCTTTCCTCACTTCATCACTGACTTCAATTTATAGTATTGGGACATTTAGTAAAAGTGTGTGTGTGTGTGCACATATGTTAGCTTTATGTACAAACACTATAGGAACACACACACACAATTGAGGGTGAATGCAGACATGATTCTTGGTGTTCAGATGCAGCTCTATGTATTAAACCTACTTTTGCCTTTTACTCTGCTTGTAAGAGCAGTTGGTAATGAAGGTTAGAATGGAGAGATACAAGACAGGAATTCCTTGAGGAGACCAGACTCATTCACTGAAGACTATTTCTTCTCCAAACTATACCTCATTTTTAAAGCGCCCATGGGCTGGAGATGTAGCTCAGTGATACAGCGCTTGCCTGGCAAATGCAAGGTTGTGAGTTTGATTCCCAGTACCCGAAAAAACTTAAAAAAAAAAAAAATGCAAATTATTTTTTCATCAGAAACCACTTTGAAGATATCAATATGTAACACAACAAGCATGGTTAATTTCCTACCACTTTGTTTGTAACTCTGTATTGTTTGTACTGTTCTTTTGTTATTTTGTAAAAGGTTGTCTGTTAATGTTTTCCTCCTTTTATTTTTAAAATTAAAAAAATAAATGAATAAATAAAGTGCCTAGCATAGGTAGTGGATAGGTAATAGTCTTCAGGTAATAAGCAAATCTTTTTTTCATAAACCTGCATAACAAAGCCAAGGGTGGTATCTATTTCTGGATAATAGACATTAGTTTATTTTTGGTAATCAGTTGTTATGGTTTATGTCTGGATGTCCCTCCAAAGCCTCATGCCGTCATGGGATGGGCTGCTAGAGTCCAAAGCTGGGATTATGGGTGTGAGTGCTATACCTGCCCTGGGGCGGATAGTTTGCATATGTAAGGGAGGGAAAGAGGTTGCTTGCCACTGCTCCTCCCTTTGTTTTTTTTTTTTTTTTTGGTTTTTCTCCGGTACCAGGAACCGAACTCTCGATCCAGCTCCTGCCAGATAGGATCTTTCCAAAGCA
>NW_004955409.1:34236138-34286563 GCF_000276665.1 Chinchilla lanigera
TTTTTTTGGTTTTTCTCCGGTACCGGGAATCGAACTCACGACCTTGCGCTTGCCAGGCAAGCGCTTTTGCCGCTGAGCTAAATCCCCAGCCCCTGCTCCTCCCTTTGGCTCTAGTTGCTTTTGCTATCTTCTGCTGCCAGGAATGATTGCCCTCTGTCATGTGCCACTCTGCCTTGGAGCCAACCAGGTGTGGACTGAAACCTCCACAATGTGTGAGCTAAATAAACCTTTTCTTCCTTAATTTTAGGCATTGGGTATTTTGTCACAGCAATGAGAAAAAAGTAACTGAAACAAGTAATCATGTATAGAGTGCTTTCAATGTGGTCTTTCCTGAGTAGGTAATACTTGGGTGCAGAAAATATAGACATTATCTTTTAAATTGATACACTTACTTTACCCAGATAATTTTGAGAAAGTGAGGCACACAGTATATAAGTGAAATCAGCAATATTTGTGAGTCTTTTCATAAAGTTATAAGAGGAACTTTAAAACAACATGAAACTCTCCAGAAAATAAGGAAATGACATTACTAAATAATATAATAGTACATTGGCAAAGCCATTCATTTATCAATACTATTCTAGGCATGAGACTTGATACATAGGATTCATTTCCTGAACCAGAATCCGCATTTTAACAAGATTCTCTGGGTGAATCATAAACCCATTAAAAATTGAAAGGCACTTCCCTAAGGGGGTCTTGGTAAATACATGTTCCTCACATGGACATAGTTCCTTGCTTAACCAACAACTATTATGGATAGCACTATGACTTAGCACTTACAAATGTTAAAGTGGAGACAAAGTAGTTCAAAGACTGTTTAGGATTCTAACAAGATGGCAGACCAAGGTGACCAGGCCACTACAGTTGCTCAGTAGTGTGCAAAATCAGTCAACAATGTTTTGTTAAGGCATAGATAAACTTTCAATAAAGAGAAATCCTCTTAGAGCTAAGAACAAAGGTAAAACTGAAAATAAGAATTGTTTCTGTAGTTGTTCTAGCGTAAATGATGGAGGAGGAATTATCAGCTGATAATAAACTGAGCTTTCACTTCACCTTACTTGAGAGACAGGGGTAAAGCATTAGCTCTTTTAAAACTAAGCATTTGTCAGCAAATAGTCAAGCTGTGATGCCTTTGAGTGGGATTGATATCAGAGGAGAGATGGCTTTGATATCTGCATACCTGAAGAAGAAAAGAAAAGTACTGGACCCTTTTGAGACAGGCATTTGATAGTGGGATTCCTTTATAAAGCTGGGTCTCCTGAATTGCTTCATCTTCACATTAGACAAATCTACCTACTGGAATAAGGAGAAGACAGAAGCTTTCCTCTAAAAAGATAAGGAATGGGTATACAAATTGCACTAAGAGATCAGAAATAAAGAACTGGTGTGAGGTGTGAATTTATGTCCCCTACATAGCCTGGAGGGTAGGGACCCAAAATATTAAGATAGGCTGGTGATACTATTGTAGTTCTGGGTAAAAATGAACATGAAACTGTTCTTGAGGCACACTCCTGCAGTCAGGGTATGTGGGTTTCCAGTAAAAAAATTGTAAAGGTAATGACACAATACAATTAAAAAATGATTGATTTTATATTAAGAAAGAGTAGAATGATTATATTCCAAAGAAACTGAAAGCATTTCTTAAACAGAAAATAAACGTAATAGATTAATAACAAGTTACAAGTTAAAATCCCATGTTCATCCAAAGATGAGACAATGAAAGAATTTACAACATAAAATTATTATGAATTGAAGTTAAAAACTCAATTAATCTATGAAATAACTAAATGCATCTAAATAATGCATATATGAATGAAACAGTTGAGTTACCCAAAAAGAAGCAATATGAGAAGAGGATGACAAGTAAGGTAAAGTGAGCATAAAAGATAGAATAGGGTTCAACATATTCTTAGAGGAGTTTTCTCTGAGAAGAGGAAATCATTACGAGCCAATATTTTGAGAGACTATGCCTGCAAATTTCTCACAGTTGATATTTAAAAAATATGGATCTTAATGGAAACAAACCAATGATCATGACTGCTGTGGTGAAATTTTACAACATTTTAAAGCCAGAGGCTAAAAAAAATAAGATAACTAGAGAGAAAAATGGATTGTTACAAAGGAACCAGAAGTACACAGACAGAGCACCCAAAGAGCCTAGAAATTTGTGGAAATGATGTCTTCCACATGCTAATGAAATGTAATAGGCAACATAGAATTATACAGTATATAGGAATACAGTACCCTAGTAAACAAAAGGTAAAAAAGGCACTGAACACTGTTATTTTACTGAAATAATTACAATCCATATCAAGAAACAAAAATGCAAGTTAGTTATAGTATTAGAATCTCTTAGCTTACAGAAAAGAAAGGTTTATGCTAATATCAACTGGAGAATTTTTTTATCCCCATATCTTATACTCTGAGTAACTACTTTAAAGATGACAATATTCAGTGTATTAACTATTGTTATTCTCCTATTATGTTGTTATGAATTTTTGTTTCACCTTTTTTCTATAAAATAAAATACAATTTAAAAAAGAAACAACAACAAAAAAAACTGATCAGTGGAAGAAGTGGAGTACATCATGCTCTGGTAGGCAAATAATCAGTAAATCAAATAAATCAGTAAGCTGGCAAAACATTTAATATTCAAAACTGGTTCCACCATGACAATAATTTGAGGATTCTTTAAAAGCTAGGTAAAGATAAAATAATAGGCAGAAATAAGGTGACATAAGAGGGTTGTCATTAGAGGCAAAGTGTTTTAAAGCTATTTATTTTACAATAGCAAGGCAGAAACTTTTATTGACATCTTGTGACTGTCTTCTTTAACCTAACATTACATCCCTACAGCTCATTTACGCTGCCGAGTGGCAGTTCATATGTTCCTACAGAGGGACTATGACTGCCATCATCCTGATCAGAGACGCTTCTAAACGGCTGCCTCCCAGCCCAGCTGCATCAGGGACTCACAACACACTCAGCACTGCTGGTAGTAGCCACTACTCCCTGCACTTTTCCAAGGCTTGTCCTTGGGTAGCCTCGAGTACTCACTCAAGCACTATTCTTGGCAGGTAGCCATAACCCCTTTCACTAACTCCTCCCTCCCCATGACCTTAGAAAATACCTCATAGCCTGTAAGAAAGGAGCCGATCTGGGCTCCAGGGCCACAGTGGTCCCTTCTGGTTTGTTCTGCAATAAACCTGTCCTACGGAGCTCACCCCTGTTTCTTCTTTTCCTTTTATCCTAACACGTACTGTTGTACAGTATCCATTTTCATGGATATTGAGCAAATTATTCTCTCAACTACTGAAACATTTGAGTGTGTTTTAATGGCTATCAAACACGTTGCTGTTGTGAAATTATTATATGTGTCATTTTGTGAAATATGTATAAATTTGATAGGGGCTATTCCTAGGTGTAGACTTTCTGGACAAGGGCACACAAGCATCCAGGTTTAGTGGATATTGCCAAATATTTCCAAAGTAAGTGCACCAATTTATACTCCCACTGATAGTGTAGGAAACACTATTTTTAAAAAGCTGGTCTGAGTGTGTATATATGTACATATGTACGTACTTTGCAAACTCAAAGCCTACATCTTAAGCACCAAGCTAGTTAGGAAGGCAAAAGAGCATAGGTCCAGTCTTAGATCCTGCCAGTTATTAGGTGACTGAAATATGTCCTAATGAGTAATAGTGCTGACCTTATGGATCCCGAAGACACAGTATCAGGTGTGCAGAATGTGTGTGTCGATAAAACATTTGGAAGAAGTGCTTCTTTGAAATTGTTGGTTTGTTCTCACCTTCTTTTTTGCAGCCAATTTAGACAAGTAAAACAAACCACTGCAATCTTGTTGTGACAAAAATACCTAAGATTTTGATAAGCTTGCTTTCTGTAAATGTCAGCTAGATGTCTTGCCTTTGACGCTGATGTTCTTCTCACTATATTGGGCTATTCACTGTACCCAGCAATTTCTTTTGTGCCTCAATATTACTTTATGTTAGAGGCCTCCAACCTGTAAGGTTAAAAAAAAGTCTTTCATATTTAAAAAAGCATTTGGAATTTGTTAGATAAGAAAATCTTGTGATAATAAAGGAATTTTCAACATAATAATAGTATTGATACTATCTTGACTTCTTCAACTATTCTTGATATCATATTTCTTTGTTAATTTTTCAACACTGCAAGTTTTCCAGTTTCATGCAAATTAGCATCACAATCTTATAAACATGTTTCTATTTATTGAATCCCAGGTTAAAGTAATTATACAACAAAGAACAACAGTTTTCATACCAGACTGCCCGCATGCATGTAAATTGGAGCTCTAGCCAAGGAGGTAATGAATACAATCTCAGGTTTCATGAGATGAATCCAAAAATGGAAAAGCTAATAACAGAGTTCTCCTCCCTGAGATAACTGAAATCAAGGTATCCTTCTTCACCATAAAACTAGCTTCTGCATTTTAGACATGATATTAAATGGTATAAAAATAAATCACTGGGAAAAAAATCTCAGACTCTCTCATGCATGAGAAAAAGTGAATTTTCATCTTTTAAAATAATTTGAATAGCCTCACTACACCCTGATGATTTACTTTCAGTCTCGCATCCCCAGAATAACAACTAGACCCTGGAGATAGTATAGCATTGTGGACAAAATCATTGAGTCTGACTGCCCGGTTCAAAGTTTGGTTCTCAAATTCAAAAGCTATGTGACCTTCAGAAAATTACTTAATGTCTCAGAGCTTCAGCTGCTTATTTAGCAAAGTGGTAGACAGTAATAGCACCTGGAACGTACTTACTAGGTTCTTGCTGTTGTAATTATTTAACTGACATTGCACTGGGAGCCTTCTAGAAAGGTCTTCTGCTGACTACTTGAAGGAAAGGCAGCAGTTCTGGGGAAACTGATGATAGTGATTCCACTGCTACCACCTCAGGGCTGAGTTCCAGTTCTCAGACTGCTTTCTTGCAGAGATTACCAAGAAAGTACTGCAAAGCCCAAGACACCTCTAGCTTGAACTTGGCAGAGGTTTCATCCTAAGCTTTTGGAAACATAGGTAGGAGAGACAGAACCTACAGGATTTCAAAACTGCTAATAGTGTTTTTCTGTTTGTCTAGAAGCCAGGACTTGACCACATGGGTTCAGACTATTTCTAAACTTCAGCAGTATCACTGCATCAGCTTTTCAGATGTGCAGATCTAAATCACAGGTCCTAATTAGCAAAGGAGATGTTTGAGAAGCTATGGCTAGGAAGATAAACTGTTCAGCATGATCATGGAAAAGGTCATCTGTGTAGAAAGAGAATAGCATTTGTGTAAACTGCTGCTTCTCAAAACAGTTTATTTTCTAAGTATGGAGTTAGATGTCTACAAACTTCTGTTTATGTCCTGTCACTTATATTGAGTGGTTTCCTGAAGGTGCTTAGGGTCTAGAAAAGATATTCAGGAATCAATTTTACTTTGCCCTAGAAACAGCATCATAAAACAGTCCTATAGGTGATAAGTTCAAGACTGAACCCTAGAGTCTGCAAAACATTAAACATTAAAGGAACAATCATTTCTTAGTAATCTGGAAACAAAGTCTAGAAGACTGCAACTTCCTCAGTTTTTCCAGTCTCCCATCCCTTCTACTTTTTGCACTGAGTGACCTTACACCTGCCCATTTTTATTGGTGATGTTGCAGCTGTTGCTTTCGAGATAGGATCTTACCAAACTCCCAAAGCTGAGCGAGAACTTACAGTCTTCCTTCCTCACACTCCGAGAGTGCTGGAATTCCAGGGCACCATCACACCCAGCTGTGTGCAGCACTTTCACAACAGAATGATGGTGGTTTGTGTGACAGTTCTATTGAGACTGTGGGATAAGCATCTTTTCAAACAGGAGTGGAGCTTGCCAGTGTCTGTCACCCTGGGACAAAGCTGAATCTGAGACAGGAAATGAGGAGGTGAGGAGAGATAACTTTACCTACTTTGGGGTTTACATGCTTGAGTTTTGGCTGAGAGAGTCTAGCTAAATTGGAAGGTGCTTGTGGTAAACACACATCTCCGTAGGCACAGAGTAAAAGATAGCCTACAAAGACTTCATCACCAAAGGTCCATGTGTGGCCTCTAAGAGCAGCTGCTGAGAACCAACCTCTGTACGAACTTTGGTCTGATCTTCATTCAGTGCTTGTCAAAAGTTGTAGCTGTGTCCTACTACAGACCAGGAAGGGGGAGACACCCTGGCTGGGCCTGAGATTGCCAGTGTTGGCCTGAAGAGCCCAAGAGGAGCATGGAGATGTGGCCTGGCGAACAGATGCAGAGGATGCTTCTGGGGAAGGACTAGTCCCAGCAGAGACCTTGCTAGAGGTGAGTTACTAGGAGGGGAGAGAGGAGGGCCCGAGATGGGTTGCACCATAAATTACCACATTGGGAAGGATCTTATAAGGATAGGGTGGCCATCCATCACAGATGCTTCGGAGTAGGAATAATTCAGTATTCTCAGTAATGTCACTCGGACCCACAAGTATTTGGATCCCACACCATATTTAATTATTTTTATTTTCATATTTCACAGCAAAAGGAGAAGGAAACCTACCCAAAAAACTGAAGGTTTTTAATCCTGAAACAGTAACAACAATCCAACACGTAAACAGCCCCAGTGTTTGATTAACCTGAGTGTTAGGTATGTCTCATTGATCAGGTTGTGCCTAACTTACAGCAAGAGGAACCAGTTATAGATAGGTTTTCTAACTTGTAGTTGGCTAAAATAATGAACTCTTTCATACCTTAGCACACAATAGTCAGGGAAATCCAGTGTTTTGAGGTTCTCAAATAATTATCTTTCTCAATTTTTATTTTCCTTCTTTGTGGTAATGGGAGTTGAAACCAGGCCTTTGTGCTGAGCTACACCTCTGGTCTTTTCTATATTATTTTGAGGCTGGGTCTTCCTAAGTTGTTCAGGGGTGAGACTTACATTTGAGACCCTCCTGCCTTGGCATCCCAGAGTGTTGAGATCACAGATATGTGCTGCCACATCTCCCTTACCTGATCACTTCATGACACAGTTTAACTGAAAGCTTTGGGCTGGGGATGTAGCTCAGTGGCACAAGTGCTGCCTGGCAAGTGCAAGGTCCTGAGTTTGATTCTTGGAACAACAGCCACAACAACAAAAAATGAAAAACAAACAAACAAAAACCAATAAACTGAAAGTTTCTGTGAGGAAAGAAGTTTCATTTGTGTCTCTGGAATTCTAGAAGGGCTGTCATGGGAATTAGCACTTTTTTACAGATTTGATTTTTTTCACTGTTCTTACCTCATTTCACTTTCCAAATATACAGTCTCTATTATAATACTTTCATCTCCAATTTATGGGTGTTACTTTCAAGAGACAAATGCACTTAAGGGAAAAATCCTATCATGAAATCTTTTCCTGAATATTTTTCTGCCTACTACTATTACACAAAAGCAATTTTCCTTGGTGGTATATTCTTTAATGCATTTCTTTCTTTCCCCACCCTACTTCCTTCTCTAAACTCCCTGCATCCCGGGCAACAACATACATACACATATAATGTCCTTTGCAATTTTCCTTTTGCTCTTTGTGGCTTTTGTATTGAGCTGGAATCGCATAAAAGATTTTTATTTTTATGAATGAGCTGAGGTCATAATTATGGTTGGGAGGTAAAATGCCACATGACAATTAGGGTAAAACCAGGGATCCCATGAAATTTCATCATACAGGTGCTCCTATGTCATGCATATTCCTAGCTACAGTTAGAATATCCCCAAATGTTTTTAAATTGAGGCACATAGCAGCATAAAGAGACACACTGAAAACAGTGTTTCACTGATTTTATTTCAGGGAACCCTGATCTTTATGGTTTTGACCTCTTGTAACGGTAGTAAATTAATTGGAGTTTTCTGCCCAGAAGCCCTAAGCTCATAACTGGGTCATGTTTAGGCAAAAGAATCACTTAGAATCACAATATGCAAAAGATCATTGGGCTGTCAAAAATAACTTATTAAATGATGCCGTTCCCCAAACTTTAGGCTAGTAGGATTTAAGGCACATACTTTCTGACTGCAAATGAAGGCACACTTCACTTTTTAAAAAACTCATGACTATAATGAAAATACAAACTCATAGATAATAAATTTACTAATATTGTATGATTTAGTGCTTTATATAGAGATAGTGAAGGTCAATGACTTTTCTATGCAGAAGGAATTGCAATTATGTATTATTTCAGGTTGTGTTCCCTATTATTTTATAAAATTTGGTAGCACCAAAGGATAACAGTAGGTCTTAAGCATCTTCATATTTGTAGCATCATAAGAAGATTCTGTTACATGAGGCCTAGCATGTTTTTGCTATGCTTTTCTTTATAAATTGAAAGGGTTGGGGGGTTATTGTGTGTAACTAGCTCAATTTTTAAAATATTTTTCTTGGTCCATAGTTTCTAAGAATAGATGTTCACTAACAAACATTACACATTATTTGAACACTCAGAAGATAATGTCAATTTAGATGCTACTAGACTTTCACTTAGCACTGATCAGTCTCAATGATGCACGTAAGGGACAGTATTCAATATAATACACAGCCTGGTGTGGTGGCTCACGCCTGAAATCCCAGCACTTGGGAGGCTGAGGCAGGAGGATCACTGTGAGTTCAAGAACAGCCTGGGCTACAAAGTGAGCTCAAGGCCAGCCTGAACTGCATAGCAAGACCCTGTCTCAAAAAGACAAAAAAAAAAAAAAAAAAAAAATCTAGTACACATTAAATCTATTAGTTAAATGAACAGTGTTTTTATACTGTCATGCCAGAAAGCCATGGCAGAAAGACCATCTGCACTGAGCAGAACATATTTTATTCCTTTGGCTGAGAATAAAATTGGATAAAATTATTTTATTCAAAATTTCAGCTAAAGGAAGAAACTGGGGTAAGACTGACATTACTATTGCCAATATTGCAAAGATGTTACCAAATTGGTTCTGTCTGCAATCAATGTGGAAGAATTCTATCACTAATTTAAGTAGTTGACATTGATGTGCTACCGGAGGGACTATGGCAGTCACGTAGAGACTTGTGTTGAAGTTGTGTGCCGAACCCACTTTGAGTTCATAAGAAACAAAATCATAATGGGAGAAAATTTTAAAGTAGGCAGTGTTTTAACTTTTCATAAAGTTTTCGACTTCAAAGTATCAACAAATAATATTGAAAATGCATTGCCTTCTTATCGCTATGTAGGATCTGGTGTCTTAATTTTCTGTACTTAAAGCTGTGTGAATTAGGAATATCTTTATAAATACATAGTTAACTAAAGGTTAATGGTAAAATGAGTAACTCTGGTATGATTCAACAACTAAGTTTTATTTTCTAGATTTAGTTTATTATATCAAATTTATATATTACCTTATAATGGTAAATGCTCTACAAAGAATATTTAAGCTACTTCAGTTCTAGTACTTCTCCCTCACCCTCTAGGATGTAACAGAGCATTGTAACCTTACATGAACCTTGTGTGTAAATCTTGCCTTATTAAACACTGTGCCTTAATTTGTTAAATCATTTTGTTGAAATCCAATTCTGTATTTTGGAAAAGTAACAGTGTTTTCTTCTTAATTAACAAGAATTTAGATTTAAAAAAAAAAATCTGAAATCTACATTTTATATTTGCCTGTGACTTGTTATATCATTGTTTATCTGTTTATTGCATTTATTCAATACATGAATCTAAATTGAAAAAATGAAAACAGTGCTTCATATATGTAAGTGCACAATAAATTTTTATTTATCTTTTTCTTTTTTTCCTTTACCTTATGTTGCCTTTTTGGTGGTAGGAAAACTGAAACTTACAGCAGACAGAATTAGAATACAAAGCCTTTGGCTTTTTAGAGATGTCTGGGCATTATATGCAACCCATTAACATGAAGTCTTCGTGGGCATGGCACTTTCTTCAAATACAGCTAGTTTTATCACTTCACATTCATAATAAATATGCTACAGTATAGAAATATACTCTCTAGAGAACAGCAGGAAAATTAAGCCACCAATCTAAGCAATCCAGGTTGGCCACATTGTCTGTACCCTTTGGCATCTGGGGTCCAGTAAGCACAAAGTCTGATACACTAAACTGCAGGTATTAACACAGTTAACCTTGCGGAGAAAATAGGTCAGGGCTGTTGCTAAAATCTTCCAAGACCAGCACCACCCTCGCCAGGCACACAATTTTCCACAGGCTGGCTCCCAATGCCTTCTAACACCTGCCCTCGGTCCCTAACTTCTTCACTAGCACCAACCCCTCTACCTTCTCTAACATGTGAAGAGCTGCAAAGCTCTGTGTCTCCTCTTTTCTAGCCCATTTCGGAGTGATCCTAGTTTTAATTAGGTGTCATTTCTTTAAAAATAAATCTTGGAGGATTGGAAAGAGCACTGGACAAAAGAAGCACCACCCAAATCTGTGGCTGCTCATGTGAAAAAGAGGGGCTTTCCCCTTTTCCTGTTCTCAGGCCAACTAGGAACTTGCCTTCATCGCAAACCTGCTCTGCTCCACCCTCATCTCACATGCTTCTCCTTCTCCGTGCAGCCAAAACAGAATACAGTTGGAAATGCATGGCTGAAACACACAAGCTCAGGATTCTGCAATGAATTATAATCTAAATATCTATTTTATTTATCCTCATTGAGTGCGTGAACTCTCAGACTTTGGTGTTTGTTCTGCCTATGATAAGGAGCATGTGAGATGACTTTGAATTGACTGAAGAGAAGAAAATCCAGAACATGAAAGCTCTAAGGTGAAATGCCAGTTTACATACAGGTCCAGAAATAAATTTTGTTTTCTTCCACACATTAGTTTTAATAAAGACTGGTTAATCATGCGTGGCAAACTTGCATCTAAGTTTATCAAATATGGAAAGGTTGAGATTGGTAGAAATATCCTTAACAGCTTCAACAACTGAAATTGGTAGCTGTGTTTATCCAAAACATGTCAGACTATCTGAAGTTGCTATCTCATTCACCATTTTGGCTTTATTACTGTTTCATGCATTTCAGCTTTGTTCATGGTGGCAATGAGGTGTAGGCCAAAGAGTCCACTCACATTTAGAAAGCAGTAATGTAACTTCAAAATAGATAGCTCTTCTAAATTTCCTTTGGTGTGGTATGCAAGCATAAGTAAGAGTGAACCTGCCCGGCAATGTTCACTGAATAGACCGTGGCTTTCTACCTTTCAATATATTTCCTTGTCCCCTCAGCTCGATTAGCAGTCCTGTTCCAGGACTAAAAGAAATTAGGTCTGCAGGGAAATCAAGCTTCTAGATCTCACTGAAATGAAACATTCAATACTCTGCTTTTCCCCATACTCCCTTTACTTTTCTTTTAGGATCTGGGAGAGTAGTATTAAAATTACTTCAGTCTATAATTATTAGTAGTATTACTATTATTATTATTATCATTATTATTTGGAGTCATAGAAGCAACAGAATAAGCTAGAAATAATTTGTGAAAAGAATAATAGTATGAATAGCTGTTATAGTTGGAGATCAATAACTGAGCCCCTTTCCCTATGTGTTTAAGAATCTGTTGAAATATGTGCATGAGTCAAAAAAAATAAATACCAGTATGTAAACTTCACAGATGTAGAGTTAATTTAGAAAAGGTGGATTGTACGGATAACTCTAAATAGAGCCTCCTTGTATATTTTACTTCAGATTAAATAATTCACCAATTCACTGTCAGGACCACCAGCTATTCCACCCCTCTCTCAATCTTTTCCCCAAGAGTGGGAATTCTAAAAATGGATTATCCCAAACAAGAGGAGAAAGCCTATCTTTGTATTGGCAGTCTCTGCCTAATCTCGCCAGGCAGGCAGGAGATGTCTTTTCCTTTGGGAAGAATGAGACAACTTGGGGAACAGAGGCTGGGGAGTTACTTTCTCGGTATTCTATGCTGGCTTCCTTGGCCTGGTCGGACAAGTCAACAAGGGATAACAATGCTTCCCTGGACAATAAGCCTCTGTGGGGCTATAGAGATTTTATGGTAGGACTAGTAGTTTTCCAGTGTTAGTGACATTTTAAGACTTTACAAAAAACAAACATATAGAATTGACAAATAAAAATAAGATTTTATTTGAAGTTGATTTATGAGACATCAGCTAAAGTTGTAGAATAGGCTTCACTGGCCACTGCAATAAGGTGCATAAGAGAAGAATTTTAAAACAGAGTTCTAAACCAGCATGCCACCTAAGTCTTTTCACTTTCCACTGAGCTTCGTGATCTAGAATATATGAGCTTTCTGTTTTCCTGTATGTCTTGGGCTTGAAACCAGTCCTAAGAAGTATTTTATTTTTAATTTCCCTTCTGCTCTCACACAGACCGTCGTGAACCTTTACTTTACAAAGCCAAAGTTATTCTCCAAGAAAAGGATACACCTCTGCACTATCCCAAACTTGGTCTACTTCAGTCAGAAAGCAGAATACTGTCAGACTCCAGATTTTCTCGTTCTTCAACCCTACATTAAAGCCACGGGAGAAGCACCACTTCTATGTACTTCCATCTACAATATCCCTGGATCCATTGGTGACTTTATTGTGGAGCAGACAGTGCCCTTTTTCCTTTCTTCAAATACTTGCAGGGATGTTTGCAGCTATTAATTTACATAATGAATTTATTTTCCAACTATTGTTCTAAGTTTTTAACAGCCATTATCTCATTTAATTATCACAGTGATCTTATCTGGTGAGCACTATTATTTATTTATTGCCATTTTACAAAGGAAACTGAGTCAGAATGATCTTGTGCAAGAACACACTGGGTCGATCTTGGCATTAACATTAGCAAATAGACCGTCTTACTTAAGACACTTCTTTCCCAACTTTTTTTTTTTTTTTTTTTTTTTGGTAATAGGAATCAAACTCAGGACTTTGTGCTTGCATTTGCACTTGCCAGGCAGTTACTGTGCCGCTAAGCTACAGTCCTGGCTCTCTTTCCAAACTTTTGAAAAAATTAATATTTACCAAGGACTATAAGGGATAATCCAATAAATACCCATATACCTATCCTCTAGCCTCATCGACTTTAACATTTTTCACATTTGTGGAGCTTGCACTGTTAACTGTTATAATTATAAAAATGAGTTATTTGGTCAGATAGGATGGTAGAGGAGTTTATAAAAGATTGAATTCATAGATAAGGGAGGCTTTATGGGTGCTTAAGCAGTAGCACACTTGCTTAAAAGTAATACAGTTGTCCCCCACAATCATAATTAGACCTTGTTCCCTACTTTAAAATTTTTTTAAAAATCTGCTTGCAGAAAATAAATATACTGTATCAAGACTTCATTGGCAAAAGGAGAAGTCAATGAGCACACCGAGGGCTCAAGTCCTGTAAAAGGACATCCAAAGTAGGATGGCCCACTGCATTAATAATGTGGGGACGAGGGCATGCTTGTGTAGCAGCAGGTCATGGAACACCATCATGGGTGCCATCATGGAATGTGAGACCATGAAAAAAGATCTCCAAACCCGTGGTGAAATTTGCTGCCACTGGACCCATCTTGGATTCTACACTGCATTGATTATATTAATATGCTTGTGTCTTTTATTTATTTTCTTAGTCTGCTGCAGGGGGCACCAAACCTTACAATACCTAGACCTATGCAACCTCAAGTCACAGTGTTTCAACTGCTGTAACTACAAAAACAAAAAAGAGTAACTGCTAAGGACCAGCTTGACGTGGTGCAGAGCAGGCAATGATTGATATTAATAAACTGACATAAAAATAAATTGAATCAAGAGTCTGTTCTAGGCCTAAGTGACTGGTGGTGAGACCCACCGCTGGGTTATGGACAGGTTAACCCTTAGGCCAAATTCAGGACAGAAACTAGCAAATGGTCTGTGACATTGTGGTGCCTGAAATCAGGATAACCTGGGAGCTGAGGACATTTGTAACTCTCATCTAAATTCCTCTCCCAGCTCAGTAGTCTAGTTAGTAGATAATCAGATTACTAGTTAACCGCGATCTGTTCCTCTGTACTTTTCCAAAAACGCCTTGTCTCTTAAGTCTTTAAACCTTGCCCACATTAGCAGTTCACCCCTGTGGCTTCCTGCAGCCACCAGCACCCCCTCAAAAAAGCTGTGCGCATTATAAAGGCCAGGGCCACTATGCCTTATGGTCTTAGTCCTTCGCTGGGTTTTATCCATCCCTCCAGTTCCCTTTATAACTGATACCTCTCTCTATCTCTGCTCTTATCTCTATCATCTCTATCATCTCTATCTCTATCTGCATCTCTATCTCTATTCTTTCTCTCTCTCTATCTCTGTCTATCTCTACCTCTACTATCTATCTATCATCTATCTATCTATCTCTATATATATCTGTGCTTTACTGTGTTGTGATACCCCTGATTAGAACATGAATGGTCCTAGGCCAGGGCCTCATAAGGTAGTTACTAAAATGTATAGATAAATGGAAAAAGGAAGGTGCTCTGAAAATAGGGACACTGAGCTTAGTGGGATCATGGTGGGGCAGTGGAAAGTGAATTTGGGATCAGATAAAGACAGCCTGAAAACCAAGAAAGGGGTTCAGACTGATTATCAATGAAAAAAGGCCAACTTTGAGTGTTTTTTCTCTAGACAAAATAGCAGCACTGTATCTGCCCCTAACTTTCAGTAAGAGCCTAACTTCTAGTCATTGTTTTTAAGAACTCCTACAATATACCACCCCACTGAGGGACAAAATACTCCTCTCAGTTTCTTTCAAGAACTCAAGACATAGCATTGGGTAATGTTTTATAAAATCGATTACCTAACGCATTCTTGAAATGTCAGTGTTCTAAGAGGGCTTCGGAAAAATTAGCAAGATTGTCAAAGAAGCAAAATGCATTTTGATGATCGTCCCACTCATGTTTTGCGTTTCCTTTCTGGTTTACTCAGGCTTGTTGTCATGGAGACATCCCGGTTCAGAACTGCATTTCAATATCCAGAGCATTATCTTCCCCCTAATCAAAAATGTACCTGGTCTGTAAATTATTTATCCAGGTATACTTAAATCATATCATCCAAACTAGCAAACTTCACGAATTTAGGAGTTAGGTTATAAAAATATAATATGTTGTAAAAGAAATGAGATTTGTGAGGTAATAGAGAAGGTAACAGAGACACGAACTCTTCAAATTTGTGATGTAATAGAGATGTGAACCCTTCAAATCCTGGCACAATGACATTTCAGAATTGAATATAGTTGTGCTAATTCCAGAGTATGGACACTGGTTTAATACATGGACATCAAAAAGTATGCTGAGTGGTAACACTGAACCACTAATGCTTGCAGAGTTGCCAAATTCTAGAGTTAGGGGTCCCTGGCCACCGGGCAGAGAAGCTGGGCAGAAAGTTCCTTTTACTATAAGGAATGAGACACATATTGCAAGATGAAGGTGCTGGCCAGCAGGGTGATATGCCACTAACATTTCCAACATGATGCAAATACATGACATGCCTGTCATTGTAACCTTGTAAATCTTTCGTTTCACAAGTGTGAAGAATTGTAAACAGCAATGTTTCCAAGTCAGTAGTGTTCTCTGCTACTTCTAGGTCAGAGGGAAGACAGAAATGCTTATTTTTCAATATTAGTCAAGTTCAGCTAATCTCATGCAAAGATTTAAATGACAATGATATTTTTTTTACATGATCCTTAGCCAAAACACAGCATAAGATATTTGTACCTCTTGTAGTTTTACTGTGAAATGTTTAAAAACTGTTTCAATAACACCCTCATCATAGGAATCAGTTTTTCATTTTGTTTTGTTTTGGTTTGGTTTTTATTTGGTTTTGCTTTAATTTCTGGTTAAATAATTGCAAAGTTCCTGTCACATCTAACTCTGGATCTGATGCTGGTTTAATTTTTCAAACTGGATTTTACCCTTTTACTATGCCTTGTAGGTGTTTGTTGAATGTCAACACAGGGCGCTGGATGAATCAGCTGTGGTAAATGGGACTGTAGTCCTGTAATAGTAAAGTGTGAGAAGCTGGAAAGGCTTCCACAGGCCTATTACTGGGTCTTAGACTTTTGGGAGCCTGTGCCTTTGGATGCAGAAGTTCACCAATGCTTCTTGATTCCTACCACCACCTTAGAAAGGCTAAAGGGTAGTTGAATTGGGTATATCCCTTCCAGACAAGAAAGGATGGAAACAGGCAGAGGGAGATATTTCCCTTTCCCTAGTTAGAGTTAGCTAGGGTAAAGTCAAGCAGGTTAGCTTCTGGGAAGAGTTTCTCCTCACAGTAGAACGGAAAGCTCTGACATGTTTCAGAGTGTTCCTCTTTCCTCTTCTCCTGAAAACAAGACAGGATTTCACTTTGATATTTACTGTGAGAACCTGGTAGAGTTCCTGGAGATAAAAGAATAAGAGCTCTCCTGTGGCTGGGTCTTCTTCAATTTTTGTTTTTCTGGTACTGGGAGTTGAACTTGTGGTGCCGTTCAACTGAGCTACATCACTAGCCCCACCCCTTTTAATTTTTTCTTTTAAATTTTGAGACAGATGTTCAATATGTTGCCCAGGCGGGCCTTGAATCTGTGACTCTCCTGCTCTAGCTCTTAGGTGCTGGGATCTGTGCCACCAGCCTTTGTTCCCCTTGGAGTTTTAACATTCAGATGTGGCATCTCTGAGAATCTGCCAGTTTATCAATTAGTGTTCATGTTTCCCTGCTCTATCACTAGTTCATGAAGAGGTTTCTGCTCTCGGGTTTCTGTTCTGGTAAGTTGTGGATTCTTGGTATGTAGTTATCCTCTTGGTAATTTTTTTGCTGCAGTTTCCCCTGTGATTTCTTTTCTCTGATGGAAAGACTAGTGAATTTTTTTAGTGTGTCTGTAATTTTACCTGTTGTTAGAATGAAACGATAACTTCTAATCTCTTAACACGGCAGTCTGGTAGATGGAAGTTGAAACATGGCTTTTTAATACTTAATACTTCCTGTTATACTGCTACAGAAATATGGTGTCGTTCTAATGACACTCGATGCAGAATTAAAGAACTCATGCTTTGAAAGAAACAGATCTAGTTTAGAGGTGAGGTAAAAAGTAATACATTATTATCTTCTTACTTCTATCTTCCTCAATGCTGAAGAACCTCCGCTGAAAGGCTGGCAGGATGAAATCCACCTGGCGTGTCTGTTGCTAAGGACAACATATTCCAACCTGCCCACATAGGAGAGGAGCCCGAGAGAAGGTCTATGTTCTGTGGATAGGATAAGATTAAAGATGGTCAATTGCATTCGAATGAATACAACAGACGCTGTATTTTGAGCAAGAACTAGTTGTATTTCTCTGGGCAAGGCATCTCTCTTTTGCTTAGTTTTGATGGAAACAAGTAAAGAACAGTGGGCAAGTGAGACTCAGTTCCTGGTGGTATTCAAGGCCCTAATTTCAGGCTGGTCTGCTTTCTAGCTAGTTCCAGGTTTCCAGGATGGCTTTCCAGAGCAAGCGTTATCTGTTGAACTCTGTTTTAAGAATCATATTCCTAAGGGAGCTTATTACTAATAACTACTTTTACAGCAAAATACCAAATTAGAGGAGTTGAGTTTCAGATAAGACAGATAACACAATCTAGTTGTCAGTTAATATTTTTGTTGTCAGCAGGGACAATTTATTTCTGATTCCTCAGCTTTCCATCAAAAGAATAAAATTTTATCATTACCTGGGTGAAATTATGAGTGTAGAACGAGTGATATTCCTGATAAACACATAGGATAAAGAACTAAACACCTTTGGATCAGATCCCACTGGAGGCTTTTTCTAATGAAAACTTTTCCTGTACACAGAACAAAGAATCAAGTTCTCAGGCTCCTACACGGACACCTGTGTCTTTCCAGGGCTTTTCTGGTTGAATAGGTAGTCCAGCGGTCTCATGGGTCACCAGCTTCATCATAATCCCAAACTTTAGGTCCAATGTTTCTGTTCTATTGTCCACATTACATATTGCCCTTTTCAAGAAGGTTAGTAATATTTTAATTATAAAAGTAATATATGACATGCTGATAAAGGAAATAATTTCAAGGCTATGCAATGGAGAGTTGTTATAGTACTCATTCTCCATTCAAACATGCCTTCTGTAACCAATACTATTATATATATATATATATAAAATATATATATCAGCATAATTGTAGGTATGTTTTTACAAGTGAATATGCTACATCAAATCTGATACATGTAATTATTGTCAGAATACTCTTAAAAAGATCTCACTAATAGCATTTGAGAATGCTTGCCTCTGTGTCTCTATCAATGTTACTTAATGTCAAGCATTTGGATCTTTAAAATTTTACTTTTTAAAAGTACATTCTTTAAATAGATTTTCCCACTGCTGCTATAATAAATTAATTGTATTGTTTGGTGTAAATATCAAAGGAACATGTCCACATATCAGTTTCCTTCAACTTTTCATGCAAAAGTTTAGAAGAAAAGATTCGTGTGTGTGTGTGTGTGTGTGTGTGTGTGTGCCCGTGCATGTGTGTGTGTGTGACTGAATTCTTTACTCTCATTGTTATACCACAGTAGTAAAATTCAGCATATCTTTCAGTTCCTTTAAAAGCACATGCTTGGATACCACACATTATCCTAATTTCTAGTTTGAGCAGCCCCATTTGCAAAGAGTAAAACTCACCATAACTGGTGTGTAATTTCACGGTGTCTTACATAAGTGGTCATAATTTATGAGGAGAAAATGCCAATGAGGCATTGCTAAAGGTCACTAGTTTTAATGAACCTGTTTCTGGCTTATGGTTTTACCTTTATTTTTCTTTTGCCTTCTTTGTAGGGTATGGTTTGATTAGCATAGAGATTGTATAATAATTGTTGGAGTATTTCAAGTTCGAAGGATTATCCACTGTGTTTCTTTATCTAGGATTTAAAAAGGGTGAATTGGAGAGAAGGAGACAGAGAAAGAGAAGGAAAGAAAGATGGAAAGAAAAGAAGAATATGAAAGAATGGAATACAGGCAAAAAGAAAGGAAGAAATGAAAGGAAGTTTGGGAAATGGCCTGAATCTATTTATTTTGTTAGATTCTCTAGTGTTAACATCTGGTCACAGTAGGAAGTATTCTCAGAGCAAGGGAAATGAATCCTGCATTAGATAATTAGAGTTTGTGGTATATTTTGTCATGTGACTTTATCTTTTGATTTTATTACATCCAATCCTTCTGTATTCCTAACTCTGTTGGTGTTAGAACGAGTGTCACATAAGCAAAGTGATAGTCAATTTAATTCTTCCTAAATGCTTTTAGTAGAGGTCCTCTGAGCCATTCTCCAAACTCTTCCTATTTCTCCAGACTTTTGAGTGCCATGACATCTTTTCTCTACTGATTTTCAGAAGATTACTTTGCAGCTTCTCATCATACAAAAATAATCTGAAATTCACATTTACCCAAAGAGGCAACTGCAGAATTGTGTGGCTCTGTGGGTTTTCTCCAAGCTAGGTATCAGGTGATGTTATAGTAGTGGAGAGACTTCTACATGCTAGGTCTATATGTTATTTTATACAGCATTGCAACCTCCCTATGAAATAAGCACTATTATTCTAGTTTAATAAAATAAGAAAGAAAATCCTTTGAGAACAAAGACATTGACTAAGATCACATGGTTTGGCTCACCGAAGCCAACCTTTGGAAAAATCTTACAGGTGCATTGCTTTCTGCTGTACCACTATGCCTAAACTTGTTGATGTTTATGGGCTCTCTTAAATAATCTAAACAAAAGTAGTCTTAAATTATTAAATATTAGCAATCTGTACATTATCATTTAGTGATAACTTCCCTATATGCTTTGTATTATTTTATCTTTCCATTTACATATGGGAAATGGAAATAAAAATTGAAACAAATTAATGTTAAATTTATTAGAGTTTGGCAGGAGGTTATAATGAATTATATACACTAATATGCCCACAGCAGCTTAAGTGAAACATTTCAATGACAGTTCAAGCCCTATCTCATCTCATGCAGTATTTTTCTCCTGTCCTTAAATGTTCCTCTCACTCTATTTCATCTTCTTGCAGAGGCAACTACTACCTTAAATTAGTGACTTACTTTTCTCATTTTTTCTTTAGTAGCTAAATAATACATGATAATATTTTAGTTCTTTAGAACCTCTCTATACAGGTAATCATGCTTTATACAGTCATTTACAACTTGCTCTTTTTGTTCAACTTTATTATTTTTGTTTGAGATTCATGTATGTTGTTAAGTACACCTTGAGATTTTTAGGTGAAAACATTATGTTCATCTGCGATGTTGATAATAAAAATAATAACTTGATCCTCTGAGCTACAAGCTGAATTGAGCGCTTTACATATTAATTTATTTAAGCTTTATAATACTGGGAGATGTGCATTATAATTTTTATATTACTGTTGAAGCTCAAAGAGTTTATTACTTACACAAGGTAATAGCTAGTCAGCTGCAAAGCTAGAATTCCAGCATAAGTATTTTATAACTCCTATTCTGTGCTTTTTCTATTACACTGCACTGCCTATCTTTAGTGAGTTCCAATTTTCATCTCATTCAGTTTTTTTTCAAAATCACGGCTCCAAACTCCTGGCCAAGGGCAAGGTATAGAGCGAGAAACAGTGACCCCCGTGTGTATAGAGGCTGCCTTAGCAATGCAGCCCCAGGATTACCGTCTCCCCACTGCCTCTCATTTACAGAGGCAATTACCCTCTGCTGTCGCTGTACTGTGTAGCGACACTGGCATCACCTAGGGCACCTGTTTTGTGAGACACCCTGCCCATGGAAAGAAATGACTGCTCCGTGAATCCAATCTCTAGCTAAAACCTAGGCCAATTCACTACCTTACATCACGATTGAAAAGATGCAGTAGAGAAATACAACGGGCCTCCACAAACCAACGAATGGCCTCATTGTTAAGTAAAATTGCTGCATCTTACAATTACCACTATTGCAAACTATCCATTAAAGATCAGCCTCTGCCTCCCTCCTGACTCTTTCATTAGCACAATACTCCCACATTAGTACCCAATTATAAACAAGCCCTATCCGAATTTACATTACTCTCCAAATTACATACACAGACTGATTACTGTTTCTGAAAAGAGCAGAATCTACGTGAGCACTAAATACTCCTTTCCCTTCACAGTGTTGTGGTTTCATAGTCAGCCCCTTTTGAATGCATGTGGCGGCAGCCTTTTAACTCCGATTCCAGAAGCGTGCATTCTGCGTGGGCTGTAAGGCTTCTGCAGCACGGGCACAGCCTAAACACACGCGCTTTATCTTAAGTCACTGGGACTGGATGAGATACTCCTTCCTGTCTTAGAAACGTTCCTCTCACTGGGACAAAAACCCAACACTCACAACTTATGGCAGTAGAGGTTTATTTGGGGTCATAGTTTAAATCCATAGTCAGCTGACTCCAGGGCAGAAACAGGATGGCAGAGGGGCCTGACAGAGGAGGGAAACATGCTCAACCCATTGCAGACAGGAAGCGGAAAAGAGGAAAGAAGCCAGGGACAGGAATTCACACTTTCGGGTCACCACCAGTCAGGCCCCACCAGCTAACAGCACATTCATCTGTGAACTCACTGACGGATGACTCCACTGATGAGTACATCGCCCCCATGACTTTCCACGCATAAGAGAATGCGGGAGAGCACCTTAAATCTAAACCGTTACACCGTCTTCTCTCCCCTTTGATTTAAGGGTCTGTAACTCCTCTCGTTTTTAATAGCCTGCCCTCTCTCAGCTTCTGATTGCATTTTTGCTTCACTGGTACATTTCATATATGCATTGCTTTGGAATTCCAGCAGGTTTGATTCTCGCTATGTTTAACCTGTCCTCTGTTTGAGGAGACTCTACAAAATCTGAGGGATCATTCAAAGATGCCAAATCTTCCCAAAGGGTGACTCTGGCCTCAAGTCGAAGGTAAGGAGAAGGCAGAGGACTTTGGTCCCTTTCGTTCTCTAGGCCACCTTGTATTTTTTCAGAACGTTGGTTCTTCTCAGATCGTGCGTAAGAATTACCCTGCCTATGAACTATTTGGAATAGTCAAGAATAGTCAAGCATTTACTTTTTTGTTACTTTTTTTAATAGATGAAGAACTCTGGGATTGGAAGTGAAAACCGGCAGCATCTTAGTAGCTTTTTCTTGAAGCAGGGTTTAATATTGTGTTTAGTAGAAATGTTGCTGCTCTTTTCTCTGGACCCCTCTGACTGATCCACTTACTTGCCATGGCGTTTTTACTCCCCAGAGAAGTACTTAAACTTTAAACTGAGGCACATTGTGATTGTGATCCTAAACTGCAGACCCCTTTCAACTTCCTCACTAGCACTCATGTTCGATTCAGGACTTCCCTAACACACACCTATTCCTAATTTCACACCTAAAGTTGTTGTTCATTTTCTCCACATTAAATACTAGTGTACTCATTTCTTACCCTCAAGTTATGAAGCAGCCATTCTTATTTACTAAAAGTGAGGCTAGTCTTCAAAGTTGTAGATAATATCACCATGATTTACTTTAAAATACTCCAGGGGCTTCTGTACTCCTCATACAGTCTAATTCCTCTGTCTCAGTTTACATAGTTCTGCTTGTGGTCTAGCATGTATAGCCTACTTTGCTTTCTGTTGCCTTGTTTAAAGTTGTCAGTCAAAATTCCTTCAATTTATATCTAATTCTAGAAAACTTAGCAGATATTTTGTATAAGTAAGATAGATATAGTTTCAGCTGTTCAGAGAGTACTATGCCTACTAATACTCCTTGGAGTTTGGAAACAATACCTCCCCTAAAAAAGAACAAAGAAACATACAAACAGCAAAGGAAAACCTTTTCTAATCCTGTTGGCCAGGGTTTGTGTATCTTTTGCATATGAATAAACCTCAAACATGGCCCTTCCCTAAATTTTTGCCTCTCTTTCCTCTGTCTTGGGTATGAGAATGAAATTGATCAGTGTGGTCACAAACTCTACCTAGGATTTTTGGTACATTGTTACTGACATAATAAATTTTTTCATTGCCGTGGGATGATTCTTTTAATCCACCCTAAAATAGAATTGGCCTTTTCTTTTCCATTTCTTTGTCAACAGCTATTTTTGCAAGGTTTTCATTACTCCTTAATTGTTCAAACTTCCTATGTTCATTTTTCTTGTTAAGGACCGATTTTACAAATGAGTTCATTATCTCTACCATTTTGGACTCATCATTAATTTCATGATCCTCATTTATTAGTGGGCCTATTTTCTCTCCAGTATATTTTTTCACTGCAGTATTTGTAAAGTGCACTTATTTTACTTTTTTCAAAGTCCCTTTTATTAGTTTTATTACATTATCGGTATGCTACAGGTATCTTTCCTCTGTGTAACTGATGTATCTCTTTTTACTCTAAATAGCAAGTTTTCCTCCACTGACTGTAATATAAGGTGTAAAACACATTTATGTTTAAATTTCATATTTGCACACCTCATTCTTCAAACACATTTTAAATTTAGTCTAGCTTACTTAAAATATCCATAGAAGCAGCACTGGCAGAAAGAATTGAGATAGTTTCTTGTCCTATAAATGCAATACTGTATACAATAAACTTAATCCTTAATTAGTGAAGAGATTCATGATAACTTTATCTTTTAGGCTGATAACAGAGCATTATTAAACAATGTCCTTGGCCAGGGCACACAGCTAATCCACGGAGTATAATTACAGTTTCTAAACTAGTAGGCAGTTGAGGAAAAAATGTACTGAGTAAATGACAATAGCATGAACCAGTAAATGGAAGACATGGAAACATTTCCGAACCATGAAGACCACAAACATTTCTAAATAATATTAACCATACTTCCTGCCTATTCCCTGTGTTATGCTCTCTTCATTTCATTTTCACTGTCACCTTTCTGTGTTTCTTAGAAATATAGAAGCGGGAATTGGGAAGAGGAAAGCCCTTTGGCAGAACGTAGGCAGCAAAAAATACCATGATCCATGCTTCCTACTGTGATACAAGAGAGCACTGGATTAGGAAACAGGAGGCCTGTGATTTTATTGTAAATTTTCTATTATTTTCCTCTTGGCAGTTGAGCTCTCTAACTTGTAAAATGTGGGAGTTGCACTAGATAATAGCTAAGATTTCTGATATCTAGTAAGTGTCCTGCGTGATTCTTAAAATTGAGAAACTATTAAGTCGCCCACTAGAAGGTTTATTAAGGTAGCCCCAATTATTAAATTTTTGTTAATTACTGGAAACTCATCTTTAGAATCTTACTTGTGCCTAATCGTTCTACATACCCCATATATGCTCACTCAAGTCTTGGGCAGCAGCCTGTGTTTGAAGAGTTCCATTGTGTCTAATCCCTGATTGATTTCGTTTTTATTCAAATTTCACTTAGCTTAAAGTTTTGATGCCAAAGTCCCAGCCTTGACACAATTTTAATTCATCGAGAGTCTGTGGTCATTGTGGCTATCTGTAGCCTCAGTATTTCCTCAAATGAAGTCATGTTTTGGACTCTAACCACAACCTGCTGCATGAGAAGGAACCTTTGCCATATCTGGTGATCTAAACAACTCAGTCTCTACCGGCCAATTACTGCCTTTCCCTCACTGATGTGTGTAAGCTTAGGCATGAGAGTCAGAACTTAATTTTTAAATGTTTTGTCCTTGGGAAAAATTTTCTGAGTCATAGTTTTATCATTTGTGTAAACTGCTAACCTAACTGCATTGAAGCTGTTATGAAAATTAAATGAAGCAATATCTGGGAAATTCCTTTGTAAAATATCTTATGCTCCCCTATACTGAAGTGTCTGAAATAGCTGTTCTCCTTCCATAGGGCCTGGTTCTTCTTATGCATCTTTGCACTGTTTAAATGCACCTGTATCTCCTCTGCTCCTTGAAATCATTTAATTTTTTTTCAACCTGTTAGACCCTTACTTACTGCATAAGATCCAGCTCAATGATTAACTCTAGGTGGAACCTTCTTATTTCTTCCAGCCAGAGAAGGCCGTACTCTCTGTGCCTGTCTTGTGCTTTGTTCATACTTTTAGTCCTAGTTATGGCAGACACAGCAGCCATCCCATAGGTAACATGCTTTGAGCTTTTCCTTTGTGGTTGCACTACGTATGCATATTTCAGTATCTCCTGAAGCAATAAGAAGGCACAAGTAGCTTTATTAGGTTCATTGTTTTGGTGGGAAATTCAGTTCAAAGAACTTGCTGAAAATTGTGCAGGTTCCAGGCTCGCTCCTCCTACTTCAACCTAAGAGCTTCCGAAGCATCATCCCAAGGAAACTAGTACAATCCACCTAATTATTGGGAGCAGGGGCATGGCTTGCACTTACCCAGAGCTTTATTCTTTTGTCAGTACCCTCGCTGTGTCATGCTAGGTTTCTCTGTCCAACATCTTTTAATATTCCTTTCTCTTTTTTTGCTATTACATTGTTTAGAGTTTTTCCTTCCTCAGCTAGAGCTATTCAGTAATATTCACATTAAATCCCTTAGTCTCACTGTTTGGAATTCCACAAAATACATATAGCATTGTAAATTCATTTCTTTTCTTATTATTTCCAAGATTTGCCTTTCCTACAAAATCTTTTACTTTTTATATGTGTATCTTGATATGTCTGCTATCTGTACAATTCAGCTCAAGACTGTGTTCTCTAATCTTCATTGTGGAATGGAGAAGGTACAGAGTCCTAGAAATTATGCCCACATACAGAGCAGTTTCCAGAGTAATAGTTTACAGGGTAATAGCTTCTTGAAAATAAGCCTCCTGCACACAAGTCTTGGATGTCATACTTCCCATGAGGTACTCCGTATTATAAAACAACACTCATTTTATTTCCTACCCCCAACCTGAGTCACAAGACATTGGACTACTATCTATTTTATCTCTACTGTGCAAATGAACTACCTATGTGCATTAATAATTTTATTCCATGAATCTTTACACACAGATAGATCGCCATTTAAAGCCAAATGGTTACAATAGCCAAGGTGTCCTTATGTACTTCTTGAAGGGTTGTACTGCTCCAAAAAGCTGGCTTTTTGGGGAAAAATGAGACCATCACTAATTTCTGAGAGCACTACATAGTAAGTCTTGATCAAGTGGATAACACAACTCAGTTATTCACATAAGATTCATTTTAGGGAGGAAAATGTAGAAATGCCAGCGGAAGAAACACAGAGACTGTATGGAATCCATAATATCATAAATACATAAAATATATTATGTACGTATTAAACTTTTGCATCTTCAGGAATTCTTAGTGATTCTAAGTGCTCATAATGATGATTCCATAATTTTAAGCCATCAAAGAAAAATGCATTTTGATCCTTCTGGTGCTATTGGAGGGAGAACCATATATTTGAAGAAGATTTTAATAAAAATTGAAACAGAAAGGGGTATCTTTTTCATTACAGAATTCAATTGACCAGAACATTACATTCCTAAAGCATTTCCATTAATCAAGGTTTTACTATACTTTTAGATAAGAAGTCTAATCAAGGCTATCTGAAAAGTATGTCACTTATCAAGGATTTCAGATATGCCTTTCAAATCTGTTAGACCATGACTTTAGGGGAAAGTTCTCTGGTCAAAAGACCATTTCCCTGCAGAATATCACATAGAATTTTTAAACAATTGTCACTAAAACCTCATTTCCTTGTCAGACAAATATGGTATTATTTCTACAATTATATGCGTCTAGACATATATAAAGGGACAATAAAATGCAGAAACTGTTGATACATACACAGCACAGCTTGAGACATGAAGAAAGCTTTCTGAAATCAAGATGGTCTTGCTTACTGAATTCAACTCTCTTTTGATGCTTGAGCAGTTTAGACAGAGGCACAGTTTTTGGAAATTTTTATTTTCAGTTGTATCATCCATTACTTAAATGCATTTTTCCCCAGCAAGAAGTGTCAGAAATCAGGATGAATAGCACACTCCCTCAGAATCAGAAAACGCATTTTGATTATGGTTGCTTAAAAGGTATTAACATACTTACACATGCCTGTCTTTTTCATATCTCCTCCCCCAAATCCCCAAATACAATATGAATATTTTATAGTGATGATTAGTAATAAGCACCAAGTCCAATCTTAAAATGACTCTTCTTTTAATTAGCACATTACTCACTCAGTAAAGTTGAGTTGGACGAATTATTCAAATATAATTCAGCAGAAGTTTAGGAGCAAATCTAAGAGATGGAGAAAAGAAAGTGAAGCTACCTGGTTGAGTTTTTTTTTTTTTTTTTTTTTTTTTGTATTTGCAGAAGGTTAAAGAGGAATCATGCAATGCTGAGGAACAGGAATCATAAAAGCCATTTGTTAATAAGGGAAGAGGTAGAAGGAGTCTAAGGTTGCCATTATCAGAAGATGACCTTGAAGTGCTGATAAACACCAAGTAAAGAAAGAGAAATCAGGTTGGTGAAGTGATGCTTCATCTTTCACTTTCATAGCTTAAATTAAGCCCCAAAGAATACCGCTGTGTACATTTTGGGCTGAACTCTCACTAGGTATTCACCTAGTGACAAAAATACTTTTGAACTGCAAAGAAACATTCATGTTGAAGTTTTCTTGCCTCGGGATAATTCTGTAATTTAGTGTGGAGAAATGGTCCGATTAGCAGTTGGGACCAGCAGGGGGAAAGTAACTGGAGTGAAGAGGTGAGTGGGAGAGTCAGAACTTTAGTCTAAAGCACAGAAAAACTGCTCAAGGGAAGGAGAGGAAGCAGGAGAAATCAGGAGGAAGTAGAATTCAGTAAGTTGGTGGGACTGATAATTGGAAGCAAAAATGACTTTTAAAATACTGTAAGGCCAAAGTCCATAAAAATAAACAAGAAAATTCATCCCCTCAAGAGTTTAGACTTTCTCATGAAATTCTTCAAAAACATGGACAATAAACAAAGCATGAGTCCTGAAAGATAGGTTCCTACCCTGTGGATTTGGGTAAAGATAAGAAATAACAAGGTTGAGGAGAGAATAGACATGAAAATCAGACTGGCCGTCCAGGTAATTTATCCACAAAAGTCATTCTCTTGAACTATTTGTTTTATTTGTTTCTTGGTGGCTATTCTCTTTCTATTTCATGTTGTTTTAGTCAGAGAAGGACACTTGAAGGGAGGAAGCCTGCTGGGCTGTATTTTTTCATGCTGAGTGAGCCATTTCCCTGGGCTCACTAGAAACTAGTTTGACTTTAGTCTGATGTGTACCCTTAAGGGAAGCTCTTGACTTCAAGATAACATCAGTCTCCTTAGTGGCCATATTAAGGAGATAGGCTGTTTTATGATATCCTCAGGTGGTTTCAGGGTATTTGGAATAAATTAGGGACTAGAATCCTACAACTGACCCATATTCAAATCTGCTCTGAGAACTAATAGATATCCATTTATCTACCTACTTACCTGGGTCTGCAAATCCAAATTTAATGTAGCTTAGTCCAGAAATAAACATCCTTTAAATATGTGCTTATATCCACTCTTTGTTTGGAGCACTTTGACCCTGTGATAACTCTGGGTCAAAAGAATTTGTTCCTACCTACTGACCATTGGAGGTCAAGACAATGCTACTCACAGCTGAGAGCTCTTTCTCCCATCTGACCAACACAGACCATGAAATTCCTACGCCCAGCTTCAAGTTAGAAAGATGTGTAGAGCTTTATTTATATTGGCTGTAATTATATTACATTTTACCTTATGTACTTGATCTATGCTGACATATTTATTGCCGACTTTGTCACCCAGGAAAGTGTTAGGTATGCTTAACAAACTGTGAAATATGTTTAGCTGTACGTCACCCTGAACGTAGTATATAAGTTTAAATGATAAGATATTTACAATAAAAATAAAAATGAAAGTTTTCTTTGTATCTTCAAGAGGTAACCGCAATTAATATTTTTGATAGCTACTCTTCTACTTCTTGACCAACTGGACAGTTATGACCTATAAATATAAGGATCTTAGCATCATCTCACTTCTGATTTTCAGCAGTATTATTATAGTATCATTATCAATTAATATCAACTTTATATTTTCACCATTATACTTATAAATAATTCTAGTGTGTTCTTTGCCCAAGGGTTACAAACAATAACCTGAAATGAATAAAGTTTTTTAGTCAATTACTGTGCAAATATTGGTTGTTCCATTGCTTTGTAGTATGACTAAATTGACAGGTGGGCATATAATTCTGTCATTTCTCTCTATTCAAATGGCGTTATTTTGTGCATTGGGGTGTAATAAATTCCCTTCTAATATCCTTTCTACTCTCTTCACTTTATCCAGATCATAGTCTGTTGCCATTGTTTTTCATATGACACATGACCTCTTTTCCTTATTTTACTCTTGTTGCTTCAGAATGTTGTATAATCTATTGGTTCATACATGTCCAAGAGTCTCCTCATGTTACCTTTACATTTGATGTGGAGTTTATTTGATCTACAGTTCTATTAAATTTTACCTTGTTTTTGATTCCTATTAATGTATTTATTACTTCTCATATTCCTTAGTAAAATTTATGTAGCCCTAAGGAAGAGGAACACAGGACTGCGTGTTCTTTTTGCTGGAAGGAGAAGTGATGAGATTAATCTAAGTGCTGTTAAACACCAAAAGGATAAAAATAGGAGCTGATACTGAAAAGAGCCAGAGAGTGAATATGTTAGGCTTTACGAGCCAGATGGTCTGTGTTATAGTTCTGCCTTTGCAGGGTAAAGAAGCCTAGAAGAAATGTAAACAAAATAACAATGCTATTTCTAATAAAACTTTATTTGTAAACTGAAATTTGAATTTTGTATTGTTTTCATATGCCATGATAATACTTTTTAAAACTTGTTTTAAAATTTAAAAATCATTGTCAACTTGCAAACCATTCAGAAATAGGAAGCAGGCTTATTTTGGTCTATGGGTTCTATTTGCTTCTCTGGTTTATTTATTTATTTATTTTTTGTTTTTTTGTTTTTTTGTTTTTCTCCGGTACCAGGAACTGAACTCATGACCTTGCGCTTGCCAGGCAAGCGTTTTGCCGCTGAGCTAAATCCCCAGCCCCTTCTCTGGTTTAAAATGAAAACAAAAAGTTAATTTTTCTTCTTACATTCAGTTAATTATTGAAAGTTATTAGAGGCCAAAACACCTAAATATGTTTCATTTCTTATTGATAATTGTAAGACTTTGTTTTCTAGCACCAAAAACTAGTAACTAGTGTCTGAAAATAGTATAATCCCTCCTTAATACTAGGAAAACTATCTTTTCACCCAAAATATTTTTAGCATTTACTCTCTATTTTTGAATTCTGAAGTTTCATCAGACTCTATAAATGTTGAACATTTTAGTTGTTTATTTCTTCTTGATACTTGATAGTTTAGTTAACCAGAAAGCTCAAAAAACTTTTGTGTTGTGTATGCCATATAATTACTTTTTCTTATCCCTTGTTTTTATCTGTCTCTAGTTCCTATTAAAGGGATATGAAATTTCTTAGCTCTAGCATTTATGACTCTTAATCTTATTTTTTTTGACTCATTGCTTTTTATGGTTCATTCTGGAACATTTCCAGAGCTTTTTCTTCTGATTTAACAATCACTTGTTGCTATAATCATTTAATTATTTTTGATTCATTGACTTTTAAAATATCCACCATTGTTTTCAGTTTATAAGAATTATTATTCACATACAGTGTGTTGTTGCTGCGTTCAGTTTGGAGAGTATTCACAGAGTGACAGGGTTTCCCACCTGTGCATCATTTGCGGGAAGAAGTGAGAGTTCTCACTGCTGTTTTCAGAAATCCAGCTCTCACATACTGTTTTCATTCATGTAAGTCTCCAAAATTGTGCTTCATTTCTATTTATGATTCATTTTGTTCTTTCTTTTTTCCCCTTCCTTCATCCGTTACCCTTTCTGTATGTGTGAGGTTTCTTGCTATGTAAAAATCTTCTTTGTTTCATTTTCTTCTTAAAGAGCAAGAAAAATATCTCCCTCAGTTTGTTATGTTGAGCAGGTAGGTAAAGTAAAGGACAAGGTAAAAGTGGATGAAATGTGAGGTAAAGGGTAAAAAAGTTGCTTGCATTCTTGTTTCACTTCATTTGGGAAAACATGGAGAAAATGTTTATGTTGTGGAATAGAGGACACCAAACCAAATTTTGACTGGTGAAATATTTGAGGAAGAGGCCAGAAATGCTATAGAACCAGTAAAATTTCAATTAGTGTTATGTATGAAGGTTTTGGCTTCCAAGTTACCAAAACAGGCTTGAACAAGAAGAGCAAAACCGGAGGTGCCACAGTACCTAATGTCAAGATATTCTATAGAGCCATAATAACACAAACAGACTGGTATTCACATAGAAACAGATACATAGGCCCATGGAATAGAACAGAAAGCCGGAAATGATTCCACACATCTGTAAACAACTGATTTCTTTACAAAGCTGCCAAAACATACATTGGAGAGAGCTTCTTCGCCATATGGCTCTGGGAAAACTGGAAATCCACATGCTGGCATTTGAATTGTCGCCCCTACATTTCACTATACAAATATCAATTCAAAATGGAACAAAGATGTTAATGTAAACTCTCAAGCTTTGAAACTACTAGAGGAAAATATAGACACTTCAAAATATTGGTATAAAAGAATAAATATTGGTATGGGCAATGATTTTCTGGATAGGACTGAGAAAAATAAAGGAAACCAAATCAAAAATTGACAAACAGGATTACATAATAGGAAACACACTCTGCACAGTGAAAGAAACAATTGACAGAGTGCAGACACGTATTACAGAGTGGGAGAAAATATTTTCCAGTTATAAACCTGACAGATGATTAATATCCAGAATATAAAAAGAACTGAAGTACTTTCACAACAAAAAACCCCATGTCATCTAGTTAATAATATGCAAACAATCTAAGTAGGCACTTCTACAAGAAGAAATACATGTAACCAATAAATATATGAAAAAAATGCTCAATACTATTAACCACCAGAGAAATACAAATAAATGCTATAAATCAAATTTACCAAGTGAAAATGGCTATTATGAAAAGACAAAATATAACAACAAATTCTGGTAAGGATGGTAAGGGAAAGGAACTCCTGTACCTGTTAGTGGGAATGTAAATTTGTATGGACACTATAGAAAACAATGTGGATGTTCCTTAAAAAATTTTGTATGGCAGTTCCTTAAAATACAATTAGAATTACGGGTGATCCAGCTAGCCGATTCTTGCGCACATAGCCAAAGGAAATGAAATCAGCATAACAAAGAAACTCCTGCATATTTATTGCTATACTATTTACAACAGCTAAGAGAAGAAATTAGCTTAGGTGCCTGTCAGTAGATGAAGGGATAAAGGAAATACGGTGTATATATACATAAAGTACTATTCATCCGTAAAGCAGAATGAAACACTGTCATCTGCAGGAGAATGAATAGAACCGGAAGACAGCAGTGAAATAAGCCGGACACAGAAAGACAACCAGGCTATACTCTCTCTAATATTTGAAAGGACCAAAACTTTTAAAAAGTTGACCTGAAAGTAAAATAGTAATTACTGTGAACTAGGGGCAGAGTGGAAGAAAGGTAGATGAAAATGGTCAATGCAGATCATACAAATGTATGGACATATCCCAATTAATACCATTCTTAGGTATCAATGATGTGTTAATACCATCAAATATAAAAATTAGACCTTTAAAATTTAAACTAGTTCCATTGATTTCTTCTTTACACTGACTGGAAAATTTAGCTTGTACAAGAGATTAAGCTAGTTTTACTTGAATTTTTGGAACCTTGACCAATGTATATAAACAGAAATTCAAAACCAAGCATGACAAATCCCCTTAAATACTGTGTTCTATACAAGGAAGTAAATAAAGCCTATTTAAACCTGCTATGAAATCTTCCTAATATCAACACCTTAGATGTTCCCAATCAGTAAACAGGTTCATCATTTGAATGTTTTCTTGTCCTCAAAAACACCCCAGTATGTATTTTCTTGGTGAAACCATAGGTACTCCAGGATAAAATCTTATTTTGGTGCCAAAATATTTGTTACGAGGGCTCATTGTAGATGTGACTCTATCCTGCTCCTCAAATTCCTCCGTGTCATTAATAACCACCCTTAGAGTGCAATTTCCTGGCCATTCTGTATCACCTTTATGTTCTTCCTTTTAAATAGTTCACAATTTACATCAATGAGGCCCAGAAGGGTACTCTGTCTGAGTTTTAATGATGTTCATGAATTGAGGAGAACTTAAGAGGAACAGAAAAGGAACATTTAACACAACTCCCTAACCCAAAACATGAAGCTATTCCCAGAGTGTACAGACTGTGGATGTTCATTTTGTGTGCAAATAAAATCTAATCTTTTCTCCTTCTCCTACTCTTGCTTTTACAATGCAAAGCAGCTGTAACAGTTTGGTCTTTTCCTCTGAGTTCTGTGTCACTGAATTGAATAGTAACTTGCAAACCAATCTGTAGCCCAAGGAAGAGAAATTAAGAAATTAATTCTTCATTCCTCTATACCATATGAGTGACCCCTAATTTCGTTTGTAGGGTCCTATTCAGACTGTGTAAGGCAAGCTTATGAGACATGGGCACTGCAAGGCAGATCAGACATAAAGGATAACCTTGCAAACCTTTAATTTATGAAGTAACGCTGTACTGAGTTATAAGTTTTAAAACGCAAAAATATGTGAGGATAATAGGACTTTGTATATCAATTTAAGTTTCAGAGTTTCCAATTGGGATTCACCAATAAAAATGAAAGCAATAATGTTTGACTTTATTTCAACATTTTAATAAATGTTGAACAGAAGTTGTTTTGTAACAGAAAACACTTCATTAATCTCTTCATATCAAACTTACCTCTTCAGATGAGATCATATTTGAAATTGAAATCATTGTTATTGATTTTTATGGCCAATGTCTTAATTCACATGTGCTCAACAATTATTAATGCCCACGTAGTATATCAAATTATTTCAAGTGGAATCTGTGAAGAAATCTATACAAATCTATTTTACTAAAGCTCATTCTATGCACAATACTTCAGGCATATGTGTGTTAACAGCTTCAGTATATGTACAGAAAAGAAAAGTGGCCAAGGCAGTGATTCACTCATCATGAGGATCAGTGATATATAATCTCATATTTTTATAAGATAACTAAATAAACTTGTCTACTTCTTTTTGTCCATAGATCCTCGAGTGATATCTGACCAGCAAGTAAGAGAAACTGGTGAAACGTGTTACGTTGTCACTTTCTCTTCTGCACTGCAATTTTTCAAGTACTGAATGAGGGATTTGCATTCTGGTATCTCTAAATTCTCACTTCAAATTTTTAGTGGTGTGACTTATATATCTCTCTCTCAACCTAGAGTGAGCATAATTCACAATAATTTAACTTGTCTCATTTGCAATCTTAAGACTTGGTTAAGTCAAAGTTGGCCTTCAAGAGGGATTATCCTAAATTCTGACTTCCCTAAATGCCTGGGTTTATACATAGTAAAAAAAAAAAAGTGTGTGCTGAAGATATATGCATGTTTTTCTTTTGAAACACTTTCCTCCCTGCACTTAGCCATCATTATGATTACCTACTATGTGCTTCCCTGTTAGCCATTTGTTAATCTTGGTGCCATAATGAAAGAATTAAGGCATACTGTTGTATAACTAGAGGTTGATTGCAAAAGCTAATGTCCCAGAGGAACAACATTAACATAAATTTAGAATAAAATGTAGAGTTTATAAAAGTATTCTTGGGAATTAGTTTGTTTCTTACACTGTCTTTGAGTTGTGATAAAATGCAACTTACATATGTAAAGTGCACAATTTGATGAGTCTGACATATGTTTTAAATTCTGAAACCATTACCATGATTAACATAATGAAAGTTTCTATCACAACATCCCTTTGCTGGGCATGGTCGATCATGCCAGTAATCCCAGCACTTGGGAGATAGAGGCAGGGGGATCACTGTGAGTTTAAGGCCAGCCTGCAAAACAAAGTGAGAGCCTGTCTCAAAAAAAAAAAATCCCTCTTGCCCAGACAACCACTGTTCTATTTTCTACCAATATAAAAGAACTTCAGTTAAGCAAAATTTATTATAAATTAAGACAAACTAGCCAGGCATGATGGTGCACACCTGTAATCCCAGCACCTGAGAGGATGAGACAGGAGGATTGCTGCAAGTTAGAGCCCAGCCTGGGCTACACAATGAGTTCAAGGCCAGCCTGCACTACAAAGCAAGACTCTGCCTCAAAAAAAACAAAAACAAAACAAAAAACACCACCAGCACCTCGACCAACAACAAAAAACAAAACAAATATATGTATTCTTTTTAGTAAAGGGATGCATGTGCTGTCGTGGTATTAATAGTTTCTTCTCATAGCTGAGGTTCCATTGCATAGATACAGCACATTAATTTAGCCATTTACATATTGATGAATATTTGAGTTGTTTCCATCTTCTACAAAAAAGCTGTATCAACATGCCCACATGTGTCTTTATGGAGTTACACATTCCGTTTTCTTTTGACTAAACATATAAAGGTAAAATAGCTGAGTCATATGATGACTGCATGTGTAATATTTTAAGAAATAGCTAAATGGTTTCAAAGTAGAATAGCTAGTCTGAATTCCCCCACAAGAAGTATTCTTCTACATCAAAGAATTACATACTACATTCTCCTGGCCAGGTTTGGCCTGCCACCTCTCTTGGTTTTGTCTGTGAGTTAGGAATGTTTTGAAATTTTTCAGTGGTTAGGAAAAAATTCTATAGCAAACTAATATTTTGTAAAATGTAAGAATGATAAGAACTTTGAATTTTAGTGTTAATTAAAAGGGTTTACTTCACCCTAGACACATTCACTCACTCATGTATAATCTGTGGCCCCCATTGTGGGACAACAGGTTTGAATATTTGTGAGCAAGACCATGTGATCCCCAAACCCAACCCCTTGGATGTGTAAAATTGTAGCGTTATGGTTTAATTTCATGTTTCTCTAATTATGTAAGTATGTACTTACAGGGTAGCTAACATAGTTGTACTACTGTCTTCTATTGCTCTACAGAAAGGAACAGCTAATGATTACTTGTTTGATCAATCCTGTATGTCTCCATTTGTTTTCCTGAGAAACCACTTTGAAGATATCAATAAGTAATACAGCAACCATGGTTAATTTCCTACAACTCTGTCTGTAACACTGTTTGTTTGTATTGTTTTTATGCTAGTTTGTAAATGGATGTCTGTTAATATGTTTTCCTCCTTTTATTTTTTAAAATAAAAAATATATATTTATGATGAAGTCAGTTCTCAAAAAGTAATCAAACTGTTCAGAATCATTTTCTGAAAATATTATTATTTTCTTTTAAATTACCTTGTTATGCACTGAAAAACAATTCACCATAACTGTCTACTTTTTAATCTTCTATTCTGTTCCATTGAACCACATATAGATTAATTAGGAGAGAATTGATAAATTAACACTAGAGTCTTATAATCAATGACATAATCAATATAGTCATAATCAATAGACTTTTTGTTAATTAAATGCAGCAAAATTTTATTTTTGTTCTATACATCTTGCCCATATTTAACCTAATTAACTAGTTTTTCATATTTTTGTTATTATAAATGATACTGAATTTTCAATCTAAAGTTTTTCCTGTTTATTCTCCATATGTAGAAATAAAACTGGTTATTGTATACTGACTTTGAATCCTTCCACCTTGCTAAACTCAATTTTCAGGTCCAGTTGTTTTTTGGAATTTCCTTAGAATCTTTCACATAAGAGAACATGTTTTCTAAGAACAAAGGCAGGGTTACTTTTCCATTTGTAATAAGTATTGTATTCAATTCTTTCCCTCACCTTATTGTACTGTTAGGACTTTTAGTGCAATGTTAAAAAGAAATGAAAATGGACTTTCTTGTCCTGTCACCAAACATACGGGAAATAATGCAAATGATCATATTTAAGTATGATGTTAGCTCTGAGGTTTTTACAGATAAGTTTTAATAGCTTAAAGAAATTCATTTCTATTCCTACTTTGCTAAGACTTTTTTTGTCAAAAATCATAAATGGATAGTGAACTTTGCCAAGGACATTACCTGCATCAGTACTAAAGATCACATTGTTTTCCTTTGATTGGTTATTCCAATGGACTCTGTTGATTTTTGATTCCATTGTTTACAGCCACTTTTCATTTAGTATTATTGTCTGTATATTAGAGGTTCCTGAAATGTTCTCAAAGGAAGGTGCTGAATTTTTTTAGTATTTTGTATTTCCTAAAGAGTTTCATTTTTATTTTTGAAGGGTATTACTTTGGATTGACAGTTTCCTGTCCCTAAAGTTTAAAATTGATATCCCACTGTTTCTAGGTTGCATTATTTCTGAAGGTAAATTTGCAATTTTCTTCTGTTTCTGTGGCTGTAATGTGTCTTTCTTCTCTAGAAGCTTTTGGAATGTTCTCTTTGGCAGTGTTTAAAGCAAATTTATTATGGTATATCACAGTGCAATTTTCTACTTGTTACTTTTGCATAGGCTTAAATGAAGTTTGGAGTTTTGTGTATTATTATAAACTTTGGAAAAATTTTAGTCATTATTTGCTTAAATATATTTTTCCAAATTCTCCCGCTTTGTACTCTCCATCTCAAACCTGTCTGTGTATAGAGTTGCTTCGGGAGGTCTCCCCACTTATTGATGCTGAGTTTGTTTTCCTCTTTGTTTTGTTTCTATTGCTGCTTTGTAATGATCGTTTGTCGAATTTTCTGTTAATCTTAGTGGATTCTCATCTCAAGAAGTGTAATTTGGAAATCTCCATATGTATAACTACACATGGATGCATAACTGTGTGTGCCTCTCTCTTTCTCTGTTCTGTTTACCTATCTCTACTTTCTTGTGCACATGAAGTGTATTTATAAATGCTGTTTTAATGCACTGCTATATAAATTCAATCACCTAGACCATTTCTACTTCTGCTACTATTGATTGATATTTTCTCATTATGGATCTAATTTTCCTGTTTCTTTGCATATATAGAAGTGTACTTTCTCTTTGCAGTACTGGGTATTGAGCTCAGATGTGGCACATGAGCTACACCCCTAGCCTCAGTAGCAATTTTTGATTGCATGACAAACCTTGTAGTTTGAAGTTTTAGGACAGACTTTTTGCATAGTCCTTAAAATATTTTTGGGCTTTGTCCCTCCCCAAAATTTAATCCTTTCAACTCTTGCTTCCAGGCTTTGTTAGGTAGACACAGAACAGATTTTTGTTTAGGACTAATTTATTCTATCATTAAGGCATTGCTATAGTGAAAAAGCTATTCAATGCTGTAAATATTGAGAAGTCTTTCTTTCCTGGTATTTGGAAACCAAGCTACTTCTGACATAGGAGTTTCCCTGAGCTTTTTGCCAGGTGCTCAGTTTTTGGTTTTCATGACTCTTGCCCCATTTTTTTTTTTTTTTTTTTTTTTTAGTGTCCTTGAATACATGTCTTGATGATTGCTTAGCTGGAGTCCCAACATGACTCCTTGGTAGCTCATCAGATCATTTTCTCTCTTTCTCTGCTTTTGAATCCTCAGATAGTTCTCTTCTATCTTGTCCTGTGCCTTGTGAACTGCAGCTGAATCTTAAAGGTGACGTTCCTTGGATTCCTAACTCGCTAATCTTCATTTCTGCCACCTACTGAGAAGTCTGGGCCCTATCCCCTACCCTGCACTATGAGCTGGAAATGCCCTCTGTACAGTTAAGCTGAGTCTATGATAACATCCGTCTCATTTGTCCCCCTCCCCTCAGTGATCATTCTCCTCCTGCCTATTTGCAATTTCTGAAAACTATTGTTTCATACTTTTGCCTTTTTTACTGTTATTTCAAAAACTAAGTTTCGATGTGGGATGATTATTGAAAATAAAATATGTGTGCTTGACACTTGTGTCTACATCTCCTGTATCTGAATCTAACTTACTTGAAACTTTTCTGAGAATGTTATCTTTCTGTCTGGTCCATTCTGAAGTAATGGTTAAGATTTGTTACTGGAAAGGTAACTGTGTCTGGATAGGAGAGGGAAACAGAGATACATTAAGAAAATGTGGTGCATGAAATCATTTGCCACAGGTTTACTTCTGGGAAATTCTGCTCAAATCTGGTGGCACCAGGTGCTTTAGAATGATAGTTAGGAGTTATAGTAATACAATTCCATCATTTTCCTCTTCAACTTGCCATCCTATGATATCTTTGACTTGAGAGTCAGTGACAATATACAAAAACAGCAGAGGCTTTATCACTAGCATAGGAAGCCCACAATCTATTATAGTTTAAATATTTATATTTTATTTTTATTCATGGTCTCTCAAGTAGGTGTTAAGTGATACAGAGGAAATGGTGTGGACTTTTATCTTGAGCATGTCAATCACAGAAAGAAAAAGCTGAGATGCAGAACCACATAACATGTCTCTGGTTTTTATACTTATTCCTCTGAAAAATTGCTGAAAAATAGTTTTTCAATTCCTATATTCTCTTACAGGATTTTTGCCATATGTTCATCTGAAAGAAAAAGACTACTGTGTCTCTAAATTGCTATATATCATTTCCAGGAGCACATACATTTGTACTGTAACAAACATGGAATAATAACTATCACCCTTATACCAATCTCTGGTAATATTATTATGGTAATTATTATTATTATCATAGAGAGAATCAATTATTATTATACAGAGCTATATAAAATCAATATGTCTAAATAATACCATATTATTATTTAATCATCCATTAACTTATATTAATTTTGGCTCTTACATTAATAAGGATAGATATGGTATCTACATTCTGAAAACATAAAACACAGGTGTCCATATGCAATGAAAAGCTAGAAGTGTTCTCCAGAGGTAAATAGAGAAAAGATAAAAACAGAGTCTACAAGTATTTAAGAAATATATATTGTTTAAACCTGAAAATCTTTTTGAGAAATCATGCCCTCTTTCATTTATGTGGCATTATCTATAATTAGGATGTAATGTATTATCTCCCAACATATAAATATTTGAGAGATTCATGATTTTGGTTTACGGGCATTCTGAGTGACCTGATGCTGCCTCAATTTAGCACTCTGGTGATTAAGACACTTACTGTTATAATACTTGGTTTAAAATTATTGTCTTTAACTAATTGACTAAAAACTATGTATGGTTCTGGAAAAACTTCATAATTCTAGATATAACAATAAAATCTTCTTGCTTCTGTAAGACCTTCATTTCAACAATCTTACAACTTTTTCTCTGTCTCTTGCCTACTTTTTTTTCCTATCCTCCTTACTCAGAGCAAATGGTTTTACCTGGCAGAATGTACCTTCAACCCCTCTGGGCCTCTGGCTACCTCCCATTCACCAGACGAAACTTAAATCCTTCTTAAATCTAAATCCCTGATTATTCTACAAATCAATGTGTCTAAAAAAAGTGTACGATTTTCTAATTGGGTCGACTTTGCAGCACACAGTGATGAGCTAACCTCAGCTGAGCTTTCAGTACTTTCCAAACATCTTATTACATTGAGCATACCATTATTATTTTAAAACTTATAAATTACCTTCTATTTTACTGAAAATACTGAAATAATTAGGAACCAATTTCCACAATTTCTCAGTACCACCTTTACCACCCACCTGCATCTTCCTTCATACCCTTTTCTCTCTTTCCTGGCTTCTAGATGAAGTGTTCATACTATTGTCAGAGGCCAACTTCTACATTTGTCCACTAGGGCCTATTTCTTCTTCATTACTAAAAGCGCAGTAACACTATCTACTTCCCCTGTTGTCGGCACATCTTGTTCCTTTATGTGATCATTTCTATCAACATTCAAAATTGCTGAAATATACTCCACATTTTAAAAAGGTCTGATTTCTGGTTCCCCACCAGCTAATGACTCATTTTCCTTTTCTGTCTTCTAACGAAACTCCCCAGTACAGAGCTCTTTCTAGAAACAGGGCTGTTTCTCCTCATTTTCTCTTTACCTTGTACCTGTCCATCTAAAATACCTAAATTGACCATTAATTGTCATGTTGATAAATCCAATGGCCAGCCCTCAAACCCCATCTGCCATCACTTCCCAATGCCATTTGGCAGTTCACCACTCCCTTCTTTGAAAACTGCTGTCACTTGGCTTTAGGACGTCACCTTCTCCTTTGCTTCTTCCCACTTCACTGCTATTTCCCTCAAACTCCTCCTGAAATATGGAGGACTGTGGAGCCCAATCTTCATCTCTTGTGCTCTGTTTCTATTCGTTTGTATGAGAAGCATCCCCAAAGTTTACATCTCCACTCTGGGCTTTTCCTTTAATGCCAGATTCATATATTCAGCGGTTTAGATGTCTGATGAGCAACTCAGACTTCATAAACCCACAAGTAAACAACTGATCTTCTTTCCCAACCTATGGTCTTCCTAACTTTAATAAACAGTAAATCCATCCTTGAGCACAGGTTAGAACTTTGGAGTAAGTTTTTACTTCTCTCTCTCTCTCTCTCTCTCTCTCTCTCTCTCTCTCTCTCTCTCTCTCTCTCATTCTTTCTTAGTACTGTATGCAACCCCTATTTTTTTGCACTAAGCCACATCCCAGCTCTTGTTTGGATTATTTTTATTTTGAGGTAGGGCTCAATAAGTCACCTGGACTGGACATGAACATGTGAACCTTCTGCCTCAGCTTCTACCATTTGTCTTTTTCCAGCCTACCCTATTCTCTGCATACCTGCTACACTGTTCTTTCAAAATCAAATCATGTCGCCCCTGCTCTGCTCAGAAGCCACTCATGACCTGCCTGCTCACTCAGAGTAATAGCTAAAGTTCTGACCGTCACCTCAGATCGTGTCATGGCTTTTTATTGCATCCATCAGCTCATTTTCGAATCAGCCTCACAATGAGAAGTGTGCTGACCACTTGGTTTAACATTGTAAAACAGGCTCTAGGCCCTGGCATTATCCATTTCCTTTCTGAGCCTAAGTTACTGTATTACATATAACATAGCATATTGGTGCATACCATATATTTGTCCTCTTTGCTTTTTACTGTCTTTCCCAAGAATATATGATCCCCTTGAGACAAAGACTTTTCCCAGTCTCTGTGTTGTTTTGTATTCTTATCTTAATACCTGGTACTTAATCAACATATGTTGAAGGAATGAAAAGAACAAAGCTCTTGTACAAACGGAACGATAGAAAGAGTTTTCAAAAACACAGTTTCTGGTTATCGACTACTATAAGCAGTATGCATATCTCATTTGTGTTCCTACTACAGGGTGCCCATTTATTGTGACTACTTCAAAAGTGATGTTGAAAACGTGTGCAAGTTTTTCCTTTGCCATCCACCCGTGTGTACAATCTATTCCTGGTTTTCTTGACTCCCAATACCTTCAAGCTTTTATTTACCCCCTACACACACACACACACACACACACACACACACACACACAGAGCTGCTTCTTCTCCGACTTAGAAGCACCTATTTCCCAAATATAGTTTGCATTATTTCTCAGGAAGTGGCACTAATTTCTGAAAGTCTCTTCCCTGTCTCAGAGATCACTCTGCCAAAATATCACCTGTGGATTTTTCTTTTGTGAATGCCCTGCCACCTCCTATTTATCTCAGAAAATTTTTCACTGTTCTCTTTGACAAAAGCAGGCAGTACCGCATGGCCTCCTCCCTCCGTGCTTCTCTTGTCAGTATCACTCACATAACGTTTATCTTAATGTGCCTTACACTGAAAGCATGAGTGTCATTTAGGGCCATAAAATATCCACTTTAAAAAAAAACTAATTCTGACTGAATTCAGCAGCCTATTTCCTTTGAACATATGCTCCTAAGTTGAACACTGATACTGATAAGCTTATGAACTAGCAGAGTGATGCTCTTCTAAATTCATGACATCCAACCTGGGCTTGGCTGAGCTGGTCTGCCTTTGGTTTCCTATTTCTCTTTGCCCCTATTCATGGCAGCACCTATTTCCAGCCAACTCTCCTAAACCTCTGCACCTGCCGCTGTGCTTTCCACCAGTCAGCATATGTCCTAGCCTCCTAGTTCATGGAGAAAATAGAGAACTACCCTCACACCTTTTTCAACTTCTTGTAACCAAAGCAGTTTATGTGTGACTGCACTTTCCATCTTTTATCTCCTTTTCACTCAGTGTATAAATTGTTTAATGCTAATATCTCTACCTGGGCTTTGGATCTTGTTTTGAATTTTTTGTATTCTCACTGTTCAAAAATAGGATTGTTTTCCTTTGTTTTCAACTCTCTTACTTCCTTCTACCAGTATTGACTGTTCTCAAGTGTTTCCTCACTTTGGTAAAGCAACCTCTTCTTTAGATCACATTTTTTTTCTGGCCATTATCCCTATTCTGTCCCTTGCCCCATATGTAGAGATTTTGAGAATGTTGGCTACTTTTGCAGTTATTCTTTTGTTCTGTGAACGTTAACCATGATATTTAACTTGACTGGATTAGGAAATACCTGCACATTAGTAAAGCATACCTCAGGGTGTATCTGTGGAGCATTTCCAGAGATGATTGGCATGAAGTTCAGTGCACTGATTGGGAGAGGTACCCATCTCAATTATGCCTGACATCAACCAATAGGCTTGTATCTTAGGTGGACTAAAATGGAAAAAAGAAAGAAATCAGTGCACTTTTTGGAAGTTCCATTCTGCTTAAACAGGTGCTTCATTTGGTGCTGCTGTGGACATCAAACTTTAGTTTCTTACAACACAGACTTATACCAGCAAATCTTCCAGGAGACTCTAGCCCTTCAGCCTTGGGCTAGTGCTACATCTTTGATCTCTCTTGTTCTGTGGCTTCTGTCTTGTAGGGCTGAGCAACTTCTCCATCATCTAGCTCTCCAGCATGCTGATGACTGTTGTGAATGCCTCTGCGTCTAATCCTGTAAGCCTTACTTTTCTCTCATTGCTGAGACAAAATACCTGACACCCACAATTAAGGAAGAAAAGGTTTATTTAGCTCACAGTTGGTGGAGGTTTCAGTCCATACTTGGCTGGTTCCAAGGCAGACTGGCACATGGTAGAGGGCAACAGTTCATGGGGGCAGCAAACAGCAAAAGCAGCGAAAGCAAAAAGGGAGAAGGAGTAAGCAAGCCTCTTTCCCTCTCTTATATTGTGTGCAAACTACCCATCCCAGGGTATGTGTAGCACTCACACCCATAATTGGGGCATTGGACCATAGATTAATCAAAAACTCTAGAAGCCGGCTCCATGATGAATGCATGAAGCTTTGGGGAAACACCCAGACACATATCATGACACCTACATAATAAATCCCCTTACATAATTACATATATATTTTCTATTGATTCTGTTTCTCTAAAGAACCTTATCCAATTCATTTTCTTATTGATTCCTCAATTCACATTATTCTTGTTTCTGCCCCTGTCCCTAAATTGAAATCCTACCTCTAAATTTTAGGTTGACATCCTAATTTAATGCAGTTTGCCTTTGGATACCCACCTTCTTTGGTGTTAACCCTTGGCCACATCCGCTGCCCCTCCCTAAAATGAATACCATGTCCCATAGCTTATTATGTCTTCTCTATTCTTTAGGATTTCCATGTCTTGCAGTTTTGGCAGGCTGTTGAGCATTTGTGTATTTTTCAAGTCTCACCCAAAATATTACTAAATTTATCAAACTTCTTCCAAATATGACGTTAATATCTTCCATGTATCTTCCCATAACAAGTTGTATTTCCTTACACATTGTAACCAGTTATTTAACTGTCTATGTCCCTCTCTGTATACTAGGTTAAATTTTCATAATGGCATAAAGTCATATTTCCTTATCTGTCAGTATATTCCTGTTTGCCTAATAAGGTGATTGTAGCTGTGTATACCTACACACACACACTCATAAATACATACTAAGGTATAGCTATTGTGCAATTTTTGATAGATAATAGATAAGTAGGCAGATAAATAGATGGAAAGGTTCATGTTTGCTCAATTGCAAATATCCCTGTTAGGTTTTGTGAACGAAAAGGTCCAAATATAAAGTTATATCATCATGGCAAGTCACATTAGCTTAACATTTTTGAAATACTAGAGAATCATTTCCATATCCATCTTACCTTCAAATGTTTTCCCAATAACATAACAGACTTTAATATAACATGTAGTAAAATCAATGTGCATGGGTAGCATATAAATATTGCCTGTGACATTAATACTGTTGTATCCTTGAGGCACAGTCCTTGATTCTCATCCCTTCTTTGTCCATCACTATTTTGAAAATTATAGTCAATATCATTGCTTAATGTAATTGTTTATCAGTTAATTAGTTTGCTAGATTACAAACCATCTCAAAACATGGCAGTGGAAAAGAAAAATGTTTATTATTATTCATGGTTCTATGAGTTGCCTGGATGTTTCCTTTCAGTGTGTCGCATGGCTCACTTAAGCAGGAGCAGCCAGTGGTAGGCAGCCTGGCGATGGAAGATGACCTCACACGCAGGTTGTCAGCTGGGGTGATGTGGTGCTCCTCTTTGTTTCTCATTTTCTTACAGGTCAGGTGACTTCCAGATATGGGTGTTTCAGGGTAGTCTTCTAAGAGGGTGAAGGGGAAAGCTGAAAGGCATAGAGAGAGATAACCTCAGAAATAATATCATCTCTTCTCTGACAACAGATTGGTCAAAGCAAGTAATGAAGTCAACACAAAATTCAAAGGGTGGGAAAATAGAATTTACCTCTTGACAAAGCCAGACCACAAAGGGTACAGGTAAATTGGGATAGCTTGGATCTATGTCTTTATTTTGCAGTTCACAAGGGAAGTCCCAAACACCTGTATTAAATTACTCCACAAATTATATCTTCTGCCTGTGCATCTTTATTAGGCCCAGATTTGCACATCCAAATGCCTTTTTAACACCTCTACATGGACACTTAAACCAACATTTCCAAAACTGAACTCATCATCTTTCCTGCCATGGAAAATGATTTCATCCACCACATTTCCTACTCTAATCGATGACAAATGCATTCTTCCAGTTGCATTGGAAAACTCTTAATGTTGTTTTTAACTGGAGTTGTCACATAATTTATCATTCAAATTCAACACACTTGAAAGAGAGAAGGGAAGTAAAAAAATTGAATTTATATAACTTTTGAAATAAGTATTTTTGATTGACAATTGAGTATGGATCTAGAAAAACTTATTAACTTTATAACTTTTTTCATAAACCATCATCCTTTATAATGAAAACAACATGCATATTGAATGTAATCTCTGTCAAAGTACTGATGACATCCTTCACAGAATAAAAATAAAATTCTCAAACTTATGTGGAACTACAAATGATCCCAAAGAGCTAAAGCAATTTTGAGGAAAAAAAATAGTCAAAGTCAAAAGTATTACAATACCTGACTTCAAAATATACTACAAAGATATAGCCACAAAAACAGCATGACACTGTCATACAACAAATATAGACCAATGGAATAGAGAACCTATAAATAAACACATACATACAGCAAATTGATTTTTTATAAAAGCAGCAAAATCATACATTGTAGAAATAACAGTGTCTCCAATAAATGATGTTATAGAAATGGGTATCTTTATGCAAAAGAATAAAACTGTACCCCATATCTTTTATCATGTTCACAAAATAAATCAAAATAGATCAAAAACTTGAATATGAGACCTGAAATTATAAAAGTGCTAGATGAAAACATAAAACTCATGCTTCAAGACACTGATCTGGGCCAAATTTTTTTGGATATGACTATATGTGCTTTACTAATCCCTTATTCATATTTCTTGCCAATAAATCTGACAGTCAAGATTGTCTGGCACAGTATACTCTGAAAGGAAATGAAAGGAGTATATCACAGAGACATCTCCACTTTCATGTTTAATGCAGCATTATTCACAATGTCCAAAGTGTGGAATTAACTTAGGTACCTGTAAATAGATAAGTGAGTAAAGAAAATATGGAAATATGAACACAATGAAGTATTAGTCACACAAAGGAATGAAATATATTATTTATAGTATTATATATTATTTATTAACCTGCTTATAGATATCATGGAATAAAATTTCAATACATTTTTTTCATTTTAAAGATAGAAGAATGAAAACACATAACAGACACACAGACATTGACAAAATAACACAAAAACAATACAAGCAATATATATTTTCAGACAAGGTGATAGGAAATTAACAATGGGGTCGTATTACATATTGATATGTTCAAATTGGTCACTCAGATAAACAAATATAGGCATGCAAGATTGATCAGACAATTAAACATTAACTGTTCCTTTCAATAAAGTAATACAGATCAGTAGTACAAATATCTTAGGTATCCTATGTGTACCTATATACATATTTTCCCTTTTTCTTTCTTTTCTCTTTTCCTTCATCCCCATTGTTCCTTCCTTTGAGCAATTTCTTTCCCTTTCATTATATCTTTTGTACCTTTTAGCTTTTATTCACTCTTTCAGGTTCTTACACTAGTGAGACAATCCAGTGTTTACACATGAGGATCTGATTTATTTCACTTATGAAAATGGTCTCTAGTTGTGACCATTTACCTATAAAAGTCCCTAGTTTATCTTTCTTTATAACTGAATAACATTCTATTATATAAAAATACCACAACTCTTTTATCCATTCCTCAGTTTATGGGCATTTGAATTGCTGCCATGATTTAGCTATTACAAGTTGTGCTGCTGTAACCTGAATAACCCAATATCAATTAATGAGATTGAAAACATGATCAAAAACTTACCAACAAAGAAAAGCCCAGGTCCTGATGGATTCACAGTGGAATTCTACAAGAAATTCACAGAAGATTTAATACCAATACTCCTCAAAACTTCAATGAAGTTGAAAATCAAGCAATTCTCCCTAACTCATTTCTGGAGCAAGTATTACACTGATAGCAAAATCAGAGAAAGACCCAACTAACAAAAAGAACTATGGGCGATCTCCTTAGTGAAAATAGATGCAAAAATACTCAGTAAAATACTAGCAAATAGAATTCAGCAAATCTTCAAGAAAATCATAAACCATGATCAAGTGGAATTCATTCCAGGAATGCAGGAATGGTTCAATATTTGCAAATCAGTAAATGTAATACACCATATCAATGGAGCCAAAGACAAAAACCACATTATTATCTCAATAGATGCAGAAAAAGCATTTGACAAAGTCCAACACTCATTCATGATAAAAACCCTACAGAAAATAGGAATAGATGGTCTTTACCTTAATTTGATCAATGCCATCTATGACAAACCAACAGCCAGCACCATACTAAATGTACAAAACCTGAAAGCTTTCACTTTAAAATCAGGAACAAGACAAGGATATCCAATGGCATCACTCCTATTCAACACCATTCTGGTAGCATTAGCCAGAGCAATTAAACAAGACAGCGAAATAAAAGGAAAAAAGATAGGAAAGGAAGAAGTGAAATTATCATTATTCACAGAGGACATGATATTCTACATGGAAGACCCCAAAAACTTCACCAAAAACTCCTAGAATTAATCAACAAATTCAGTTGTGTAGCTACACACAAAATTAACACTCAAAAATCAATAGCATTCCTATGCACAAAAAACAAACACACTGAGAGAGAAATTAAGGAAACCATACCTTTCACCATAGTATCCCATATTTGAAATATGTAGCAATCAGTTTAACAAAAGAGGTAAAAGATCTATGCAGTGAAAACTACAGTACTCTGAAAAAAGAGATCGAAGAGGATTTCAGAAAATAGAAAGATATTTCTTGCTGAAGGATAGGAAGAACCAACATTGTGAAAATGGCCATACTCCCAAAACTGTTGTACAGATTCAATGCAATTCCAATTAAAATATAATTAGCCTACCTCACAGACCTAGAGAAAACATTCCTAAAATTCATCTGGATCCAAAAGAGACCCAGAATGGCAAAAGCAATACTGGGCAACAAAAACAAGTCAGGTGACATCACAATCCTTGACTTACAATTATACTACAAAGCTACTGTGATAAAATCAACATGGTACTGGAAAAAAATAGACCTCAGGATCAATGGAACAGAGTGCAAGAAGCAGTCACAATCACAAACACATTCAGCCACCTGATCTTTGACAGAGGGACCAAACAAGTTCACTGGAAGAAAGATACCTCTTTAATAAATGGTGCTGGAAAAACTGGCTCACCACATGCTGAAGACTGAAAATAGACCCATGTCTATCACCATGCACCAAAGTCAAGTCAAAATGGATCACAGATCTAAATATTAAAACAGAAACATTAAATCTACTGGAAGAGAAAGCAGGTAAAAATCTTGAAGACATAGGGGCAGATAGAGTTTATGAACAAAAACCAAACTGCATGGGAAATACTTCAAAGAATCAACAACTGGGACCTCATCTTACTGAAAACTTTTTGGACTTCTAAAGAAATCACCAGAAGAGTAAAAAGAAAACCCATAAATCAGGAAAAAATTTATCCGACTATCCCTCAGACAAAGGACTTCTATCTAGAACAAACAAAGAACTAAAAAAAAATCAGCCCCCCCATTCAAAGACCTAATGTAAACCTTATCTGCCATAACATGATGTAAAGCACATAAAAAGGAGAACAAAATGTGTGATAGGAAAACTGTAGGAGGGAGGGAAGCAGGAGGGAAGAAGGAGGAAATTGATAAAAAGAAGAAACAAGCTGCAATATGTACATGTATCCATTCCCCAAGATGAGTGTAAACTACATGAACTGCAAACTTGTACAAAACAATTTTAAAATGTTTAAAAACAGGCTTACATAAATAAAACGGGATTGAAATGATGCCATGCATATTCTCAGATTATAGCACAATGAAATTAGAATTAAATGGGAAAAGAATAAACAAAAATTACATAAACACATGTAAATTGAATGATACCTTCTTGAATAACCAATGGATCACAGTTAAAATTAATGAAATTAGATGGTTTATGCAATTGAAAATAATGGCAATATGATATACCAGAACTTATGGCATCCAATGAAAGCATTCCTGCTAAGGAAGTTTAAAGCAGTGAATTCCCACATTAGGACCGAGCAAGCACAAATCAGTAACCTAATGTTGAACCTGAAGGCTCTAGAAACAGAAGAACAAGCTAAAACAAAGCCTTTACAGAGAAGAAAACTATAAAGACTAGAGCAGAAATAAATGTAATTTAGACTAAGAAAATAATATCAACAATCAATGCATCGGAGAGCTGATTCTTTGAAAGATTAAATAAGGTAGACAAACCATTAACCAACCTTTGCATAAAAAGGAAAGAAAAGACTCAAATCCATCCAGTTAGGAATGAAAAGGGCAAAATCACAACAGTTCCTAAAGAAATCCAGAAGATAATGAGTACCTACTTTGAAGGCCCATACTCTAATAAGAGAATAAATTCAGAATAAATAGATATATTTCTATGTATATATATATATAA
>NW_004955409.1:34287003-34293467 GCF_000276665.1 Chinchilla lanigera
CAAACAGAATGCAGCAAATAATCAAAAAGATTATACACTATGACCAAGCAGGATTTACCCCAGGGATGCAGGGATATACCAAAATATATAAATCAATAAATGTAAAATTTTAGACTAACAGAACCAAAAACAAAAAAATATTCATACCACTAAATGCAGAAAAAGCATTTGACAAAGTCCAACACCCATTTATGTTAAAACCCTAAAGAAAATTGGAATAGAATATCTTTATCTCAATCTGATAAAAACCATCTATGATAAACCATGAGCCAACATTCGTACTAAATGGTCAAAAACTGAAATCTTTCCCTCTAAAATCAGGGGCAATGCAAGGATGTCCACTATCACCATTTCTGTTCAATATAGTTCTGGAAATATTAGACAAAAAATTAGGCAAGAGAAAGAAGCATGGATAGGAAAGAAAGAAGTTAGATTATCATTATTTGCTGATGACAGGATACTCTATCAAAAACTTCTGGATTTAATAACCAAATTTAGCAGCAGAGAAGAATACAAAGTCAACAGTCAAAAATCAATAGCAGTCCTGTATAAAAATAACAAATTCACTGAGAGAGATATTAGGGAAAGCACACCTCTCACAGTAGTATCAAGAAAAGTGAAATCCTGTATTGGGGAAAAATTTTAACCATCTGTGCCTCAGACAAAGGGCTTCTAACATGCAAAGAATTTTTGAAAATCAGGCCCTCAAAATTCAAATATCCAATCCAAAAATGGGCATTTGAGATGTATATACACTTCTCAGATGAAGAAATACAAATGGAAAATAAATATATGAAAAAATGTTCAACATCATTTGTTGTTTGAGAAATGTAAATTAAAAAAACACTGAGCTTCCATCTCACCCTAGAAAGAATGGCTATCATTAAGAAATGAACCGATAACAAATGCTGCTGAGGATGTGAGGAAAAAAGGAACACTTCTCCACTGTTGGTAGATTGTAGACTGGTGCAACCACTGTGGAAATCAGTATGGATTGTACTAAAAAAAAACAAGGATTAGTGGTTGTATATGACCTAGGTATTCCCCTTCTGAGTATTTACCCAGAAGAATAAAAAATATCATATGCATAACAAAGTTATTGAAGTTAAAATTATGGTCTTGAGATGCATTCATCTACCTTAAAAAGTCTCAAATTTATCATTCATTATTGAGAGTAATACTCCATTATATACAAAAAACACATTTTCTTTATCCATTCACCCACTGATCTATTGATGGGCATATAAGTGGTTCAATGTGCACCCATGTTTATAGCAGCACAGTTTGTTATAGCTAAATCTTGAGAACAACCTAAATGCCCATCAACCAAGGAATGGATAAAAAAGATGTCCTATTTTTATGCAATGGAATATTACTCAATTATAAAGAAAGATAAACTCAAGACTTTTACAGGTAAATGGGTGCAACTAGATACCATCCTCAGAAGTGAAATAAATCTGACCCACATGTGTAAACATTATATTGTTTCCCTAGGGTAAGAAACTGAAAGAGTAAATAAGACCCAAAAGGTACAATAGATATGTGAAAGGAAAAGAAATTGCTCAAAAGGAAGGAACAACTAGGATGCGGGAAAAGAGAGAAGAAGGAAGGGGAAAGATATATACATACATGCAAGCTAGCTAAGATAATTATACTACTAATTTCTATTAGTTCATTGAAAATAAGTTATTGCTTATATTGTTTGATCAAATTTGCGTGCATATATCTGGTTATATGAGCCACTAATTTGAAGATGACAATATGCAATATAATAACCTTTGTTAATTTCCCATCATCTTGTTTTGACATTCTGTATTATTTTTATTGTTTCTTTTTTATTCTCTTAAAGAAGAAGAAATCAACCAGTAACAGAGGCGGACAAGGTTATGGGGAAACAGGAACCCTTCTCCACTGCTGGTAGGAATGTAAATTTGCACAATCACTATGAAGATCAGTATGGAGCTTCCTCAAAACAAAAAACCAAAACTACAGCGTCTGTTTGATCAAGCTATTCTCCTTCTAGGTATCTTCCCAAATGAGTTAAAAGCATCATACTACAGTAATATATGTGTAACCCTGTTTTTAGCAGCATAATTTATAATAGCTAAAGCTTGGAAACTGCTTATATGCTCATCAATGGATCAATGGGTGAATGGATAAAGAAAATGTTTTTTTATATATAATGAAGTATTACTTTCAATAATGCATGATAAATTTGATACTTTTTAAGGTAGATGGATGCATCTCAAGACCATAATTTTTAGTTCAATAAATCAGACATACAAGTTGAAACAATGTATTGCTTTTCTTGTGTAAAATATCCCAAGGGGTAAATAAGGAGAATACATATAGGGAGGTAGAAAGAATATGTTTAAATGGGAACGGGAACAAAGGAAGAGGAAAGAAGGGAAAATGGATTTAAAAAGAGAATGGAAGAAATAGAAACAAAGCTTTTGTAAATAGGGAGCAGGTGAATGATTTCAGGGAAGGGACAGGAATGGATGAAGAAGAATAATTAAGATATACACAAGTACAAATTCCCTCTGATGAATGTGATCATTATGTACAGCAAACAGATAGTAATTAAAAATAATTTAAAAATCAACCTAAACAACCATTGTTGAATTCCTACTATCTTGACTAGTGAAACTCTATATCATTTTAATGTTTTTTAAAATTATTTTTATTCTCTTTAATTGTTTGATCAATCTTGCATTCTTACTGCTGGTAATCTGAGCAACTTCGTTGAAGATAACAACCTGTAATATAACAACCATTGTTAATTTCCTATCATCTTGTTTTGAAATTTTGTATTTTTTTTATTGTTTTTGTGTTGCTTTATTTTTATCTTTGTTGTTGTTGTTTTGCTTTCTTTTCTCTTTAAAATAAAATTTTAAAAAGTCAACCTTAAGCAAAGTTTTATGAAATGAACAAAACAGAGGAAATTTTTTGCTCAAAGAGTTCTCTTTCGCTAGTGTAACTTCCTGAGCCGGGCCTTTACCGCCCACATTCCTCCCCGTATTCTGGTTTTCTAAGCCCTGAGTCACTCACAGGTCCTGCTTACTTCTCTTTAGGCTTTCTCTACCCTGCATTTCCAAACTTTTCCATGTTCCTCTTGAAAACCAGTTCCAAAATCTTCTAAGTCACATGGTCAGTTACAGTCAGAGCAGTGACACCTCTTCTCTGATACCAATTTTTTGTATCAGCATCTCATTCCTGGGAAAAAATCCTTGACATTATAACTTAAAAGAGTAGAAGTTTACTTTATCTCATGGTTCTGGAGGATTCAGTCTGTCGTTGGCTGGCTTCAAAGCAAAAATTTCACCATGGAAAATTTCACTGTGGTTAAGAAAAGTTGCTCACTTCATGGCATTTGGGAAACAGAGCAGGGGAACACCACTGACAAAAAAGCTCGGGACTAGGTACTGTACCCGAGGTGACTTCTGCACAAGTCAGACAGGCAGACCTAGACGTATGCTTTATTAAAACGCTAAGTGGTTCTCAAATCAATTAAGTTGAAAATCCAGCTTAACAATCACAAAATATAATTATGCAATGGGATTTATTAGACAACCTTATATGACTAGAGATAAGAGAATACATAGTTATCTGCATTATGGAAAGCAAAAATATCCAGTAGCATGTCAGTCAAAAAAGCTATGAGTTATAGAAAAGAAGAAATTAAGAATGCAGTACCACACAGTTAAGCAGAATGAGCCTTTCAAACACAGACCAACTTCCTCCTTCTTCCCCTTGCGTTCCATCTTGGCCATAATCCTATAGCATGGTGCCACCCAGAGTCTGGGTGGGTCTCCTCTGGGCTTGTTGGTCTGTGTGCCAGTCATCTCTGGCAGCACTGCAAAGTACACTTCTAGAAGCTTGATTTATTAATCTGTTACACTTTTTTATCCTTTAATTCCTAATTCATTAAAATTGAAAGTCATGATTAATAGTTACAAAGACTTTTGACAATGTTTTTACAAGAAAACATCAAATCATTTTCTTTATGCATGATTCTTTTGATTATTTCTCACACTTAGATGCTTCAAAATCATAGAACTTCCACATTTCACCAGTACAGAATATCTAACTAAAATTGGAAGCTTACACTGGATGAATAATCAAGCTATCCCTGAGTTAGCCAGTTTCCTTTTTGAGGAAGATATTATGTAATGACATTATGTAAAACTAAAATTTGTTCATTATTGACAAAGTTTTTAAGTTGTTAGGGCACAAGTAACCTTGGAATGGAAAATGAGAATAGGTAATTTAAAATACTGAACATCAATCTAAAGTAAAAGTCATTCCACATTTAGTGACATATTCACTCACATTGGAGGGGTATATATCCATTTGAGAGACAATTTTCTTCAAATAACAATTGATTTAAGTAAACTCTGATGAATTGTCTTCATATTTTTGTCATATGATTTTCAGTTACCCTGAGGTATTGTTATCAGTCCGTGGAGGGTGGTCAAGGTGACAGGAGTTTGTGCAAGTGCCATATTTATCATCAGTTTTTTGAATAATAGAAATTTATTTTAAAATATATTTAATGTGGATTTAGTCGGTTACTTATTTAGTGAGGCAAAAAATTGTCACGAACTATCATTATGAAATAATAAAACGAACAGTTTTGGATTAATGGCACAGAATACATGACATACATACTCCAATGCATGGTAAAATAATTGTTCCAAGAATGCTCAGATGATTGGCCATACAACCCAACCAACTTCTGATCCCCACTCATATTCACAAACAATTGTAAGTTATTTCTCAAGTACGATGAGGTGCCATTCTGGATATCACAGAGCAAGTGGGCACAGCTTCCTGGGACACTCTGTGGTCAGCAGGAATGACAATGCTGCATGCTTTTTGTACCCACTAGAAAGCAAATGAGTTACAAGTTGGAAGAAAGGTCATTTTATTTTATCACTAATGCACAGAATCTTCATTTTCTATTTATTGCACACCCAGTACATTGGTATATATTGTTTTCTCTATTCAAAATATATCCAGATTCCATACAGCTTTTGACATCCTTGGCTACTTCTCTGGTTCAGGCAGCTATGGAGTGCAGTCTGGATCCTCAGCATACCACTTAGCTAGTCTCCCACTCTATCTTTGTTTCAACAGGATATTGTTAACATAAGAACCACAGTGATAGTTAAATTAGCATCTTCATTCTGTTTCTGGAAACTGTACAATGGCTTTCCATTTGGATCAGAGTAACAGCCGAAGTCCTTACCTTGAGTTTCAGCTGCACTCCCCGTGGTTACGATGCCCCTCTGAACTCAGCCCCTGCTCCCTGCCCCTTTGTTGCCACAGCCACAGAAACTTCTGAATACTTTCCAAATACTCTACACATCTTGTCCGCTGAGGGCCTTCCTCTAGCTAACCCTGCCACCTGAAGCTCTTCCTCCTCAGACATCGTTTTGATAAAGTTCCCCTATATTTTTTCCAGAGTATAAAGTTAAATCTTTTCAGTCAGGTCTAAGAGGACTGTTTTATTTAATGCTGCTATGTGACAGATCTTTATTTTTCTTCTGTCCCCATATTCTGCTGTTTTATGTGCCATAGTACTATATGTAACATGAGCAGTATTAATCAACTTAGCCTGTCATGCTGTGGTAAGCGATTAGTTCAATACATTCCTTCCCAGTTAACTGAGGCCCTGCTTCAGTGTCTCACTCATTCTGCATATCCCAGCCTAAATATTATTCATTCCCCTGATAGAAAGCAAAGAACAGAAGCTTCTATTTTCAAGTAACACCTATTAAACCCATTAGCATTTCATTAGCTAAAACAAATAATATGGCAAAGCCTGAGGTCAGAAAAATAAGAAATGTAATCCTCCAACAGAGGAGGAGTTACTATTAATGTTTATTATATATTGTTTGTTTACTTCACTAGCCCTCAGGGGAAGGGCACTTTGTCTATTTCTCACTAGTAAGTATGAAGTACCTAGAACAAAGCTTTGTGACTAGTAGCAGCTAGGCAAAACTTTATGGAATAAAAACTGAGCAGCAATATATTGTTCATTGTGTGGTGTTGGATTTCCATAGCCATCTAGTCTTCTGCTGTAGTTAAGGTGAATGGTATCTGTCCTTTAAAAGAAAAAAAGAATTATAGGCTTAAATAATAATTTATCATTGTTATTCATTTTCAAATGAGGATGTAGGAGTATGGTAAAAGATCATGAATAATACTCAGATAACCAGGATTTACTGGTTTTATAGCACTGTAATTGGCTGCTTGGCCGGGGATTTTTGTTCTTGTTGTTAACAGAATCTATTTGAGAAGGTAACTAACACAGGGAGTGTGCTGTGATTCATCTGAGAAGGATCTCTTCTCTTCTCTTCTCTTCTCTTCTCTTCTCTTCTCTTCTCTTCTCTTCTCTTCCCTTCCCTTCCCTTCCCTTCCCTTCCCTTCTCCTCTCCTCTCCTCCTCTCCTCTCCTCT
>NW_004955409.1:34293701-34405586 GCF_000276665.1 Chinchilla lanigera
CTCCCCTCCTCCTCCCTTTCCCTCCCTTCCCCCTCCACTTCCCTCCCCTGTCTTCTCCACTCCTCTCCTCTCTTCTCCTTCTTTGCTGAGTTATTCTGGTATGAATTCTTGAAAAGAATTCTGCTGAGGGATTCTTGCAATTAATTTACCTAATGAAAAGAGAGTTGTATAAGAAGACTTCATTAGTCCTCTATGCCTCTTTCTGCCTGGACACTGCTGAATGTAGATGATCACAACATGGCAATCATGTGCCTGTGAGATTCCAAACATAAGAACACAAGCAAACATGTGGAGAAGGGAGAATTAGTGCAATGGGAAGAGCCAGTGTGCTTGATCTAAGAGGAACTGCCAAGATAATCCTACTGCTGTTAACTCTCAAAACACTTAGGAAATAAACAATGCTTGTACTTCAGTAGGGGCCAGGATACTGTAGCTTGCTCCCAACTGAGCTGAATGCATCCTAATTTAGATAGATCTCTTGGTAAAAAAAAAAAAATCACTTCTCATGATACAATAATGTGATTGAATATATCTGAAATAGGTAAGAAATACAATTGAAAAATTAACTCTAGGGTACTAGTAATACATTTGATATGGTCAAAATACTAGAATATAAACTCATTTGAGTATTTGAGAAATTTTACAAAAAAAATTGACTTTCACTTATATTAATCCAAAGAAATAGTTTCAATAATGGTAATTTGGTAATTTGTAAAGCAGCTGTTTTATAATCATATAAGTATAATTATAAACCAGAGTATTCAATTCTATGGCTCATCACCATACTTCCTGGGGAATACAAACTGTAATAACTATTTGTTATTGACTTAGACTACAAGCCCAGCATTGAAAGAATCCAGTGGTGGATGGAAGTGAATATATTTTTACAATTTTATAGCCTATAGCAGTGATTGGAACTTTTTCAAGTTTCCAACAATACAAACAGCCCGCTGTGGCACAGTGCTCTAGGTTCGCTACCACCAGCCTATCAGGTGGGAAAGGAAGGACCACGGTGGTGGATCAATGATGACTTCAGGAACTAAAGCTATTTCCATCTCTCTGTTCCTCTCTCTTTAGTATATATTTTTAACCATTACCTTTCCTCTGTCAGGGTTAAAGAAGAAAATTTTCACCTTATGTTGGCATTCTTGGCAAGAGGGTTAAGAACTAAGATCATGAGATTTTGCCCTTTGATTTGATATTCCTCTGGTTGACAGTTAGAATGGGTAATGGAGTATTTTCACTTTCCAGCCTTCAGAGTAGATTGATACAAGGGCAAACATAATCACCAACAGGCTTTGATGAGTCAATCAATAGTGTAATTATGTAAGAAACAATTAGAGTTTTATGATCTTTCCTGTCTGGAGCTGAGAGAGCACTCATGAATCTTTCCAAATACAGAAGGAATCAGTGGCTCCTCATCTTACTACACCAGTTCTATGCATAAGTGCTGCCTGAAATCCAGCCTTCCACTTATATAAACAATGTCTGTCTTCAGACTCAACCCCAAAACTTGCAGTGCTGGTGCAGTATGACTACGTGGAGCTCTGACTGGAAGACGGATGTTGATCTGCCATTCACTTAGGTTTGCAGCCTTTACCCACGGCCATGGGCAACCACTAATGAATTACAATTTCCATTCAAAGGCATGTTCATACCTGGATTGCAAGTGGGCCAGCAACTCCTTTCAAGCTCTCCACTGTAAGTGACTTTCTGAATCTTACACTTGTGTGTGGTCCCCTTTGTACCCCGTGTAATCACAACTCAGTGGCTAGATTGTAAGTTTCCTGCAGGGTTGCAGAAGTTAAGATCCTCAGAATTTTCTTATCTTTGTCCCAATGTGGAACCCTTGGTAGATAAAGTGGTGCCTAGGTTCACAAACTTAATGCTTTCCATGTCTCTGACCTCAGAACTCAATCCATAGGGTTGTAACCAGAATTGTGGAATAAATTCTGAGTCCAGAATTGTGAAAAGAATGAAGTTCGTGAACTGAGATACCATTGTATCCAACACATAATTGTTCTTGTCTTTTGTCCCTGACTATAGCAAATGATCTCTTGATAGTACTAATGAATCTTTCCAGTCTGTGTCCAGCAGTATGGCCCTGGCCAATATTGTGGGGATAAATGTTTGGCACAGATAATTTTCTGTTGTAAGTTAACATTCTTCCTGAGGACCCTATGGGTGAGGCTTCACAGGTCTTATGGATGCTTGCAATATCCCTTATTTGAGAAAGAGTGAGTATACATATAGCATCCCTAATTTGAAAAAGATCATGAAGACAGAACTTGTTCTTTCCTTTCGACATTTTACTTAGTTTTTTTTTTTTTTTAATTCTGTTAAAAGCTGAGGTCTACTCTCTGTGCAATGTCGCATTCAGAGAAATAGCTCAATAATCAAAAAGTAATTAACAGCAATCCCACCTTTCACTGACATTTCTTGAAGAAGGTCCATGGGATTTAATACATAATTCATATCAATATCCTGATGTTCTGTCACTGCCCATAAAACCTTTGTGTCCATACTTTATAATCTATGTTTCAGCAAAAAATATTATGAAATCACATTTCATATGGGTCTTGAATTTTCCCCATCTCTCACATTCTGTTTGATCTTCTTTCTTTCAGCATAGATACGGGCTCCCTTGATTCTTCTTAGCCCAATTATATTTCCCTCCTGCCCCCACAAGATGCATGGAAAGACACAGGGACTTCTCTGACAGGCTCAAAATTTCTTTTAAAATTTTGGAGAGAGAGAGACAGAGAGAGAGAGAGAGAGAGAGACCTAAAAGGCAGTGAAAAGCTTAGCTTTCAGGGGAGATGATTGAAACATTCATAATTGAATATCTTTTAAAATCCCCATCTCCCTGAGAATCATTGCCCATGCCTGCTTGGACTTCTTTCCCCCAAGACAAGAAAGAGAATCTGTCTCACTAAGCACAGGCAGCGCTGTGCTTGGGGGCAGAGAGCCAAGACTGGTTTCTGTTTATCATGGAAAAGAGCTCAAGGTACTTAGTTTTAAGCTGCGCTGAATCTGGTATCATTCATCTGTTTATGTTCTTTTTTAAAAAGCCTTTAAAAATTCAGTGCAGAACAACAACAACAGCAAAAAAGCAAATTGTCCTTTGATTCCATAATGGCTTTTATTCCCCAGAACTGCAGTGTGCAAATAAAGGAAAGCAAATTATGTTCTGAATTAAACTTTTCTTGCTGCAGCTAGGCTGAGTCACCTTTGACGTTCCATTTTTTGAGCAGAGCTGGCCGCACATCTAGAGCTATTTTAAAAGTTGTCACGTACAAACCTGCAAACTTTAGGATGTTCTACTTCAGGCAAGTAATCTAATGGAAGGCAACCGAGTTGAATTTGCCCATGTATTTCCCTAGGCTTCTGTACCCTCCCAAATCTATTGGTATCTATAGTAGCATCAGAATATTAAAGCACAATCATTATAGACGCAGGCCTCTCTGGGCCTCTTCGATGCACCACGAATGGCAAGATGCGATCAGAGAGGGAAGATAAATGCATTAAAGTTCTCTTTGCGTGTATCCCATGGTAAGGAGAGAAGCAACCTTTGAGCCGTATTTCCGTAAACAACTTCAGGATATTCCTTTAGACTTTTAAACAGCCAAGAATACAAGCAAGGGCCCATAGTCCTAATAACTGAAAGATGTGCGTGATACCTCTAGAAAGAATACTATTTGTGCAAGGTGAGAGAAGGGTAATATGACAGGTGCATAATGAGCAGAGGCTCTGAAAATGAATGTTGTCTCCATCTCTGCGCTTTCCCTACACAGCTCATTTTGCCAGTTAAAGTATGGAAGGCATCTACAGGGACTGTGTGGTCTGTAGCGTCTCCCACACTTCAGGAGGTTCTTGGAGCATCTGCCTGGTGAGAGGGCAAATGATGGTAGGTGTATGGTGGAGATACTGTTCCTGTACAAGCGTAAGAGATTTACTTGCATCATGTAAATGTTGAGAGTGTTTAGGAAGGTGTTGATAGGGAGAAGGCGAGGCGGTGGCTGCCCAGGGTTCCTTCCAGCTTCAGGTGCCTCAGTGCCCTGCTTGTGTAGAATCCAGGCTTCAAAAACTGGAATCGGTCATTGTAAATACTTATGAGATAAAGGCAGTAACTTTCAACATTGAAGCACAGCCCTGACAACCAAATCATGGAAAACATTAGTGGTTCTTGTTCTTAGGAGCTTTGTGAGGGAGTTTAGGGTACAGATTAGAGCATGGATTTTAGAGTTAGAGCAACCTATTTTCAAATCCCAGTGTCACAATTTATTGGTTGTGTGACCTTAGGAAACCACGTTGTTGGACTCTGGGGTGCTTTATTGTTAAATAACCTATTGCCTGGGGTTGTGTAGGGCAAGGTAACACAGGAAGAGTCCCTACGACCTTGCTATGTACATTGATGTTACTTAGAAATGGTAGCTACTATGATTAATGTTAGGATCATTTATGTTATTATCATACTGAACTAACATCTACTTGTATTTGATATATTTCAATACCTTTTATTCACTCACTGACCCAACAAAACTTAACTGAGTCTTCATCTTGACCCAAACCTTGTTGTTTGGTTCAACAAGACATCAAACTGGTAAGTCAAGGGTTTGGCAAAGTGGAGAAACTTATGAATTTCTCACTGCAACCTGGTAATTGTGTATAAATGTCCAGAATAAGAGCAGGTGTTGAAGAGGAGACCCTGAATTCTGACTGTAGGGAATGGGTCAGACTTCCCAGAAGAAGTGAGGTATTTAACTGGTTTAAAGGAAAGAGAGAATTTCATCATTTTAGGGTGGGAAGAGGCATAAGAACAGATGAGATGGAACAGTGTTGTTATAGGAACACGAGATCAAAGGTCCAAATCTTTTGCAGTGATTAGTCCCCAGAAACCAAAGCACAGGATTTGTTAAAGGAAGATGGCTGCTGATCAGTGTGGGAGAGGGGCAGCAGATATCAGTGTGAACTAAGGAACCTCCTAAGGTGAGGGCTCCTGACTATGCTACACACAGGAAGGAGTTATTGGGAAGCTTTTAAGCCACTAAATGTTATCTTAAGATTTGTGTTTTGTTTGAAAGATAATTCTGGTGTGTTCTGAAGGTTTTTGGGGGGAGAAATGGGAGATAAAGTGCAGAAACACTAATTAGAAAATTATTACATTAAAGAGGCATTTTAGGTCAAAGGAATGGAGTGCAGAGACGAAAGTCTATTTCAGACCCACAAAGGTAGGAGTAAAAGTGACATATTTACCTCTCACCGCAGAGACACTTTCAAATATTTAAAGACAATCTTTTGAGTTTCTAGATCTTCTGTTCTCAGATTAAGCATCTTCCACCCTCTTAACTGCTTCAATTTAGAGACATCCTTGCTTTCCTGAGCATGTATTTTGTGAGTAACACAAACCTGTCCATTTTCCTCCTTTAAAATTAGGTACCTGAACTTAAATTCACATTTCAAATGTAGCTGTATCACCCTCCTCAATCTAGACACTCTCTGTGTAACAATGTAATTGGCACTATCTTTTTAAAAAGTCTTTTTGCAATCATAGAATCTCTGAACTGTAGTCAAGTAATTATTATGTCGAGTTTGTTTTGTTGCTTCAACCCTTTTCGTGCCACCATTGAATATAACATTTGCAAGGTTTATATTTGTCTACATAATCTGAAATTTTGACAAGATTAATTAGATGGGCAAGTATCTGAAAAAAATTTTCAAAGATTACATTCTAAAATAGTTCTTGTTACTAATAAATGAGAGTTATTTATGAATAACTGCACCAAAGTAATTTGTTGATATAGACTTCTATAGCACAAATACTGGTTCACAAACATTTTTTGTACCCCTGGAGTCTATGACACCTAACTTTGGAATCACACTAATCCATTCACCTATCCAAGTTATTTTACAGCAGTTGAATATATTGGGAAATGGAAAATTTTGCTTTAAAAAAAGCTTTAAACTTGATTTCAATCAGAGATGCTCAAAAATTTATGAACGGTTTCTCATAAATCTGAATTATAGCCAGGTGTGGTGGTGCACACCTGTAATCCCAACACTTGGGAGGCTGAGCCAGGAGGATTGTCACAAGGTCAAGGCAGCATGGGAAATGTAGTGCATTCAAGGTCAGCCTGAGCTATATAGCCAGAGCCTGTCTCAAACAGGCAAACAAACAATATAAATTATCTATACACATACAGCAGTGTATCATAACCATGCCTATGGAGGAAAAATACTAAGGGTTTTTGTAGACAAACTCTTAATGTGGTCTTTTTTGAGAAACAGGAAAGACAATGACAATAATGATAATAGTATTTGATGAGGCCATCATGGGGATTATTTAATCATATTTATAAAATGATTAAAGTTTTGCCAGGCTTACAAAAATGAGGAAAGAATAGCATAAATATTTCTTAACTAAATAAGTATGATTTTATTTCCACAATAAACTAGTGCAAACAGGCCCACATGGAGATAAATGAGAATCTCACTCACATTCTCTGTTCTCCAGCTTGTTTTCAGATGGATAAGAATATTTGCTCTTTTATCAAGAAACATTGTAAGCATACACTATATTTGCTAAATTCAAGGCACTGTGTTTAACTTGTGACCACAAAAGATTGATAAAATATGGTCTTTTCTTAAGAGTCCAGCTGTAGGACAAACGCTTTAACCACCAACTTCACTGTAAGCTACAAAGCTATGGCAGCTCACCGGCTTGTGAACAAATGTTAACCTCCAGCTTATGAAGTACTGATGCACTTACATATTTTCTAAAAACATGTGGCTATTCAAAGTAACAAAGCTGTTGTATGTTGTAGGGGATTGGTGAGTACTTTTTCCCATAAAAATAAGTCAGTAAAATATGCACTATTGATCTCTTACAAACAAATGAGAATTAGTGTGTGAAAGACTGAATAGAATAATAGGAAAATTAAAGGTGGAAAATAATTTAGGGCATGTTTTTTACACTGTGGAAGTTAGTTTTGCTACACCCCTTCAGTCACTGTCAGGTCATATATTCTTGTGATAGTATAATAAATGAACAAACATAAATATAATAACCTTGTCCAGATTTAACTGCACATATTGGACATACAGATCAATAAAACAGTTTCCCTATCTGTAACCTCTAGCATCCCACACATAAACCAGAAATCAAGTGGCATTGTGAAAACATTGATCTTTCACTATACTACTATGATCATTACAAACATTTCCAATCATTTCTCATTGACAGCATATTTTTTAATCAATTCACCTTGCAGTATTTTATTCTTATTAGAGAGAAAATTGAAGTAGTGGAACCAGTTGTGCAGCATTTTTTTCTTGCCTCTGTGCAAAGTGTGATAGTACTTTTTTCAAGTAAAGCAGGAGTTAAAGCTGGTATACTAGTTCTGTGTCCACCCACGGTTTCAGTTCAGAAGAATTAAACTAGGTTTATTCAGCACCACCCTTTGCTTCACCATTGTCTTTCACTTGGAAATACAGGTGCTCTTGAATGATGTAGGGTAGAAATAAACTGAACAGGGCTCATCTAGGACTGCAGGTACAGAGGATACCACACGAATCGGGAGTTTACTGGGTGAGGGGGCCCTGGGAGCCAAGGACTGTGCTCTCCTGCAGCGAACAGGGACGTGGCCCAGGTGAAGCCTACGCTGCAGGCTTCAGTGGTGCTTGCCCAAGGGAAGACAAAATGGCCTGCAAAGTATGATGTGGTGCCCCAGAGCTTTTGCATACAGTAGAGGTTATCCTGCTGGGACAATATTATTCAAACATCTCTTAGTTTTGATGCAACTGACAGACTCGTCATATTTTCTTTTAAAAAAATCATCCTTCTCCCCTAAAATGCATTGCCTCCACTTTAATGCTTTTGACAGAGGCTCACCTGTAGTAACTCATGCAGTGGAATTTACGCGCTTGAAACCATGAGAAACAAAGATTGTCAGGCTCATGCTCGTTTCTATCCTACTAAACTTGAGGAAATGGACCAGAAAGCTCACAACCTGTAGTTGGAGATAGAGGCATGCACGATTAGGTGGGAATAAGCTTAGGAATGTAAGGAAGCAAAAGTAAAATTGGTTGGTGCTCCAAACACTTCCACAAGAGCTGAGATTTCCAGAGTCCTTCACATTTTATGGGCCATAGGATGGATTTGCTTGCTGAGTAATTTTCTACTTCTCTAGACCCAAGACAGTCCTCATCTAGCAGTGGGAAAGCAGTCTTCTTTCTCCCGGGCTTTATGAAGATTACAGTCAAATGCAACATAGACACGTAACCATTCAAAATGGTATAAAATATTTAATTGAGTTTTATGTTTTACTTAACAAACTCTGATAAAGGTATTATTATAAGGCTTGTTGCTCAAACTCTTATATTTATAAAATTCACAAAATACCTTTCGCCAATCCTGGAATGACCCAGTACTAAGAAGGGTCAGACTGGATGTTTTGGCCTTGGTGAAGGTTTGTATGAAGACTGTAAATGTTCAGACCGAAGGCGCTTTTGACCTGAGCACTAGCTACTCTAGATGTAAAGAAACATAAAGCTCAAATTTAGGGAAAAATAGGAGACTCTGGTGTAGGACAGAGGAGATTTTAAAGCTAAGCCAATGTCTTAATTCGCTTTAAATTTAACCACCCTCTAAACTATTGCCTGACTTGCAGGTTTTCTGCCTTTATTTTGTTTTGCTACTTTCAATCAGAAGATATTTTCCATGGGAACGTATTTCTGGATATAAATAGGAAATCAATGGTAAAGCAGGTTTCACTTCGCTGAACTTATTGATTCTATAAAATGAAAAGCTGCTCGTATATACACCTTGCCAGGGCAAAAGGTACTCTGAGAGGAGTCAGGCTTGTTTCTTTTTAAACTGCCTTTCTTGGCCTTTTAAAATCCAACCAGGCTGAAAAAGGAAAAGGGGTCTTCTTTAGCTTCACACAAACTAACAGCCATCTGATGACAAGAAGGCAGCGCTGCTTCCCAAGGTGTCTTTGTTCGAGCGATAGCAGGCCTATTGAAGCCCTGATGGAGCTCATTGAAAATAATAGGCCCTATTATCTTCACTGGCAATGCTGCCATAAGAGCTTCAAAATCTGAAATAATGACAGCACATATTGGATGTACAGTAGAAAGGCATGGTGTGATTATGGGCAATTTCTGGCCCTCTTCCTCAAACCTAGATGGATGAGGAGGGAGCAGTGGCTGGCTGTAGTACAGAAGGAGTATTTTGTAGCGAGGCCCTTGGAGGGTGTTTGTATCTTCAGAATTTAAATGATTTGTCTCAAATAATTTCTGTAAGTAAAATATCTATGTCAGTACCTCTTCAAAAAGCAGCTCTTGGAAATTTTAGTGGGAAAATACAGTCATGTTTGGTAGCTTGGTGGGTACTGTGGTGAAAATTGCTGAGAAATTTCAACCTGAGAGACGGCAAGTGCTCCAACACAGACCGACCTGGCCCCGGATCGATAGAGGAGGTTACTGTGAGATCATAAAGGCTTCCTGGTCCATTCCCGGGTCAGCTCTCTGCAACCCATGATGTTCCCAGCCCAGCTGATTTTTTGCCCACTGAAAATGAGGTGGGGAATAAACCTGGAAAGAAAGAAAACATCAGCCCCCAGAAACATACACCGGGCCAGGAACAGGCCTATTAGGCTGTGAGAAATTACCAGGAGAAAACTCCCCTGAGGGCTGCGTGACAGCTGAGCAGGAAAGCGCTCCCTCAGGAGGAGAACCGCCTCTATTTCGTTAAAGGGGGGGAGGGGGTACTGTATTTGCTTTTTGGGAACATTTCTTTTTGTCACTTGTTATTATCTCTGTGTTTTCAGAAATGAAATGTCTTAAAACCACTAACCAACACAGAGAGACAGTATTTTTTCATTTGAAACAACTCTAAAGAACACAGTGTGCTGTGTACATCACCCTTGGGGCTTATATTTAATATAAGAACAAGATGGTCTCCCTGCTTGCCTGATGCCTGACGATAGCGGGGAGAGGCCCGTGGCAGTAACAGCGTCATCCAGCTATTGTGGCGAAATGAGAAGTGACAAGAAGGAAAAGAATATCTAATAGAAACTACCCACAAACCTGTCCAATGGTTGAAGCAGGGCATTGCGTTCCCCAAGTCCCAGGCAGGTGACATTGAGAAGCAGCTATAGGAGGTTGTTGGGACTTATACTATTATAGGAAGTAAACTTCTTCACCTACCCCATTCTTCTTCCGGCATATGCTATAGTATTTAGTTTGGCATGCAATTACTTCCTTTGAGGGACTCTGTCCAAGTGGCAATGCTATTTTGAGAGATGCTACCCCTTAGAATATATGCTCCTGTATCTTAGCAACATGTACATGCATGAGCACACATACATACATGCATATGTGCACACACACACACTTGCATGCATGCATATACACATACTATGCATGGCCTCAGCATACTAAACTCAGAGTAGCCTGAACAGGGTAAATGCAGTTCAATGGATGCGTGTCTGTAATTCTCTGAACTTCTTGGTTTCTGCAAATTACCATGTCCGGTCAGCCTCTCCCCCTTTAGCTTTAATATTTGCAAGACTGAAAGCTCCTTAAAGTTTGGGCATCAGAAGTGATACCTCAAATTGTGCTGCTTTGACAGGCTGAGCTAGAGAAACAGTCTCAGGACTAAGAACTCTCTAATCTATGTCCTACATCCCTCTGTCTCTTGAGCATCTTCGTCTTCTTTCTCTCTCAGAGCACAGTGAGACTTTCTCTGCATTTCCTTCAGCTGACTAAAAGATGTGCCCCTCACAGAAGGGATGAGATTGTCTTAAACCCTCCCCAGGTTTGAGATTCCCTAGGAATGTCATCAAGTAACCAGGAAAGGTCATCCACCAGAGGAGAGACTAAAAGTCAGGTACAAGCCCAGATTGACTTCCTTTATCTTTCGAGGGCAGTTCAGAGGTTATCTATAAGACTTTATTTGCATAATGACACAACGTCTTTTTGCAGTCGGTCACTCTCCCTGTGTCAAGAAGAGCTTTGTCCACTCCATCTTCCATCCGTTGAACCCATTTATTTCTCCTGAAAATCCTTTGCTTTGATTGGCCACACTCTCATTTCCCTCTCCCCTAGGAATAGGGGTACCTGCGCTTCTGTATCTCATTCTGTTATTGGACACTTACCTTTCTTGATGACCTTGTGCACATTAACCTGCATGCTTATTTTTCTTCTGCGAACCTTCTGAGGGAACAGGATAAATTTCGTCTCATCCCTAACAGGGCATTGATGGTTTATCCCCATGCCTGATACCTGATAGATGCTTCATAGATTTTTTTTTTTTAGTGCTGAGACTTGAACTCACAACCTCATACTTGACAGGCAGGCACTGTGCTGCTGAGCTATATCCCTGATCCTTCATAAATGCCTTTGAATGAAATTGTTATCAAATATAAAAATGATTACTATTGAAAATAAAAAATCAAGAGCTGGGCATGGTGGTGCACGCCTGTAATCCCAGCACTCAGGAGGCTGAGCCAGGAGGATCACTGGAAGTTCGAGACCAGCCTAGGCTACAAAGTGAGCTTAAGGCCAGCCTGAACTGCAGAGCGAGACCGTGTCTAAAAAAAAAAAAAAAAAAAAAAAAAAAAAAAAAAAAAGAAGAAAGAAAATAAAAAGTCACGTATTTTTAAAGGAAAATCGCTTCATTTTTTGTTGATACGTGTGACTTCCTTAAAGTCTCTTCGAAGTAGAATTCAATGCCAAAATCTCATTATATTTTTTAAATTCCAAAAGAAACTTACTCTCTTTACAATACTTTGAGCCAGGCAAAGCACTTCACTGTGAAATCATTTCATTAAGGTAGGTACTTTTCTCTGAAGTGTATCTCTCAATAGAAACTATTCTCATCTACTGGGCTTGCTTCATCCTTAGCTTTTGGAGGCTCAGAGGGCATCATTTATTGATTCATCTGTTTATTACTTATGAGTTTTTCTATTTCTTATGCAAAAATACTTGTTCACTGAATTAAAAGTTCCCAACAACTAATAGAAAAATTTAGAAAACATGAGTTATACTTTTTCTGAGATCTTTAGTGTCACAATATTTGCCAAGTTTGGTTGAAAGGTAACCTAGATGGAATCACTACTGTAAAACATGAATTTAAAAGTTGTATTGCAGACTCTCTCCCAGATCTCTGAATTGGAAACCCTAGAAATCAGTGTCTAAGAATCACCCTTTTACAAAATTCTCAAGTGATCCTCACTTTAAAGCATGAATAAAGCAAGATGCAGGGCTCTGAACTCATGGCTACCTTCCTGTTTCTGGGTAAAACTTCACAACTACAGCTTCTAAACAAAATGAGTAAGTACTATATCATCTCTCAAAAACAGTCTCTTAATGTTTTAGTGTATTTTCTGTGCACATTCTAAATGCAGTATTGCAAAATTTTCTGATGTTATAAATTTTGTTTTAAAGGGGTGAAGGGAAGGTGTGGGACAATGTAACAGAGACTCTGTTTCTCCTTGCAGAGTGTGTCCTACTAGATAGAGATGGTGAATTAAAATCTGCTGAGTGTGCAATGGCGTAGTCAGTCCTGCACAAAGCACTATAACTCTCTCAGAAAATAGTACCTAGAGATCTCTAAATTTCTCTTCATGCTAGCATTTCTAGAGTAATTAACCCTTAGAGTTTATCAGTTGTAATACTCTTTCTTCTGTATGACATTAGTTTCAGCAATGACTGTAATTATCAGCGATATACATTTTTTCCTTGATTTATCCTTTACATTTTAAATAAACAATTAAGAAGAAGAAATTAAAATTTGGAAGTTACTCAGATTCAGTCAGTTTTTTCATGTGTGATCTAAAATTTGGACTTTGTAACAATGCTTTGTCTACACTGCTTCATTCCTGGATGTTTTAAACACATATACGAACTTCAAGTTCTCACTTCAAATGATAAAACTCAACAATCAGGTTGTCTTTTCTCACTTTTAAAATTGTGTGCAATCACTGTGTACGCAGTACTTTATCTTAGAAATATGTATTTTTATTTGTTTGTTTTTTTTTGGTGCCAGGAATCAAACTCAGGACCTTGTGCTTGCCAGGCAGGTGCTTATGCCACTGAGCTACATCCCCGGCCCTAGAAATATGTATAATCAGGTTTCCTGGGGATAAAAATCTTGAAGCACATTCAACCATTTCAAACTTCTTTTGAACCCCACTAATTGGGTTGAGTCCACATGTGTGAAAGGCAACTGTATATCTGCAGAATTTCCAAATCAACTTACATGTAAAATGTGGTGCTAAAATACTAGAAATAAAATATGTCAAATTGAAAGTCATGTTAGGTGACAATAAAACTCAACAATACTCTCAGTAATTGATTAGAAATGAGAACAAGAAGAAATTGTTTTGTAAAGGGAAATTTTATCCAAGACAATGACTAGAATGTCTGCCATGAGGTGATAATGAAAAAGTAGGCCTTTACTTATGTTTTTGCTTTTTTTTTTTTACTAAATTCTGTTATTTTTATTATTGTTTTTTGAATTATCTGTAAGCAATCCACCTTCTCATTGCCTGCGTTGGCCAGAAGGTGTTGGCAGATTATATCGCATAGCTGTCACTGGGGAGAGTTTGGTTTCTTTAGATTGATCCTGTATAATTTTCAAATTTAAGGCCTAGAGTTGTCTTTGTCACCATTGTTATTGGGAAACTCTTTTTCTACACTTAATGGTAGGGTTGCATTGGGTAGTGGCTCAGGCTGGCAACTCATTCTACCACGTTGATACTGCCTCACAGCATAGGCAGAATATGGCATTTTCCTTTAATGGAAATAGCTACCAGTATTCATATCTCTTTACATTTCATTTAATTGCCAATGCATTTCTCTGCTCTAAGCAATGGAGGGTACTTGCAGTTCAAAGAACATGAGTTTGCAGAGCAGTTCCATATTTGTGATTTTATTTCATCTTCATATGTTTGAACCTGAAGAAACTCTTTGTTCACATAATTTGTGGATATGGAAAGTACGTTCAGTGAGCTAGCAGGGGGCACAGGTACAGGGAGTGTTGAGGACTTCTGCCTAGTGTTTCTATCTTGGTTCAGCTTATCTTCCACTTAGAACAATCCCCTTTACTTTCAGGCTATGTAAATCATTTATAAATTTCATTTTTTTCTATAAAACATTCTTCCATGATCCCTACCTCTAGTGAAACTGATAACATATTATGGTGCCTCTCATGGTTAGCCGTTCAAGCAGTCTCAGCTCTTCTTTGAGAAGCAGAAAGTTCGTCACAGAGTGCAATTTGTAGAGCTGCAGCTGGGGTCAAGGCTTCTGAGTCCCGTCACATCATCTTTCTACCACATATCACATTTTTTCAGTTCTGAAACATCCTTTTGCCCTTTATCTTCTGACATTGCATTCTATACCTCTGCAATATTGTCTAGTTTTTTCAGTACATATTATTTTATTTTTTGCCTGTGTGGCCAACTGCATTCCAGCACACTGAATTAACCCAGTGATGCCTTATATTCTTCATATGCCCTTCTGTCCTTTAGCACCTTTCTAAGCACACAATTTTCAAAAAATTATGGGCATCGTTATGTGATTAATAAGTTGAAAACCTCTCTTTGCCGTTTTCCATCATTTGGCTCTTTCCGTGATTTAATTTCTAGTTTCTCTTACACACTATAGGCACTTTAACTAGCACATCCTTACTGTTCTCCAGAGCTTCTTTTCCCGGGGATGCAATATTTTGACCCTTTTCTTAAATGAGCACTTAAACCCAGCATCTTTGTGGATTTTGCTGTATCCCTCGACCTATATTCTCCAGCCACGTGTTCCCACCCTCTCTTAGATCGTACCCTCTGTGGTGTCACTGTGCTTCAGCTTTTCCAGAGTGTGACATGTGACAGCCTCATATTCCTTCTGTGTAACAGTCGGCCAGATGAAGTGTTAGAAAGTTTAAAAACATTGACTCTCTACTGTAAATAAGAAGGATGAATGTGGGTGAAATTCTGGTTTGAATATTTCTGGGAAATTTCCATTAGTATCCTAATACATTCTTTATTAGATGAATGCCTTTGGAATTACTTGCAGTTGGATTTTTCAAAATAGTTCACATGGCTGTGACTCTCCACAAGAAGGTACACAGATAAAGACCAATGAACTGAGAGTTCAAAGACTGTGAACTCACTGTACTGTGAGGTCACTGAGAACACAGACTGTCCAATTATTAATATTCATACTCCAGTCACCACATGTTTCTGCATAATATATGTCCCTAGAAGTACATCTGAGTGAGTGAATGAGTGAATAAATAAATAAAAGATGACATTAAACAGAGTTCCAAGTCTATTTCTCCCTTGCACTCTGCAATCCAAAGGAAATCGGTAACTCTCACCTAGTTAGCTTCTCTATATGTAAATCTGGAATTTCAAACACTCTAAAGTCTTTGGGGTTGTTGCAGTTATAAAATACCACGTTCTGGTAAATTCTAGCTGGCAATAAGCTTGATGACTGGTACTGTTATACATTTTGGGTGAGTCAAAATATGTTTGGCTGCAAGAAACAAAATTTTATCAACTGCAGTTGATACAAGCTTCAGTTTATTTTCCCCACGTAATAGAAGGAAAAGATGCTAGCTAATTCTGGTGTTGATGAGTACTGAACAATGTCAATGTCCGTATCTGTTCCACTCTCTCTACTTTTCTTTCACGATCACACATGACTGAGCAGCTCTAGCTCCCACACTGAGTTCTGATCCCACCCAAAATTTACACAGCCGTGTCTCCTCGGGTCTCAGTGGATAGGCACTTCGTTACGTGATGATGCGTGGCCTTTCTGAACTGATAGAAAGGATGGAGCACCACATCTAACCACTTCTTTCACCAAACTCTTTGGAGATAATGTAAGAAACAGGGTTTATTTATTTATTTAATTTTGAGACAGGGTCTTGCTATACAGTTCAGGTTGACCTGGAACTCACTATGTCATTCAGACTGAGCTCAAACTCATGGCAATCTTTCTGCCTCAGCCTCCCAAGTGCTGGGATTACAGGCATAATCCCCACCCTCCCACACACACAGCCTGAAGCAGGGTTTTGACAGAAAAAAAGACAAATATGTTGAAGCTTCTGCAGGACATTTGTGTGTGTGTGTATGTGTGTGTGTGTGCGCGCGCGTGTGCACGCACATATGTGTGTATGTGGTGAACGTTAATGATGGTGGGAATTTAACTGTATTTTTCCTTCCATGATTACTAACTGCCTGATTTGGAAACAAAATGGCACTAAGAGACCTGAAATGATGTTGTTAAAGTAATAGATACTTTAAGAATCAGCATATTTGATGCTGTCCTGTGAAAAATCTTTACTTTTCTAGCTCTGCAAAAGTAGAGTGATGGCTACAGTATGAAATAGTAGGAGCATTAGCTGACTTTTCAACCTGTCATACACTTTACTCTTTAACTTTTGATACTGAGCAAACGTATTTCATATCATCAGTGCAAAGTGTCTGTTAAATAAGAATCATCAAAACCATAATTATAGCGTATGGTACAGCAATACATTCTGTCTAAGATTCTTCAGACTTACAACTTTTCCCTTAACTATGGGATCAACCAATAAGCCATTCATGTCTTCTCTGGTGACCCGCAACTTTGGTTTACATGGTACGTCTGCCATGCTTAAATAGGATATGCATTCCATCATCTACTTCTGTGATCCTGGTTTCTCCTGCTCCCATACCCCCTTTTAAATTGCTTGCTTACTTTCCATTAGAGAAGTGACTGGAATGTCAAGCTCTGACTCTGCTTATTTATGAAGTCAGCATTTACTTTGCTGAACCCATCAGTGTTTAAAAAGGAAAAGAGGGACACATCTGTGACCCGACCAGTGACAGGAGGTCACAATTTACAACCATCAAATTACCAAGTAATTTTATTAATACCAGCCTCTGAAACACAAGGAAAACTTGCTTTTAAAGCTTTTTAATCACATGGCCAGAGCACAATCCTATATGAAATGACAGCTATGTTTTTTTTTTTTTTTTCTTTCTCTCTTTCCTGCACACACCGTATGGCCTGGATTTTTTACAGTTCATCAAGATGCTTCAGGCTTCTACTGAGCCATCCAGATACTACATATTTTATTGTAGTAAATTTCTCCTTTCTAATTATGGCCACATAAAAGCCAAAAGTCCTTCAAATTAGCTAAAAGAATCTCTGTAATAATTTATACCTACAACAATAATTCTAGCCCATCTTTTCATTAATTAAACAGTCCCTTGAGATATTTCATTTTCATATAGAAAATTTTCATTGTATTAAGCTTATATAGATTGGCTTTTGGATTCATACAGAGGCTAAATTTTTTTCACCTTGACAAAGTAAAATCCCTGTTTTCTTGGCTGTTTTCTGAATTTTCTTCTTTACCTTATAGTTTACTTTGGATTCACATGAGTTGAAGTATTTGTTCTACATGGATTAGTAAACTCTTTTATTGTCTGTTACTTGCTCAGATACTGTGGTTTACCTGAATCCAGAGAGAGTCAACTGTATCATTTATATTAAGAGGCCTCTATGATTGATTTAAAGGCAAAACAGCAAGAATATGTTTTTCTTAAAACACATCTATACTAAGTGAACAAATAAGGGGTTGGAGATTCAATATTCTACAAAGGTGGCTGAGTCTTCTCAGGCTGCTGTAAAAAATACCATCACATCGATGTCTTGCACACAGAAATTTATTTTTATACAGTTCTGGAAGTGGAAATCTGGGTGTAGGGTGATAGCTTTACCCAACTCTGGTGAAGACTCACTTCCTGGCTTGCAGAAGCTGCCTTTTCCCTGTGACCTCACATGGCAGAGAGAGACAGAGCAAGCTGCCTGATATGTCTTCTTATAGTCTCCCATTCTGTCTGAGGGCTCTACACTTAGGACCACGTCTCAGCCTGATACGTGCTCAAATCCATATATAATCACTCCGAGATTTAGGGTTTCAACACATGCACTGGGGAAACATGATTCAATATATAGTGCTGATTACATACATAAAATGGTAGCTTCCTGCTGCTGTGACAAAATACTGGACATAAACATACTTAAGGAGGAGAAATTTCTTTTGGCTCATGGTTTCAGAAGCTTCAGTCCATGGTTGGTTGGCTCCACTGTTTTAGTCCTGCAGTGAGGCAGAGCATCATGGCAGAAGGGCATGGTAGAGCAAAGATGTTTGTTTCATATCAGCCAGGAAGGGAGAAAGGAAAAGAGACAGGGAAAGGAAGGAGCCAGGGACCAAATATAATCCCCAAGGTCACAACCCCATGGGGAGCTCTCTTCAACCAGACTGTACTTTTTATTTTCATCCTCCAATCAGTTCAAAACCCCATATTCTGACAACCAAGTATTCAACACCATGAGGTATGGGAGGGATATTTAAGAAACAACTAAAACTAATAAATATCACCTAGCAATGAACATTTGACACTGTCAGTTTTGACAGACAAAAATATTTAAATCTCAGCTGAACTGACACAAAAAGAAAAGCAAATGATAAGATGTTTGAAAACAGTGAAGGAAGTTAAACAGAGAAGGCGAACTGATACTGAAGTTGACCAGAGTGGGTGATTGCTCATTTAACCTAACAGAACACATTTTAGTTCCCTGGACAATAAAAACTGAGACTCTTTGAACCTTGTATAATGCAATATATTGAAAATATGAGGTAGGCATGGGTCTAAATACTTGAAATAAAAAAATCTACCCACCATCTCATGAGAGATAATAGCAAAACCTGCTGTCTGTGCTAATGCCTGGGTGAGGAACACCTAGTTCTTGAGGATCTGAAACACTGAATACATTTTGTCTAAGTTTGAGATTCAGATTTACTGTGTCTATATCCCCTGGCCCCTACTCCGACCCAACAGATAAAAATAAAAATGTGCCCAGTGTGATGGAATCCCTTGGGTGAATGAAATAGGTGAAAAACTGTTCTACAGGCATTCTGCTGCATCCACAGTTTGAAGGATTCTCACCAGGAGAAAATGAGTTTGCAAAGACAAAACAATCCAATGAGAGTGAAGTCCACAGAAACAAAACCAAGAATATCATGGGCCCGGAAAATGAGACAATAAATTAACACACACTAACACATACACACACACAAACACACATGCACGCACACACACACACACACACACACACACAGAAGGGTGTCTAAATTGATTAAAGACATTAAAGAGGAAAGCCAGGGATATTATGTTACAAAATGCTCAAATTACAAGTTGATAAAAATATAGACTATATAGACATGAAGAATTTTGTTGTTGAAGTCAAAACATTTAACCATTGCTTTAAATAATAGATTGATGAAAGATGGGAAGATATTTACAACTTGAAAGATTAATCTGAGGAAATTACCAGAAAGAAGCAATAGGAATGAAATATAAAAGTCATATAAGAAAGTTTAAGAAACAGATGGGATGAGATTGTCCAAAATTCCACTAAAGGACAGATGAATGGTCATGTCAGAAATATTTAAAAACAAAAATGTCTAACAATTTACAGAACTAGTAGATAACTAGAATCTTCAGAATTAAGAAACCCCTCACTCTCTCTCTGTCTATCTCTTTCTCTCTCTCTCTCTCTCACTATTTCCCTGTACTACCTAAAAAGATGTTTTAAGCATTTTCATGCTAAATAATATATGAGATATGTGAAGTTTTTTATAATGAATATTTAAGAATACTTATAACCTATAAAGACAACTTTACAGAATACACATTATATGAAAAACAGAACTTTTAAAAATGATTAATAAAGTCGATATAATACTTAGATACATTAAATTTTAAGTCCACAAAATTTCCACATAATTAGAAAAATACATTTTCTTTCCTTGAAGGAATTTCCATGCATATAGGATAATTTCTATAGTGCGAAGTTTATAACTAATAAATGAGTTTGGAGCCAAATCCTTTCAAAGTACAGTTATCAAAAGAAAACTTCCAAGACTATTTATATTCCAGAGCTGGATGTGGTGGCACATGCCTGTAATCCCAGCACTCAGGAGGCTGAGGCAGGAGGATTGCTGAGACTTCAAGACCAGACTGGGCTACAAAGTGAGCTCAAGTCCAACCTGAACTGCTTAGCAAGACCCTGTCTTAAAAAGACCAAAAAAAAAAAAAAAAAAAGATTATTTACATTGCAAATATCTTTTCATTGTGGGTTTGAATGTGTTTGCTTTGTAATGTATTTCTTTGATGTAGAATACAGTTCACAAACTAGAGAGTGCAAGGTCTGTTTCTGGTTCTTCAGTGATACAATTATTAACTCAGTGTCTGTCTCACCAAGAATATAGATTGTGTAAAATGTAGAGCTATAGATGGGTTTGGTCCGTAGAATCACTATGCCTTTCCCCCTAACTCCTGTTCCTTCTCCTGTAGTTATTACATGTATAATATTTATTGAGTTATCACGTGTCAGACCTTGTGCCCAGAGTTCTAAATGCCTTAACTCCTTTAATCCTTATGATAGCCCTAGGAAAATAATCTGAATTATTTTTAGTTTATAGATATGGAAATTGTAGCTTAGAGAGTTACGTAGCTTGCCAAAAATCACACTGACAGAAAGTGCTGCACAGGGTAAGAAAATGAGCCTGTTTGACTTCAGTACCTTGCTCTTACCCGTTTGATCATGTTGCCCTCACAGTCTGTACAAAAAGTAAAAATATTATTCTCAGGCCTAATAAGCCAAATGAATTCTGTTCACTTTCATTATAACTTCTAAAGGGTGTTGCAGGAACATCTCATATAATGATGGCTTGAAATTTTCAGTGATGGCCAGAAGGTAAGGTCTTTAGAGGTTCTGAGTAATAGTATGGTGATTTGGGGGATTTATTTTTGTCCCTCTCTACCCTATAATTCAAAATATAGACTTTTCTTAATGGTAAAATAAAGAGCCAGATTCCTAGTGCTGACTATGGCGACTGCTTTTCACAATTGTCATGTGTCAAGTTATTTCAAAAGTTCTTTTCTTTTTTTAATTTTTTTTTGTCTTTTTTGGACAGGGTTTCACTATGCACTTCAGGCTGGCCTTGAACTCACTTATGTAGCTCAGGCTGGCCTCAGACTCACAACGATCCTCCTGCCTTAGCTTCCCAAGATTACAGCTATGTGCCTCCATGCCTGGCTTTTTTTTTTTTTTTTTTTTTTGTAACCTATTATTTTGCTGGTGTCCAAAACATAAATTTGGTCTATTTTATGATCAACTATACAAGTCAACTTGGAGGGTGTTTTCGATGAGGGGAACATCTAAATCAATGAGCTTTGAGTAAAATAATTGCCCTGTCTGATACTTCATACAGCTCATACCCTGAAAGGAGCAAAGTACCCAGTCTCCTTGAGCAGCTCTCTCAGAGATGACCTTCGGACTTCTCCCCTTCCCTCGGCTGTCCTGGGTCTCCAGCCTCCTCCCCTACCATGCAAATTCTGGACTCTCTGGCTTCTATCATCACATAAGAGAATTATTTTTTCTTTTTCTTTCACACAGGATCTTGCTATGTAGTCCAGGCAGGCTTGAAACTCATGACAATCCTCCTTCCTCAGCCTGCCGAGTGCAAGGATGACAGGCATGAGCCACCACACCCAGCGAAGACAATTCTTTATAGTAAGTATTTTTTATATATGCTTATGCTATGTCTCAGAGAACTTTATAGTTCTATCTATGAGTGACCCACATTTCCAAAATACCTACCTTCTACCAAGTGTTCCAAATCCATAGCTTTTTTCCGTATATTAGTTCCTTAACTTTCAGTTCTCTGTTGTCTTACTTATTTTGCGAGAGATAGCTAAATATTTATTGTTATGTGTTGTTAGGTGGTTCTATCATTGCGTGAACATCACAGAGTGTGCTTACACAAACTAAGGTGGCTACAATGCTAGGAAGTGATGTGATCTTCTAGGATCACTTTCATATGTAGTCCAAAATTTTTAAAGGTAATTTTATTTAGATACCTAGAGTTTCTTCTTTTTCTGTGGTGCTAAGAACACAAGTAAAATTATTTTTCTTCCTGTTGAAATTTAACTTTTGTTTAGAAAACAGGATATCAATACATTTGTGAGCATAAATTTTGAAATCAGGGCTGGGGATTTAGCTCAGCGGCAAAAGCGCCTGCCTGGCAAGCGCAAGGTCGTGAGTTCAGTTCCCAGTACTGGAGAAAAACCAAAAAAAACCTAAAATAAATAAATAAATAAATAAATAAATAAATTTTGAAATCAGACCTTTAATGTAGTTCCAATTCTCTGTAACCTTGAATGAGTCCCTCTGAAGCCCATTATCTTCCTTCGTAAATTATAAACATCTGAAGAACTACATTGTATTTGAAGAGGTTCCACAGAGCTATATAAATACAAATATCCACTAAGTGTTCATTACTTTGGTTATTACATGTCTTATATTTTAAGCATGTCTCTATGCATTCAACTCTTTGAGCTTGAACTACTCTTTTGTAATTGGTGAAGGCAAATTTACAGATGACAAGTCAAAATGTTCCCTGGACTTCATATGGAAGAGATTTTAAAACCTGTGTAGTACTTGAGAGACTCTGAATATGAATTGGGTACATATACTGCTCTTTATCTCTCTGCTGTCCTGTGTATGAGGGCAGGCTTAAACCAATTTAATACTCTACAATAACATATTACTTCTTATCCTTCAGGTACTATCTTTCTTACCTCCATTGCTAAGCAGTCATTGCTAAACTTTTCTCAACTCTGTTCAGCCCCTGAAAACAGCAGTTGGTAATGCTTGTGTCAGTCTTCTCTTTTCTCCTGCCAGGACTGACTGTTCACTGTCTATTCTACCCCAAATGTGCCCCTTGCAATATTCAGTGAGAGCCCAGTCTGTCTGCCTATGGGTTGTCAGGTAACCTTCAAGTTCAGGAGAGATCAGCTCTCTACTTTTTTATTTCTTACATCTTTTACTGATTTTAACATAATTCCATGAGATCTTAACTTTCACCAGGAAAACTAAACATGTAATCTGATATTCTGATACAATTTCTTCTTGGAGGTCTATGCTTTTGTTTAATATAAAAAGAACTTCAAATAAAACAACAACAGTAACAAAATTGCAATAGCCAAAAATCCAACAACTTTCAGTATCAGCCATGAGATTTTCCTCTGTCCTCAAGAACATGGAAACTAAATGAGCTTCTGTTTTAAACTGTTCAAGGCTCCTGTGCTTCTGAAGGGCACCCTGTGAGCTGTGACTTTTCTTGTGTTTGCTACAGTGTTTAGTTCTCGGGAATGGTGGTCACAATGGGTTCCTAAAGTCTGGCTTTCCTGAGGGTGACATTTTATATGGAAGCACTCATCCCATAAACAATTGAATTAGTTCACATTAACCATCATCAGTGGCAAAAGTAACAAAACATAAAGAAATCACCTAAAATAATGTTTCTGAACCAGCTGCTAAATTAACTAATGTATTTGTTTTATTGCACATTTGCATAATAGGGCAAACTAGAAACTCTCTGTAACAGATGTGCTGGTGGCAGGGAGATTTGATTACGGGCTTCTGTTATTAATCACTGCACAAATCTTAAATGATTTGTTTCTACAGTTTGATCAATTTACATCTTAGAACTTACATTTATGAATGCAATGTGGAGATAAAGCATATGTTCACACCTTTTGAGAAAACATCAATATATTAATGAGGATTGAAATTTTGGTAACCAAGGCATACGAGACTTTGACCAAAGGGTTGACAATGTGTAGAGAGATATATTATTCCTCATCAAACTAGTTAAAGTATGAAAACCATTTTCCATTCCTAGAGCAATTGTGTTCTGATGTCTATTGTTTTGTCTCTTCTATGAAAACAAACAGAACATTTAATACTTGAAATTCATGTTCCATCCACAGACATTTCTATTTCCTACAAACGAGTCCAGAATTTTGAAGAATTACAGAGTGCATGGTTTCACTGTGAACTACTGTCTATACTTTTAAGAAATTATCTTTCCCTTTTAATCTTATATTTCACATTTCATAATCCTATATCTAGGATTTTGATCAGCATTTCAAATAGGTGTAATACACTTTACGATTGCAGACTCACTTAAAAAGACACACACATGACATAAATATTCTTTCATTAATTTTCAACTAAGCATGATGAATGCACTGGCTCTACACAAACATGTTCCCTAATGAGTCAAAACACTCGATAATGTGCCTTTTTTTTCAATTGTGAAAATTTCAGTTATTTGGAGACAAACAACTGGCCAGAACACCCCTCCAATGCAGATCCATTTCAGTCTGTGGATTCCAGGGGCTTTTTTGCATCACAAGGATTGTTTGTTATCATTAGTTGATATAATGATTTCCCATTTGGGTATTAACGTTTCTCTTCATGTATGTTTATACATTTCATGGATACACATTCTATGTGATTAGTTTGATATCATCCAAAATCACAGTAATCAATACAGAAGTGAAGGCACTGGGAATTTTGTTTCTCACACAATTCTCTTTGCACTAAAGGTGAAGAAAAAGAAGAAAAGAGCGCTCAGCTCTGAAATGGAATGCATCATTTTTGAAAACTGGGTGAAATTTCAGATAAAACCTTTGTTTTTAATGCCTAGGAAAAAATTAAAATGTATATATTTTTCTCAGTCAGAGGCAAGACTGTTATGGTTGCAAGCCCTGCCTTTATAGAGTTCATCCTGGGAGCTAATGAAGCATTGCATATTGGTTCCAAATTCAAAGCATATGTAGTCAGTGAAGCATTTTTTCTTTATATAGCAAGATTTCAAAAGGGGCCCCAAATGTGGTCATATTAGAAAATGTAATTTGGTCAAGTACTAAAGAACTTTGTCCCCAATGACACAAGCCTGCCCCTTTGAGTTGCCTATAAGAACACAAACCGGCTGTGAAGAACAATCACAGCTCTTTGTGAAAAATGTGCAGGAGCTGATGAAAATATATTAAAGGATTGGCATGTCAAGGCCATGAAGGGCATTGGACAAATTTGGATAAATGCGTCCAGGTTTCACAGAATCAAAATCAGAAGTGAGTTAGAGGACAATGTAAAAAGATGTTGAAAAGGATAATGTAATCCAGACAACAAACTTAACTGCATTACACATCAAGAGCCATCTCAGAAGTCATTAACGCTGTTGCCGGGGGTGTCTGCCAAAGAGCCAGATGTCACTCTGCCACAACTTGGCATCTGATGATTGCCATTTATAAGAAGGAATCGAGTGAGGACTGTAATTAGGTGTGTGTTGAATGGAACCCTTCCTTCTGACTCCATCGGGGGCTTTTTCTAGTTCTAAACATGTAGAGAACAAAGCAGGGGAACTGATCTGTCCCTTGGCCTCTCAAAAGCTCACGTATTTATGTCCCTGAAGGAAATGCATAGTTTATAGTTTGTGTTTTCACACATTAAGCATTTATTGCACTCTTTGTAGATGTCAGACACGTTCCTGGACCCCCAAAAGCATTTGCTCCAATGGAAGATTCAGATATGTAAACTGGTCAGTCCTAAACAGCCCCTCCCAAGCGCTATGCTAGAAATAGGTGCTTAAAAGTGCTGCTGTGAGTGTGCAAAGAGTGGAAGGACTCCCCATGGAGACTTGGAAAAAGATTGTACACAGGAGATATTAAAGCATGAGCAGCATTTGGCAGGTGGGTGCAGAGGTGACAGGCATTTAGTAGAAGAAATCTTACACAGACAGATTCTGAAATCATGTATGAAGAGGCTGATGCATGCTAGGGGTGGTGAGATTGACACACGCTGAGAGTCTGAGGCCAACAGCCATCCTGGGTGAGAGCAGGTTAAGACACAGATGAAGAAAATGCCTACCGCATCCTTCATCCCTGTGTCTTTGAAGATCAGAAACTAAGTAAGGAAAGCATAAACACACCCTTAAAAACCTTAACAATGATAAGAAAGCTGTCGTTCGAGTTCCCTTCAAATTCAGACTTATCCAAACAAGCTCCTGGCACAATCCTATGAAACATAGCCTCGTATTCTTTTCATTTTACAAATGAAGAAAAGGAGACTTAGAGGTGATAGTATAGCTGTCCCGAGTTCATCCAGCAGTCAGTAAAACAAGAAAACCCAAGCAGCTCCTGGACTTGCTTTCACACATCCCTATACCTTCTCAGAGGCCTGTGTACAACTGGCATTCCATTAGCTGTACAATTTCAACTTCCTAAGTAGGGAGAATACTGCTAGAAAGCTAGCTTGCAAAATCATTGACTCAATTCTGTAGATTAAATCTAGTAATGATACTTGGAAATAGATTTTTAAATTAATTAAAATAGAAAATTATCCTTCCCGTCCCCAATATCTTTATTAGACACTAGAATCCTCTGGAGGCATTTCTCAGGCTTAAGAGTATTTTAAGCTTTTAAAGCATATTTAACAGTACAGTACAGATATTTATAAAATCAGAAATGAGGTATAAAATTGCATATATAGTAGGACAGTTGAGTTTTTGAATGGGTAAATATGACTCAGAAACACATACACAGTATATCACAATAAACATTTTCTGAATGTTAACATTATAGGTGATTTTTAAAAATCTGCATTTATTGTCTATTAACAAGTAAAATTTGAACAGTCAGAAAACACAAAACATCACCAAGTGGAGAGACCTTAAAAGAGAACATACTGCATGTCTGAGATGGCGTTTTGAGAGGCAAGAGACAGCAGGCCCTGAGATCACTTGGGAAGGATCATGACCTTCTAGATATCAGCAATGTGATATCTAGGACACACTGACTTAACCAGGAGGACCCCTCAGCTGAATTGAAGACTCCAAGGCTGCCCTATTAATCCTCAGGGACCCAATGCCCTTCCAAAATACCCAAGCATCCTTCTCTTAGCCATGCACCAGCTACTGAGTAATGGGTTTGAACAATCGAGAGATTATCTCACACAAAAGAGCCCAAGAGCAGAGTAGCTAGTAGAAAGCCCCCCACCCCCCACACTGAAGATCCTGGACTAAGCTCCTCTCAACTCAGCTCTACTTGCTTGCTTCTCAGTGCTAAAGCTGAGGTAGCCATCCCTAGCACGGGGTATAGGCAGTGCTTCTGCAGGCAGAAGTGGACCCACCTGGTTCCTGCAACTTTAAGAATGACAAACACTTTCCTAGAAGACTCTAGCTGCTGTCTTCTCATAATTCATCACGTCCACTAAAAACAAGTGTTTCAAGTGCCTGAGTAGGGAATCCTAGGGTCATTTTCCTTCTGGATATGTGATCTGGAAGCCCAATTTTGAAGTGCCTGAGTCAGCAGAAATTTGCACAGCACATTGGAGATAAGCAAAGGAGGGCAAGAATCCTATACATGAACTCACTGGGGCTCTCATAAGTGTAGTAAAAAGCTTAGTGCACACTTTTTGTCTGTGTGCTGTGCCAGGTACCAGGAGGTAATAAAGACAGAGTGAATAAATTCCTACGTCATGGGATTTTACTGGGGAAATGGACTCCTTAAAGCAAAAACATCTGCACATACTTTGGGGAATTAACACAAGGTTCTGCCCTAGTAGCACTCCTTCTGAGAGGTAGGAGGCAATGTAACTGCCTCTTAGCATGATAAGGTCTTGGTAAACTAACACTCAGGATCAAATGACATAAACTGCACGCATTTACCTTGTAAACAATTCAGAAAGCAATAGATGAGAGAAAATGTGGACACAAATCTGACATTCGTGGTTCCAAGGAGGCAGAACACACATCTCTAAAGAAATACAGGGTAACTTGAATATGAATAATCTCTTTCATCAACAGGTCAAGGTAATTCTTGTTGTAAGGGTAATCTCATCCCAAATAGTATGGCTTTCCTGCCTATATTAATGTTTTGTGTTATGATAGCAAAATACTTGTGTCCAGGTGACTTTAAAGGAAAGAGGGTTATTTAGCTCAGGTTTTAGAGGTCAAGGCCTGAGTCTGTGGCAGTCTTCTTGCTGGCTGAGTATAGCGGTAACACAAGGAATCTACAACAAGAGACAGGAACCTCACATGTATGGACATTTCATAGATTCTTTTCCTCTTGGAAAGCCCTCAGAGTGTAGTTGTGGGAGCTCCTTACTAAGGATTTTATCTAACCCTAATCACCTTGCAAAGACCCAGCTTCTAAACATCATAATCAAACTAAGTTTTCACCCTTTAACACCTCACAGTAGGTATTAAATTTCAAAATTTTTCAAAATACAAACATTTGGGGGACATACACAAACAATATTCAAACCACATCAAATCCTTTTAGAATTCTTTCTGATCAAATACCCACATCATGTTCAAGGAGGATAGCAAATGCTCCCTCCCAAGCTATAAAACCCATTTTTTATTGATTTGCATAGGTCTATATATCTAACATGCCCTGCACCTAGACATAAAGAGTCACCATCTTGGTCAAATTATGTGCCTTTTATACCAAGGGAGACTAGCTGGCTCTCAATAAAGTAAACATTGTACCAAGTTAGATCCTTCTGGAGCTAGAGCTCCTTGAATTACTGAAGTACAGAGTAGCCTGTTTCTGAAATAGTGGCAGGTAGCTGTTCAGGAGGGTCATGTCAGGTTTCATCAGTGTGTGGCTGGTAGAAGCCCAGGACATCAACAACCCTCCTTGAAAACACTATATATGAAACAAAATCTAAGGAAGAATATGTTTTCCCTGGACAAACCAAATACTCCTTTAAATCTGAGGGTAGAATGGCAGCACTTGGATACGCCTAAATCTCAAAGGATGGCTTTAAGGATCTATACTGGGTTGGAAAATGGAAGGCTGTCAACATTTCTCCAGTCCTGGCACTAAAAGCTTGTTTAGACAGGTATTGTTTTTTCTCTGGGTTACTGTGCCTGCCTTCTGCTCCATACCTGCCAGTCCACTTTCCACACAGCAATAAATGTTCTCAAAAAATGTGAACTAGATCATGTAAGGTGCAACACTTGTTTAAAATCCTTTAATGTTATCCCTTGTTAAAATGAAATACGAGTTCCTCCATGTGGCCCTCAAAATCTTGTACAATTGGGCTCTGCATAGCTTTCCGGGCTCATCTCCTGAAGCTGTCCCCTTTCTCTCCAGGCTGCAGCCATGACCTTCCTGCTTCTCCTCACCCACTACAACCTTCCTCCTATGTCAAGATCACAGAGGCTCGTTTCTTAGTCTAAAATATCCCCCCTTGCCCCTGCTCCCCTGTTTGCTTCTCTGGCCCGTCAAGTTCCTACCTGTCAACTCCACAACACAGCCTTGTCTCACCACTCTAGATAAAAGTAATCTCCAGTTTATGTCCTTCATAATTTGGAATTCTTGTATTTATCTGTCTACTTGTGGGTGTTCTGAGTTCTATATAGGAAATGTAACTTCTTGAGTGGAAAGACTGTGTCTACCTCATTCTTTATGTGTCTTTAATCTCTGGAAAAGATCTAGGCAATTCTTTCTGAATATATAACTTCTGCCTTTCATAGCTCCTTTAATTACACCCTACTTTGTACATATCTTCATCTGATGTCTTAATCTATAACGTGAGTTGTATTATTTATGGCTAAAATAAATCTGTTTTTCTTTCCAAGTAGCTTGTAAACACAAATAAGCAGGGGTGTTATCTCATCCACCTTTGTAATCATAGAACTTCAAGTCATCCAAATTCAAAATGGCTCTGGTCACCCTTTAGTCATGTCTTCTGCCTGGGAAGGATACCTCTGCCACACCCAATAAAGTGTCCTCTAGCTTCTCAACCCAATTTTCAGATGGATTCTCATGAGTCAACCTGTTTCATTATCAAACAATTTTTTGGTAGAAACTCTTTAAGTTTCTCTCCTTCTCAACTTTTACCACAAATTCTAGTTGAGTTCTGTAGAATTATACTAAACAAAAATTAATCCTTTCTTGGACCTAGTTCTTTGCATTTTTGAAGGTACAATTGTATTTTTTATTTCATCGGTTATTCTTTAGATTATGCATACCTAATTTTACTGGTTATTCCTTACAATTATTAGCACTCATATTCAAATACATTTAATCTGTAGAACAACTGAATCGTCTTTTGAGTTCCACGGCACCATGGATCCTGCTTGTTTCATTTCATTCATACTATATTTACCACACTTATTATCATGACTAATGTATGACAGACAATAGAATTTTTGTCAAATAAGTAAATTAAAGATTTATAGTTCAAGATTTAGCCAATGTAATAGAGCAGGAAAAATGTATAGCAGACATCCACTTGTAACGAAAAAACTGACACACTTTATTAATAGACATTTTGACCTGTATAGAAAAGAATGCCTAAAAATTATTAGAACTAATAAGTGAGTTTAGCAATTCTACAGATTCCATGATTAACAATATGTCATTACTAATAACACCCAAAGGTGTAAGAAATTTAGGGACAAACTTAACAAAAGAGACACAAAATCTGTAAACTAATGAAAATCGCTTGGAGAAATTGAAGAAAAGTTAAATAAGATGGTAACTATTTGTCATGGGTTGGAAGGCTCAATATTATTAAGATTTTCATTTGCCTTATGTTAACATATAGCTGCAATGCTATCATGGTCAAATTTCTAGGAGGTTTTTTCTTTTTAGGAAACTTATGAATTCACTGTAAAAAAATCCTCTAGAAATACTGAAGAGGTAGAGTAGCCCAAACAACTTTGAAGAATAAAAAGGTTGGTAGGCCAGCTATACCAAAACTCAAGACTTGTACTAAAAATACAAAACAAAACAAAACAACTAGTTGAAGCATTTTATCATCAAGACAATAAGAGAGTGGCTGAAATATAAACATATAGATCAAAGGAAATGAATGGAAATTTTGTTATATTCTACTTATATGGACAGAAACAAAGGAAAATTCATTGCAATAGGGTTAATCTTTAAACAAACTGAGCAAGTCGTATCTTGATTCATAGAAAAGGGCTGTTCCAAATTGATTATATACCTACATAGAAAACTTATGATAGAAAACTAGAACATGTGGAGAAAATTTTTGTGACCCCAGACTAGCCTGATTTTAGTAGTTACACAACAAAGATGGTTTCCATTAGAAAAAGTTGATAAATTGAACTTCATCAAAATTAACTATCTTACTCTTTGAGAGACACTGTCAAGAAAATGAAAAATAAAACAGCTTGATAAGAACAATTTTCAAATCATATATTCAGTAATAGGATTATATTTCCTACAACAAACTCTTAAAATCCATTGGTAAGATATCAAAGTGCTCAATAAAAAACTGGCAAAAAAATTAACATTTCACCTAATAAGACACAAATAGGCAAGTACCCACAAAAAGACTCTCAATGTCATTGATCACTAGGAAAACACAAGAATAAACCAATTCAAATAGCTAAAAGTAAGGGCTGGTCAGAACACATATTCGATGGGAAAATGGCAAAAATGGAATTCTCAGCACATATAGTGAAAACCAGTTTCACAGTTTCTTAAATTAAGTGTCCACTTACTTTATTAACCAAAACAGATGGAAGCATAAACTTTGTAAGAAGATTATTTTTGTATATGAATGTTTATAATGGATTTATCTACAGTGGAAACAACCCCAAACTTCATTAACTCATAAATAAATAAGCAAATGTTGGTTTACCAGTACAATTTTAAAATATGAATTATTACTATGCAAAACAGCATGAATGAATCTCCAGTATGCTGACCAGAAAAGGGAAATTGAGAAGAAAAGTACATACAATACATTCTTTTTTTTATTTATAAAGAATGCAAACCAATCAATGGTTACAGAAAACAGATGACTGCCTGTCACAGGAAAAAAGAAAGGCAAAAGGGGTGTGAGTTAATGCAACCTGTGGGTGGTAATATGCTCATTTCCCTGACTGTAGTGATAGAATCATTAGTGTGTAATATGTGAAGACTGACACAAATTTATGCATGCAACTTATTGTATCACAGTTTTACCTCAGTAAAGCTCCTATTGCAAAGAGATACAGGCTTGACATCAGTCAAGTCTCTTTTTGTCTCATTTTGGTCACTAATGTGCTGAGCATCTGTGGAAAATTTAGGTAAACTTTCCTTTCATTTTTAAATGGATGTCAGAATCCTTTCAAACATCATGAGCCTGATATAAACAGATGTAATACAATGTCTGAGATGGGCAAATATAGAGCTTCTATACTGATGAAGTTACGTAGGTTTTATCTTTCTTTTCCTATAACCACTAATTTGCAAAGCAACTGAGGTGTTGTAGTGATAGGGATAGGGTTGGCAGAGGAGCATAACCCCTGTCTTCTACTGCATTTCTGTCATATTTACATGTGTCAAATAAACAAACATGGCAGAAAGGATTGGTAAAGATAATGGGAAACCAACCGTTGATCTGTCTTCCAAGAAGTAAAAGAAAAGTCTAGATCAGTGGTGTCAAACCTATGGCTTGCGTCCCAAAGCATGTCATTATCATAGAAAGATCTAAAAGGTTTGCTATCACTAACTTAGATGGTAGTAGATGGAGATACTCTCTTTGCTAAGGCAATAGAAATGATAGCGTAGCCCATGCTAATCCAGCCATTGACAGGTTTACACTCTGCAGATACGGTGGCCTGCCTCACTACATTCTGTATGCTTTCATGAACAAGCAGCTTTATTGCAGCATATCCCTCACTGAATACAGCAGAGGGAATTGTATGCCTCTCTATTCACAAAAGTGCCACTTCAGCAATCCAGTCTCCAGGGCTGGGTACAACAGTCGTGTTTCATAATGTTAGCTGTGGTGGGTTTCCATCCCTACTGGTAGCAAGGAATGCCAGTACTGATTTGCAGATAATGTCAGCATCCTTGGGGATTTCTCAAAATAATTAAGGTGTGAACTTTCCTCAGGCAAGTATGTGGTATTCTGCAATAAAAAGACCTAGGTATTAATTTTCTCAGAACAACATTGTACTTATTGCAGGTAAAACTGAGAGACTGATGTTGCAAATAAGGAAAAAAAAGATACACTGAACATTTTTCCATAGCATCTTATTAGAGAAATATCCTATTTCCAAACCTGATAGAAACTTTTCTCATCTCAACCTAGCAGCACGAGAGAGTTTGCTACCATAGTTTTAAAACATTTTTCTTCTGACACTGACACCCTATGATCCATTTTTTTTTCCACTTCTTCATTTACTTTTTTCTTGCCTTTTCATCCGAATTTTTCAAATAGTTTTTTCCAAGCCAAACTTTGTTCCTGAGTTTCATTTTTTGGACCCTACTCTCTACCTAATATTTCTACTTGGATGTTTCATGATATACAATATTTATTATTTTTCTTCCTATCCTCTTTTTCCTTTAATCTTCACCATCCTCATAGTATCCAAGTAGAAGTGAGCAAGAGAACTGAGAAATATTTCTGGACTTCTTTAGTCCATCAGTCTAAAAACACTGTGAAATGAAAATAAAATCTAAGCTCATTTTCTTTGAGTTAGGCTCAGTGAAATCATTCTAGGTCTCACAGCTCCTTCTTAAAATCTTAAAAACTTAAAGACTACCAACGTAAGAATCAAATCTAGGAAAATTTCTGGAAATTATTGGAAAATGCTCTGATTTATGCAAGCAAATAACCTCTCACTTCTACTTTCTTGTTTTCTTATTTATTTTCATTGAAACACAGGGTTTTTATTTGTTCATATCATTTCTCATAAATCCTGGATGTGTACTGTCACTTGTATCACATTTTGAACCATTTTGGAGCTCTTGAGGTATTTTGTTTTATCTCTTTTCCTGCATGTGTAGGCTTGACCAACCTGGCTATGCAGGACTGCCATTTTGTCCCCAGAGGTAGCATCACCTTCAGTCAGTGTGGTCACTGGGGACTGAGCCAGGATAAATGGGATTAAACAAAAACAATAGGAAGTTCAGGTTAAACATTAAGAGAAACATGTCAGGAAAGACAGTTTAAACCAAGAATAGTTTCCCTTCAGAATGCAGAAACATCTTCACTGTAAGTTTCTGTTTAGTTATACAGTTAGACTAAAGCTCTCTAAGAGTCATTCTCTCATAGTACATACTCCACCTTTTTCCTCTTACCCTAATTAGGATGATTTGAGAGAGGAAATACAAACTATTTGATCAAGAGACTTAACATACAATGGGAAGAAGCATTGCATGCTCACCCTGCAGAACATGCCCTCTTCTATTCTTAAGTATTGACTTTTTGCTGTGGAGAAAAAGAGTGAGGAGCCAGAGTTATGGCTAATAATGAAAATTTTATCTGTCTTGAATTCTAGATTAAACATTTATTATGAAGGAATTGGTGTCCAGCTATTAGTCCATGACTATCTCACAAAGTCTACTGGAGTATCTGTTTACATTTAGCATTTTGCTTCTGTTGATAATGATGTTAAGCAGAGTTGGTTCTCTAAGAAGTATAACAATGAAATCCAATCTCTTTTCCACAAAGGCTAAGGAATGATGCCTTCGTCTACAGCAATGCTGATTTCTACCAGTCAAGGGGTTTGCAATCAGGGAAAGACACCTATCTACAAGGAGATGGGGCTTGGTGTTACTTGTGGTAGGCTAACGGAATTTGCTTTACCCTTCATTCCCAGTGACCTCCACTCTCATGTTCAGAGATCCCATGGAAATCAGATCAGTTAACTGCAGTTTTAATTGTGTGTGTATGTTTTTGAATCCATCAATTCCTAATTTTGGATCCCTTCTATTGACACATGTCACCACTGTTAAAAGGTAATCACATTAGTTTTAGAATAATGAATGCATTGCTCTGACATAAACAAATTAACATTTTTAATAAACAAACACTATGACAGTTCCCACCTTTTCCTGATGCTACCTGTGGATTGGAAATGAAAGTCACCGGGAAGGTGATGGGAAGGTAATAGGATACTTCTTCATAGCGTTTAGACACTGAATGGCTCTGCAGTAAAGGTTACACACTGGTTGTCTGTGGGCAGATTTGAGTCCACAGGTATATTTGATTTGATCCACATAATGTTGTCAAAAAATCTTATGGAGAGCTTTGGTCCTACTAGTAATAGCTCCTGAGGTAGAATTCTCCATGGAAATATTCTGATAATCTCTCTTTAACAATTGAGGCTGGATTGTCAATATGGATTTTTACAGAAGGTGAAATTACAAAATAACCTTACAGTTTTTGAGCTAGTTACAACACAACTCTGGGCCTTCTATCCCCAGTTATAGTTTCTCTCTCTTTTATTTCATAATGTACTTCTTTTAGTGTTTTTTGTCAAACTGCTTGCTTTCTTGCACTTTAGATCTCAGTCAATTCCTTTGAGTCAGCTGATGACCATTCGCCCTTTCTTTTTTCAGAATAATGATGGCATATTTTATGAATTTACTCAATTTTCTTCTGTTTTGCATCGTCTCCTTGTCTCATCCGTCCTCTTTTAACTGACTATTTCTGTTCTATCTCCATGCTTAGAATTATTATGTCAGCTTTGTTTGCTTAGTGATTATTATCTTATAACTTCTTCCTTAATTAATTAAAAAGACATTGAACACCTTTCTGTATGTGTAAGTATCATCAATTACAAGGTTCCACACATTTATGACTAAGTCAGACTCAAGGTCTTACTGACAATAGGGAAAATTTTTAAAGCCTTTCATTTATTCTATAATGAAAAAGTACTTATAAATAAGAAAATTCAAATACCCATCATAATACAGAAGAAAAGATGAGGGATTTATTTTGCCTATAGTGTGTAGAATCTAAGGAGGTAGAGCTCACTTACAAGAGACTATTGGAGAATGTCTAGCATGAGGTGATTTCAATAAACCCAGAAATGAATTTACTAATAAAATTTGAACTTAGGATCCTGCAGTTGCATTGGCCCCTTCCATTCCAACAAGTTACAAAAGCTAAGCTTTCCAACCACTGTTACTTAAGATAATTTCCTCAGTCTCCTCAAGCATATCCTCTGATATGATTTCCCCTGGCTCAGGTAACCCTGGAGAGGCCCCTTGTGTTGGGGATATGATTACAGGAAAGCAGTATAGGAAACAGTTGGGGTTAGAGAGGTATATATTTATGCCTGCAGTCACATACATGTGGAGCTAGTAGCTAAGCCTCACAAGGTAGGCCCGAGTTCCAATGACACTCCTCTCACATGCTGTGCCAGCTTGCCCAGGGATGAGATACAAAGGTACTGGTCTAGAGTCATGATTCCTTTGAATGTTTCCTATGGCATCTGTTACTATAAGGATGGGGAAAGGGCAAGATTTCAACTGCTGTTGGTAATTTATGAAATGTTTTTCTAGACATTTGATGCATAAAATCATAAACAAAGGAAGATTTGTTCTCACTGATGAGATCAAAATGAATGCTCCTCTCAGATATCTATATCTATCTAGCTCTCTATCTCTATCTCTCATCTATAAACAGTTTCAAACATTCCCTGGGAGAGTAGCTGTGTACTTTGTGAAACACAAAGTGAGCAAGATAACCCAACTAGGATGTAGTTGGGAGGACACGCGTGTGTGCTTCTCTCTCTCTTTTCTCCTGCCATGGTGTCCCATTGCCATAAGCCTACTACAACATGGGCAAGTGCATGCTATTGGTCCAATTACAACACAACAAGACACAGAGAGAAAAGTACAAAAGCCCATAAAGTGTATCTGATCAGGCAGACAAGAAACATCTGTCTATGTCCGTCAAAAATGTATACATATCTGTGTATACATACATAGGCATAGATATGTGGTTATATTACACATATATATGTATATAACACGTGTGCAAAATATATGATTACATTTGAAAGGGAAATCATACCTTTCTTACTATTTTATAACCTGCTTGATTCATTCAGTAATAGGTAATGAACTATAAACTCTTTTTCATGTCATGATCTCTTAATATAGAAGTTTTAATAGGGTATATAGTATTATGTTCTACAGTGGGTAGATTGGCATTTGCTTAGGTTGCTTAACACTTTCACTGTTGTAAAAAGACCTGTAATGAAAATCTTCGTAGATGACTTTGTAGGTGACCATAATAAATATTTGTTAAAATATATTCAAAGAGTATGTAATTGCAAGACCCAAAGTTAGCCAGACATATCAAATTTTTCTCACAAAATATCCTCCAGAAAGATTATACTTATTTACATTAATAGCATCCACATCTTAGTGCTTATTTTTTCCACATTCTCACCAAAGTACACGACAAAACAGTTTCTAAGACCAGTCTGAGGCTCCTTTCCTACTGTTTCTCACCCCCAAATGTTGGTGTCTGAAACTCTTTTCTTGGCAATGAGTAATGACTTCTCAATTTTGAATCCCAATGGCTATTTATCATTCTTATCATTGACCTTACAGCATTTGATATTATTGACCTAGAGCTCCTATTTGAAAAATCTCCCTTCTCTCTTGTCCTGGTATATACTCAATGCTAATCTGAACTCCTTCTTTCTGTTTTTCTCTTTAGTCTTCCTTTTTGCTTTGTCCTGCTTGCTGTCCTGCATAGCCATGGGCTCTGACTTTGAACCCCGTCTGCTCTTTGCACCCTGTGGCAAGGTCCAAGGAGAGCCATGCCTCTCACCTGTGCCTCTTCCTTTCTCTGCCCAGGCTCCCACTGTCATCTGAGCCCTTGTTGTTTTCATCTGGACCATCACCAGCATATAAGTGGTCCTCTGGCTCTAATTCTATGTTCTTAAAACATTATTTTGCCTTGGAAACTCTCCCAAGCCACAGCCTACAGTGTCTTCTGTTTTAATTCTCTATCACACAAAATACAACCAGCAGCCTAACCCTCTTCCACGGCTCCTAAACAGAGTCCACATTTTGTTTTCTTTCCCATCAACTGATCATTCTTCTGCTCATCTCTGCTCTTCAAAATTTTACCCTTTCAATAAGTTCTGTCTCAAAAGACCTCTTACAGGAATTTCTGTGATCACCTCCATTAGAAATGACCTCTGTCGCTCAGGATCTATAAATCAGCCTTTTTTATGTTTAATATTGTAGCCAATGTAGGAGGTTTTAACCTCTACTAGATTATAAAATGATTAAAAGCAGAATCAGGTATTGTTCACCTTCCTCCAAACACCCAGCGTAGAGTTTTATTACCAGTAAGTGCTTAATAAATATTAATCAAGTGGATGAGCCAGGTTGAGAACAATTCTGCTGAAGCTTAGGGTTTAAGAATAATCAAGGAAAGCTTAGGCATGCTCCCAATTTCAGAGCTCATCTTTAGTTTAGGTTTTGTAAACTATTCATTTGAAATGTGACCAAAATAATTTTATATCATGGGCTAAGAAATGAACCAGTATGACCTTATTGCATGCCCCAGAATTCTCCAACAGGAATTGTGCAACAGGGTTTGGGTCTCATTTCACATCTCAAAGGTTACTCGTTTTCAAGCCAATGAACACTTCCCAACTTGTCCTGATAATCCCCCTTGTACACCAAGGGCACGCAGTTGCGATCTCTGTCTCCATTGCCATTTTGCTGGTCTTGAAATTCCATATCATTTTATCATTTTTGTGTTGTTTTGTCTTTGTCTTTCCTTTTTGTCACCATGATTTTGTTCTTTTCTCTTTAAAATAAAAATAAGAACAGACTTTATTCTTCCTCTTCCCACAGTAGTGTCTTCCATGGGGTGAGTTAAAAATACATCGTCAGTGTACTCATTAGCTGGAGGAAGGAAGCACAGGAAAAACAAAGGAAACTTCCTGTCTGTCGTGAACAACATAACCTCATTTTGCCAAGCAGTTAACAAACAACAGGGTGAGTGCAGCAGTGTAGAAGGCAAACATAGGATTTTGCTCCACTTGACTCTGTGGATGATTTTCCCTTTGCTCCAGGAACGTTTTTCTTTTCTACACAACTTTATACCTGTCACTTCACCTGTTCTTAGTGGTGGCGAACCTATGGCACGCGTACCACAGCAGGTTCTTTCTCCCATTGAAAGCTGAAAAAGGTCCAACAACACTGTTGTGCATCGTACAAAATGTTTCACCTCCCATCCCCAACTCTTCCCTCCTAGGCTAGAAGCATTCCCATTGCTGATTCTCTGAGCTCTTCCCAGCCTGGCTCAGGTCTGACACAACGAGGTAAGCTCTGTTGAATTTGCACAGCACCTTTCCCAAGCATGCGGAAGTTGCCCAACCTGACAGTGAACAATAAGGCAGCAGGAGGCAGCACCAACAGGCGACATCTAACATGCCCTGGAAAACCAAAATTAAACAGCAAAGCTCTTTAGAGCATGGGAGGCTGAGAGTTCTCTCAGATAATACGAGCTACGGCTTTCTCACTGCCTTCACAAGGGCATGCCACAGGGCCAAACAAGCAACCCTTCCAGCCCCAGGAGAAAGAAATGGGCTGCAAAGGGGACTGAATCCATTAATTTTCACGTCTTCATGAGAATACTAGGTAGTTTGTAAATCATACACGCTCTGGTCACATTCCTTTTAAGAATACGCAGCATATTTTCTCCCTCTGGGCGCAGCCAATTTATTCACATAGAGGAGACATTTGATCAGTCTCCCTGCACAGGGATCCTTCAATGAATGTGGCTGCCTGCCTTCTTACTAGATTAGGCCCTGCAGAGAAAGTGTGACCAGAGACGGGTTTTGTGGAGACACAGGGATTATCATGTGGAAAATTTGGCCTGTGTCCTACAAGGACTATACAGGTGAGAAATGACGTTCATGTCTTGCCAGTTTTAATTTCTGAACACAGTTTACAAACAGTTCAGCCACACGTTGACCTTCAATTAAACGAGGCCATGTAAGTCCCCAGTAGCACGAAAAGAGACAAATCACATTTTCCACAGTACTGTCAGGAGAAGAACAGAATGATGATTTCACATTTGGTCTTGTCTGTTTGCCTGGGTTTTAATATATTTTCTAATACGACCACTTGATCCAGGACCAAACCCACATTTTTCTCCCTGATAAGCCTGGAAGAAAACTACCTTTGTGAAAGGACTTATCTCTTTAAGTTTCTGAGTGGGTGGAATCTATTAGACTTTGCATTTCAAGAAACAGAATGAAATGCCACTAACAACACAGAATGTAAATAGTGGCATAGCTGTAGCTCAGAGTCCATCCTTCAAAGAAAATGTAAGATATGACCCATACCTGAGATGTGTGTTTTATGACTATTACTTGAATTCTCAAGTCATTGTTTTAAAATACCCGTCAACACAATGCATATTTATTGAGTACCTGTGATGCATTTTATTTGGTAAATAACTAGGGGTAGCTGGAAGTGTTAGTTTTGTACATGATACCAAAAGGGCTTTTAAAAACATTAACATTTCTTCTCTACTGAGAAATCTTATAACTGTAAGTTTATCTCCTGAGGAAGGTTATATGGTACATGATTAAGAGTATAATCTTTGTACAAGACAGTGGTTGCTCAAATCTAGGTTCTATCTCTGGAGCAGATAACTAAAGCCTTCATGTTTCAATCTCTACCTGTTTAAAATGGGGGCATAGTAATGTCATAGGATTGGTGTGAGAAGTCATTCAGTCACTTTAAGTGCTTAGCACTATGTCTCATATTAAAAGTACATATATGTGTGCATTTTTATCATGATGAGGTTTCAGATTAGCATGATATAGAGCCTGATAACCACCAAGCGTATGCCAGATCCTGACTTTGAAAACCCCTCACATTGTCTTTTGGTCTTATCCCTAAAGAAGATTTTATTGTTGGAGTTTCTTCAACCCTCTTGTTAGTTTATTAGGGGTCACTATTCCTCTCTTTATTCTCATGTACACAGCTTACTCTAACCAGGGTTTACTGCTCCCTTCATATGAGCTACAACTATTGCCTAGTTGGCCCCTAACTGGCCTTTAATGCTTGAAAGTTGTATTACTACCTACATTTTTACTTGAATGTTGCTATTTTTGTATAAGAATGCAAGCTCTTTGGGAGTGGGCAATATATATGCACACAGAACTCTATAGTTTATCAGGTGAATTTTCCCTTGGTTTATGAGGTGGTAGGAATGAGCTCTTAGACGAAATAAATCTACTGCTGTAAATACCTTCCTGAGTTAAAGAAAATTTTAAAACCTTCTGCACAGGTATGCCTTCTACACAGGTATTCCTGCTTTAGCACTGGTAAGGCTTCGGCCACCCAGAAGAGATTATCAAGATAATAGACTACATAAGTGAGAAGAGAAGGAGATTAGAAACATCTACGTCAGCTCTTCACAGTTGTACATTGTCTCTTCTCTAAAGGTCTATAAATCAGCATGTGAAAAGAGAATTAGGCTCACAATATTAATTTGAAAATTATAAAGACACTTTAAACTGGCACATAAAATTCATTCATTCTATCTGCTATCATCTATCTATCTATCTATCTATCATCTATCTATAATCATTCATCTGCCTGCCTACATACCTACCTATCTGTCAGTAACTCCTCTTGGAATCTATACAAGAAGACAGGAAATCTGGAGCTTGCTCCCCTTTTATACTATTTTGATCAACTTAATTGAGAAAGTCAATGAGCATAAACATAACAAGGGCTCTGATTAATACAACCTGTGAAGCTGTTCTCCACAGCTGACACATAACCTTCTGCACCTACACGTGATTGGCAGATCTCACTTATATTACTATGCTGCTGGACAATAACCGGGAAACAACCACAGCCTTGTGGGTGATAGACCAAATGCCAGAGATGAGGAGTGTATTTTCAGTGTATTCGCCACTGTTTTTTTTAGTGATTTTTCGAACGAATATTGTCTCTATCCTTCTGTTCTTTAGAATATACATGTTGGGTTTGAAGACTTTAAGGCTAATGGTAAAATATGCACTATGCAGGATAGCTTTGTTGAGATTTGAATCATTATTTGTCCTCTTCCAATGGACAGACTGTAGGGTTAAGTGGCTGGGAGTTTTGAAACAAAAGATTTATATTCCATTTTCTTTGCACTATCCATCCACGCCTCCTGTAATAGGAGCCAGTTGGGAAGCTCTGCGTTTGGATTGTCATTTTTCTTATGCAGTATATATTAGAGCCCAAACGACCTCTATACCATCAAGGTTCCACAAACCTTAAATTTAAGCTACCTGCTCCAGCAAAGTACCTAAAACAATAACTTTTTTTATGTTGCAACAAACATTACATTTAATGAGTACAGCGCACATGTAATGATACAGTGAATCAGTGTGAAGCCTCAAATAATGATTTCTGTTGGCACTATAAAAGGAATGTAATTTTTCTTGTTGAAATACCATTTTTCAGTTACTGCATGAGTGATGTGGTAATTATCCCCTACACCTGGGATTTAAATCCAATCCTACAAGCCCATTTTCTGTTTGCAAGCTGTCAGGCTGATGCATAGGCTTTGTTCTTATCTGGCAGTAGGCAAGGAATCGGTAATTCAGAAACAACAAAGCCACTGATGGGTCATCATGTAATCTGCACTGAAAATTGCAATCTGTAATGAGATTGGAAACGCAGATGAGGTGACTAAAATTGATTACCTACCATATCTGAAAATTTCAATTTTATTGCACAAATATGATCAAACTAGTCCATAAGTTTGGGGATTAGTTGAGAAAGAATAAAGATTACTTTTAAATTAGGTGAATGCAGATAAGTTATTTAAATGTAAATTATTTTCTTTATAGCAATATGGTTGGTCTGCAGGGTGATTCATATGGCCACATATTTTAAGTTCTCTTGTGGTGTCTTTTCTGCATGGGAGTTCCAATTAAAGATGACATATACACTTTCAACTCTTAAAGGTAATACAGCAAAGCAGACCATGAATGAAACTCAAACCAATATCTAGGCTGTAAAAATTCACCTTTTATATGTTTATTATGGAAAGAAAAGCAATCATCTAGAAACCTCAGGAGCCTTAAGAACAAGTAGCAAACTGCTTGAAGTATTTTTAAAACTTCTCCCTCCCCTAACCCCACACATTTTCACTCAAATAGTAATGGTCTGTAGGTTTAATTCAGGAGTCACGATATCAGGCTTACTATTGCCTGCTTCCTGTGGAAACCATGGAGCACAATCCATGTAGTCTTAGAACTATAGGATGTATTGGTGGTAGGTTTCCCAGTTTCCCAGATACTGACACATTACTTCACCTATTATCAGTGACATGTAATAATAACCCTGACCAATGGAAATCTGCTAGGCAATATTGATATTGAAACAAAAGGTAGGTGTAATAAGAAATCTTTATTATGACATTTTCGGAAATAAATATGAAATGAATAAATGTGTTTATGTAATAATGCTGTCAATTTTATGTCTTAATCTAGCTCCCATAAAGTAACCATTAGGGTGGAAGAAAGCCTTGTGGGGTTAATTTCTACTTGGGGGAACATACTCCTGGAACAGCATGGACTATAGGCTCAACTTTTCTTTTCTTTTTCTTTTCTTTACTTTTCTTTTCAGATGCTGAGGCAGGAGAAGTTTTTGTCTGTGGGCTGTAGCTGGTGTGCAAGGGTTTCTCTCACTTTAGGCAGTTTGTATCATTAGATTATGAAAGAAAGGTTCCCCTCTATTGCTTTTATGATCTGATATACAAATAAGCATATACGCGAAATTGGAAGATATTTACATGAAACATTGGGACAGGTCATCTGCTCTAAATTACTCTTGAGCATGAATTCACATTCTGAAGTGCTTCAGAGCTTTATTAGTTTTTCCTGCACACTTCATAGTGTTGTTAAACAAGTTTTCATAAACTGGCCTAGTTCACAAAGGAAAGTCTTATGAAATATTATTATTACTGTTATTATCATTGCTACTGTTTTGTTTTAGCCTTGTTACATTCTGACTTTCTTTTTCCATTTCTCTGAGATCCAGATATGGGAGCCGATATAGAAAATAGTCATTGCATTGATCTAGAAGTTCTAGGACAATGACTAAAGTTCTAGTCAACCAAATTATCATTCGCGAGGCAGTATATAACATCACTACTTCTTTTAACAATTATACAAACTTTTCTTCAAAGATGAAAGGAAAAGTAAAGGAAGAAGTTGATTTTTCACTTATTAGAATATGAAAAATTTTATGTTCAAAGTGTCATCTATAGCCAGGCAACTGTTTTCTTTACTAGAGCTCTTTTTAAATTTTTAAATCATCTGTCCCAAACTCACTTCACCCTTTCTGAAAATCTGGATATCGCTTTACATGAACCACAGTTTTGATGGTTCTCATTTCCTCATCTCTGGCCTCCAGAGCCCACCTTCCAACACACAAGCAAAGGGATCCTCTGTTGCTTCCATGGCCACACAGCAGACTCTTCTTCCTCCCGTGAAAACCCGATGTCCAGCCCCTTTGTATTGAAACTTTCTTAATGAACCCAGGCCCAAGCCACAGCAGCCTCCAACCTGGAGATTTGCAGGGTCTCTGCTATCACACATTTCCAAAGTGTATTCTCTAAAATGCTCTTGAGGATCCTTTTAGAGTACAGACTTGCTTGTGTCACTCTTGTGCTGCAGTTGCTCCATGTTCCCCCCTTAGGATAAAGGCATTATTTACTAAGAACATCAGATTTAATTTTCATTTTATTTTAAAGAGACAAAAGTCCAATAAAAATGATACAGAATTTCAGAACAAGATGATAGGAAATTAACAATGGTTTTTATATTACATATGGCTATCTTCAAAGTAGTTGCTCGGATTATCAGATACGGGCATGCAAAGTTGATCAAAAAATATAGACACTAACTATTCCTTTCAATGAACTAATAGAAATTAGTAGTAAAATTGTCTTAGCTGTCTTGTAATATGTAGATACATACCTTTTTTCCCCCCTTCCTTCTTTTCCCCTTTCCCTCATCCCAATTGCTTTTTCCTTTAGAGTAGTTTCTTTCCCTTTCACTATATCTATTGTATCTTTTGGATCTTATTTACTCTTAGTTTTTTACACTAAAGAGACAATATGATGTTTACACATATGATTCTGACTTTTTTCACCTATGAGTATGGTCTCGAGTTTTATACTGAAAATAAAATCCAAACACCTCATAGTGGCTAACAACTTTATAAATTCTCATATCATAGCATTCTCAGCCTCACTCCTTGCATTACAGCAGGCTTGACATCCACTTATAAATGTAGGATTTGACCCTCTGGTTAGTGAGGTCACAGCCAAAATATCTTATGTTGAGAGACAGTCCTCTTGCCCCTCAGACTACCATGTCCACTCTGTCACTTTCTGTTTGACTATTCTCTCCAAATTCCTTAATAGCATCTCGTATTCCTGGTACTTCTTTTATTTATTATTATTATTATTATTATTACTTTTATATTATTTTTCATCTCTTCCAACTCATTGTTAAGTTGCACAAGAGCTGGGATTTGTTTGTCTTACCTCCTAGACTTGAGCTCCAGACATTCAGTAATACAAAGCCCCCAAGTAATAAAGATACTAGAATAGTAACAGCACTGATCTCTTACTCACTTGTCCAGTTGCTTTTTTTTACAGTTTTACCAATAACTACTTTCAGATATGGAGAACTGATACGGTTGAAATCTGTCTTCTTGAAATTCTCTTTGCCTTTAAATTCTACATTATGTATATTGAGCATCTCATTTTCACATACAGTTTACTGTTTTAAACCAAAAGTCACTTTTTTCTCCTGAAATTAGTCTTATGTCCACCATGTTTACCTTTATTAGTCTTATGTTTACATTCTTATTGTTGCCCTTTTATTATGTGAATTCCATTTTAACTATTTTCCTTCACTTTATCCTTTCGTATTTAAAATAGTCTTTTAGTAATTTTCTCAAAATACTACTTTCAGTAAAATGCATCCCCACAATATCTCCCATGATTCTCCACTGTTTGCATGGTTAGCATAATATCTTGCCATTCTAGAACTGAGGATATCCCATAACACTTATTGACTCCTAGTGGAATTATCTTCTTCTAGAATCCTAGTGGTTTATCTTCCTAGGAATCCTAGTGGTTTATCTTCTTAGGATGACTGCAGAATTCTTAATGTTGGGATAACTGAGGAAAATGGTAATAGGAGGAGCTTATTATTCATTTGAATGGTGACTTGACAATGGTTGAATAAATAATGTTAACAATTTCTCAGAGAGAAAATTTGAGTGAGGATGGGAATCTCACCATTCATGGTTTAAGAATGCTTGTAAGAGTGTAGTTTACAGTATTTAATCTTTCACTACTCTTATGTTTTCCCACTCCCTAGTGCAAAAGCCACTACTACCAGTTTCTTATTTCAGTTCTATGTTTTTGCTAATCCTGGCAGTGTGTCTCAAAAAACATAGCCTAGAAACTTAAAGAGGTGGTAAAGCCAGTTACTTATTATAAATCATTCAGGAGAAAATTCTAGAACTGCTAATATCCCTTGCTGCATTGATTGGTGACATAGATGGTCATAGCAGAAATGAGGTCATGCAGATGGCTTGTACTTTTGCTGAGTGATGTTCTCAGAGACATTTTTTATTCTAAAGAGAAAAAAACAGTAACAAAATAACAACAAAGAGAAAACAAAACAACACAAAAACAATATAAATGACACAGAATTTCAAAACAAGATGATAGGGAATTAAGAATGGTTGTTATAGTAGATATTGTTATCTTCAGTGAAGTTGCTCAGATTCCCAGATGTAAGCATGTAAGATTGATCAAAGAGAATGAAAAATAATAATGAAAAACCATTAGAAATGATAGCAAGCTTCACTAATTGTAGAAAAAAAAATCCCTTTTTTATGAATACTAATTTTTAGAATAAAAAGTAGAATGTCCATGCTGTATCAGATATTTAAACAGATACCCAGCTTCTATTTGTGGTTATATATATGCTCTAAGTTTTTAAACCATATCTTACAGGGTATTTGAGTAACCAACATAGGAATAGGAATTTACAGAAGTTAAATTTGTCAGTGTCCAACTAGCTAGTTTCACTCAAGGAAGAAAAGCCCAGCCCGCTACATTTGGGAAGACTCAATTCTCTCACCATGGAGAAGTTATCTGTTCTGAAGTGGTGATATTTTATTTGGATTTTCTACATATTTAGTCAGCTATTGTCTCTAAACTATTCCACAATCCTTAAGTGATGATATATTATATTATATATTATATTATGTTTAAACATGATATTAAGATCTATAAATAATACTCATTCTATTATAAATTTATTCTTCTTATCCCATGAATTACTAATGAGAAGTGATTATGTAGGAAAAATATTCACTGTAAAGTCTAGTAATAACACTAACATTTCAGCATTTCCAATATAATGTGCTATTTTTATTCTAAGAAAATTTCATTGGTATATGTTTGCCATTTTAAATACCTAGATATGAGTAATACATACTGAAAAAAATCAGAAATTTTTGTCATCTAGTGTCTAATTAGTTTAATGCTAGCTGCTCCAACAATTAGAGCCTAGGTCTTAGTGACTAGACCCAGTAGACCTTTATTTGTTTTGTTTTGTTTTGTGATATTTTGGTTTGTTTGAGACAGGGCTTCACTATACAGTTCAGGCTGCCCTTGAACTCACTTATGGCCCAGGCTGGTCTTGAACTCACACTTTCTTCCTGCCTCAGCAGGAGTGCTGAGATTACAGGTGGGAACCACCATACCAGGCAGTAGATGTTTATTTTTGAAACAAGAAAAAATCCATTTGATGCTTAGAAGTGCTGTCTCCAGTCAGGGAGGACCTTGACATTCAGCCTGCTGTTAAAGGAGAGTGGGGAAAATGCACCTGCTTCGTTAATGCTGTCACCTGAAAATGGCACAAAGCAGTGAGAACTAGTCACATGGTCCAGCCCAATCCACATTTCCATGGGGGAAACAGGCCCTCTCCAGGGAGCTGCTTCCTGGCAATGATCCTACACAATAAAGTCAGATTATACATCTTCAGAGTTAGGTAGTTATTGCTGTTACAAAATCTCTTACTTAGGTCTTCAAAAACTACTGGCTATTTACATTCTAAAATAAATATCAATTATTCATTAGAATTACATGGAAGGATACACTTTACACTCCACAGGTTTAGATCTGCATTATTTAGTTGGCTTACAAAAAACTTAGTGAATGAATAATTCTTGAATTTGAAGGCTTTGAACAGAAGTATTGAAATCAATGCATACTGCAGTAGTACTTTGATCTACATAAGATAAAACTGCAGAAAGTTGGATTTTTAAAAAACATACATTCTATTTGTCTGCAATGTTTTCAAAACAATATAGGAGTCATAAAATAAGAAAAGGACTCTTTAAAGGCAGAATTCAGAAAATATTCAGAACTAGGGCAGATGAGGCGAGGCTACGCAGTACGGCATAGATCTGATCCATAGGTAACATATATGTAATGTATTATCAAAACAGAGTCACTGCCGCTTATTTACATTTATCTATGGCTGTCTTTTATGCTCTTTTGTTGGATTAGAATAGAAAAGTTAAATATGTCCTCTGTAAGGCTAGAAGTATACACTATCTGACCCTTCACAGAACAATGTTGCTAAGCCCTGAGAGTGATAGTTATGCTCTTCTCACCATTCTACTAATTATTGTAAAGTAAGGAACAGTTTTAGCCACAACTAAAAAATTTGCACAAAACTACAAAGATAGCTGCACATCAGTGATTAATCTTACACTTTAAAAATTTAATCTTTTTAAATCTACACTTAAAAAGATTTCTGTATTTTCAATTTTAATGACTAAATTTCTTTTATCTTACCTAATGCTTAGGTTTTTTGGGGGTAGAATATGTTAATTATTTTACCTGCAAATAATTTATATACAAAAGGGCAACCTTTTTAGAAATATATAAATTTATGGCTTCCATTTCAACTTTTGAAATATATTCATTTTAATTTGGATTTTATGAACTATTTAGTTCAATGAAATATAAATTTTACCGAGAATAGCTATAATTCTCATTAAGCTTCAGAATTTTTTTTTTTTTCCGGTATCGGGAATTGAACTCACGACCTTGCACTTGCCAGGCAGGCACTGTGCCTCTGAGCTAAATCCCCAGCCCTAAGCTTTGGTATTTTAATCCCTTAAAAATTCCCACTATGGTAGGCCAAAATGTTTGAAATGTACTCTTGGATAATAGTTCAACTGGGATTCCCTACAGCTCAAACTATTTTCTATTTCAGTATTTGAAAAAGACCAAACAAGATCAATAAATATAATGGCTACATGAAATTTTGAATAAGAAACAGAAAACAAATGAGCATGTATGTTTGTGCATGAATTCCAAGTGATAAATCAAGTTTATATCGCAGCAGATAAGTGAGCTTCAATCTCAAGATGAAGCCAGGTAAATGACATAGATACTGTTATACTATGGAAAGTTTACAGAGAGGCCCTGAACCTTACTTGTACATTGCTGTCAGGTCAAACAAAGATGAGAAAAATTTAAAATGCTGAGATTCCTCCAGTGACTAAATTGTTTATCTATAGTTGTTTTTCAAAAGCCATAAAATCACTTGAAGTATTGAGCACAAAATAGTTCATTTTGGTTATCTGGATATATTTGTAGAAACCTAGAAAAACCAAAATGTTACCTTAATGTGAAGTTGCTGCCAGTGCCTATTCAAACATTTAAGTACTCTATAGTTTTATTTCAGTGGTAAAGAGAGATGATCCATCCCTATCATGTCACTTGTTGTGCCTTCATACGACAGCCTTTATTTATAGGGTGAGTGTTTATAGAGAGAACTATACAGCCATTGCCCAAGGACAGCATAAAGCTACCAGGTCCTTATGATCCTAAGAAGAAACTTGGCTACTTTAAAAGGTTAAATTCTTAAGGAAAGGGACATATCTTTCTCGTTATGCTGGATTAGTTTGTAAAGAAAAAGTCTTTCTACCTCTAAAAATAAGACAGTTTGTAAAAAACAAAGAAAAATCAACTTGAAAACACTGGGGGGATATACAAATTCAGCAAGGACTAAGGAGCCAAGATCTTGGAGATATTCTGAAAAGAAGGGAGTAACGGAGAGGTGAGCCTGATACTCGGTTCTCTTTTTCCTTTTCAATTACTTACTCTTTTGTAAAAGATGCCTGAAGGGTTGGACTCTAAGCAACTTCCTAATGCTTGAGAGCTGCAGCAGAGACAGGAATTGTCAAAGTGGGCTTTTACTTTGGATTCCATGGTACCTCACATGAAAGAAGGAAGGACAGGACCCTGAAACACCTTCCAAGAAAGGGCAAAGTAGAACGTGTACCAGCTTTTACAACCTGAGTGCTAGCTTTAACCAACTCCTTAATTATACACTGCTTTGGTCTGTTTTATTTCTAGCCTAGTCCTGATGTTTGTTGGAAACAGAGACACAGAAATAAAATCTTCACCAGAGAACAACATCTTTCAACTTCAAAATATCTCTATAGTTCTTCACACTCAGTAACTACCCTCTAGTCAGAAGTTACTATTCCTACCAAGAAATATTGCTAAATTACAAAATAATTATAGAAATGGTAGCAGTGGTACCAAGAAATACATAAAAAATCCAGACATCGCAGTTGCTAAATGAAGACTTTTAAATAGACATGTTAAATATATTTAAGAATATAGATGACAAGATGGGGAATCTATTTAAAAGAATCAAATGAAAATTATGGAATTTAAAATTATAATAACTCTAATTAAAAACAACATATAGATGTAATCTAAATGTCACAGTCCAACAATTTATCTGCCTATTTGTCAGTTTTCTACCACTAGAACATAAACTAAGTCAGAACAGAGATTTATTTATACATCTAAAATAATACCTACAAATAATTGATATGCAACAAATATATATTAAAACAATAAATTAATGATACCTTGACAAGAAGAAAGTAAAATGGTGTTGCTTTACAAGTGCAGAGTTGTATGCAAGAATTGAAAAAAAGAAATTATGGGGCAGAAACATTGGTTGGCACAGGACAACAGATACTGAAGACAGAAAGGAACTGTACAGTCAGAGCAAGCTTTCACTCAGCGTGTTCTCCAATGTACTCCTGCTACTGCTCTCAGGGATTTCCAGTGTAATTAGATTTCCAGTTGGGTAGAAGAAAAAGTGGTGGACAGTGACCTCTGGTTATTACCTCGCTGCACAATTAGAGGTTGTCCAGCAGAAAGATCAGATTTCTGTGTTGTTTCAAATCTCAGCAAGGGATTGACGGAACCAGTAAGTGCTATTTTATGTAAAACAGTTCTCACTCAGATAGTGCTTTTCTCTGAACCTTTCCTCTTGGGATGGGATTACAAGAAAATCCTGTCTTAGTGTCCTCCACAGCTTTGCAGTGGCCTGTGGAAGGAGGTTTTGCAGGAAACACTTTACTTCCCAAGTAGATAAGAAATTTCAGCATAGGCAGGAGACTTTGCCATGTTGTAATACTTGTGCTTTCAGAATTAGATGATATTTAAAAGTAACTATAATAGTTGTGGTGAGAAGCACAAGGAGGAGCTACAAAGGCCAGGCAGTTTATAAGCAGTGGTCGTAACTTCAGTATTCTATTGCAACTCCTTTAACTTTGTTCAAATGAAGAGTTGAAGAGACATAAAAACATCAGATTTAGTTACAGAATAATTAGGCCACACAAACTATTGAAAGCTAAAAAGCAAGAGATATCTACAAAGAACTTAAATATCTACAAAGAACTTCCCTTGCTCTGTGCAGCACACAGGGCTTTCTTTTTCTGAGAAGTTTTTTATTGGACTTCAGTGATCATTCTGATTTGGACCCAGAAATAGAGCCTACTTCTTGATCTCTTTGCTTTGGTTGTCTACTCTGCATTCACATTGTCTCTGCTATACCCAAAACAGCCATTTCTTTTTTTTCATAATTCTTTTTTTTTTTTTTTTTTTTTTTGGCTTTTCTCTGGTACCGGGAACCAAACTCACGACCTTGCGCTTGCCAGGCAGGCGCTTTTGCCGCTGAGCTAAATCCCCAGCCCCTAGCCATTTCTTTTTAAACTAGTAAAAGTAGAGAACTCTGACAGCCACGTAATTGAATAACAAATGCAGGTTAGGAGGAAAGAAGTTGGACATCCTGGCCAAAAAGCCATTTTTAGAAGAGATAAAAGAATCCCAGAAATCAAATATAGGAGGTATGTGGCCCTGGGTTGTCCAGGTGAAGGCTAACAAGAGCAAAAACTTGTGGAGGCAAAAACTCAGGACATACAAGGGTACTCTAGAGCCTTCATATATAAACACTAAGACACTTTGTGAAGACCTGGGAATGACCCTACATTCTGCTCAAAGGAAACCAACTGTTGTGCTATATATTTGATACTGTAAAATCACATTGACTAGTTGGACTTTCTCAATTAGTGTAATTCCCAAAAGCTATACTGAGCAATTAAGAAAATATATGTGGGCCTCTGAAAACACTGACGCTTCCCAGAGCTTGAGTACTTGTACTGTTGTTTCGCTTATCTATGATTTTATACAGTTTCGTTTATAAGTAGTGCTGTCTTCATTACAAAGGAAAGGATTTTCTTCTTTGAAATATGACAAGTAAGAAGGTGGAGGTTAGTGAGAGTGGCTTGAAATATTGTAGATAACTCTTTTGTCAAAATTATGCAAAAGAATATATTCACAGAAGATGCATATATAAATATGTGCACATACAGTCAAATAGAATGACTTGACTAGAACCCATTAGCTGTTTTATTCCTGTAAAACAGTGCCTTGCAACTCAATAACACACAAAGGAACTATGTAAGGGGGATTTTTTTGTCACTTAGTGTGTCATGGTATAATTTTACCCATCATTATTTTAGCTGAAGGTGGCATTTAGGAGTTCATTAGTGATTAATAGAGCCTTCCATTGATCAGAAATGATCTTAGATATTTAAGGAAAGCATTTAGTTTATTTTTTTTTTTTTTTTTTTTTTTTTTTTTTGGTTTTTCTCCGGTACCAGGAACCGAACTCACGACCTTGCGCTTGCCAGGCAGGCGCTTTTGCCGCTGAGCTAAATCCCCAGCCCCAGCATTTAGTTTAGATTGACGGTTTTTCCATCCTTACAATGTCTCTAAAACAAACAAACTAAAAAGTTATGGTGAATCCTATTAAGAAAGGTATACATATATTTTTGTGTTTGTTTTCTTTTTTATCTAAAATGTACCAATAAACTTTATTAATTAAACAAGGAAAAAAACAAAAAGCAAAACACAAAAAAGAAATGTATATTTCTTGTAAATCTGCCACCAAGCTGTAAGCAGAGATGACAAGAAGGCACAGCTCTCTCTTCCAGCAAGCTTCATTTCCCTATCAAAAGAGAGCAGAGCCTGCGAAGTCTGAGTAGAGGACTCTGACCATTTTTCAGCACCGTCATTCTCTTTTTATGTTTTGTTCATAATGGCAACTGTCTGGCTTGATGCATTGGTTCTAAGGCTTTCACCTGCTTGTTGTCATTCAGGTGCTAAAAGAGGAGAATGAATATGTATAATTCTTTCTAGAGTGCATTTGAATGACCCATCTTGGCATATTTTATGACGCATCCCACCAGACCCTGATTATTTTGTGAAGTTGGCATTCAAGTTATACTGGTTGGCTTTTGATAGCTTTTGCCAACTTCCTCCGAGCATATGATTAATCAGTACAATAAAATGGGACACTCTAAAATGCAAGATTGACAAATGGGTAAGGATTTTAAAACTTTCATTCCTTTATCAGTCATTTGAGACAGTTTTAGTGGCTTATTACTGGAAAGTATTTTAGGAAATCTCCTATTTGATCATGTAGCCTCTCTGGGGAGAAATGGATCTTTTTATGTTGATAATTTTTTCTCTTCCAGAATGATGTAGTGTTTTCTTTGGAAAATTTCAAGTACCTTTTGATAGGTGGTGAAAGGAAACCAACGGTGTAAGGAATTCTCAGGCCAAATTAGTTTAAACTGTCCTTGGAGAATGAGCATGAAATTGAAATGGTGTAAGATTCTTCCATCTCCGTGGTGGACTGTTGATGAAAAACATTGATAAATTAGAAATCTGCAATTGTTTTCATTCATTCACTCACTTAACAAATTTCTAGAGAGCTCTATGATGCCATTAAAAGTCAGTAGAAAAAATTCTTGTCATTCAAATATCCATAGTTTGGTTGTGAAGAAAGATGGAGGTCTTTAGAGAAAATGTTTGCGCAGTCTTAGAGCATTCAGGTTAAACAAAAGCTTTCTGCGCTTTAGGCCTAGAAGAAAAATGTGCACAGAAACATGATTATTCAGACCTTACAACACTACTTTCAGTAAATGCCCTCACAAAGATCATGGCACGATATTAATGATCCTAAACTAAGAAGAGACAAATGCAGACTGGCTCATGTTGGATGGAGAAAACTTATTTATTACGGAAGATGAGGATTCAGGTTGGGCCATTATTTTCTTCGTCACATTGGTTAAAGGTTATAATCATTTCCTTACTGTGAAGAACTTGGAGTCTCAGAGATACACTATATATCTTTCCAATTTGGTTTCTATAAGTATGTCCTTTGAAATCTACACACTTTTAAAAAAAAGATGGACCAGCCATTTTGAGAAAATGGTATTTGTCATCGTCATCCAGTGCACATTAGCTGTTATCTGTAAGGGTGAGACTGAGGGCGGAACGTTGACCCGGAGAATCACAGTTCTAAGCCCAGTGGAAGCTTCTTAGCATCCGATCTTACCTGGGACCGTTGTGTGTCCCTGTGTGTCCCACACAGGGACAAAACCACCCTGTGTGACCATTCTTAAGGAGGCCTGTCCAGGCAGAGGCATGAGAGTGGATGCAGGAAAATACATGCAGAGACAGAGGAGGAATCATAAGTAGCTTAATCATATTTTCAAGACAGTTTAATCATATTTTACTACTTCACACCAGATTCAGTGACATTGATTCAGCAATACACTAACGTATATCTTTTCCAAGATCTCTTCATGTTCATCTTCACTCCAACTATTGGCAATACCGAGAGTGGTTCACTTTGGGAAATTTTTAGCTCTATGTAATTCCTATTTGTATCCTCACAGTCACCCAAAATAAACATGCCATTGAAGTAAACACACTGGTTTGCAATTATTTGTTATAATTGCTCTAGTTGCCCCACTTTCTCATCCATCCCTCTAATGTAAAAATTGTGGAGTTGTAGCTGAGATACTCATGGGAACATCTATGCACATATACAGACAAATTTCCCAAGAAGAGTCAGGAGTGAGAACTGGAAACAATAAAGTGGGAAAATGAAAACCATGCCCAGTCTGCTTGCCTCCCCAGTCTTCAATGGGCTGCAGAGGATGAAATGGAGGGCAGCAGATCCCAAAGGGAAAACAAATCATTAATAGACAACCTGTGTGAACAGTAGTGGAGGTAAATGATTATTTAACACTTACTAGATGTCATTTGCTTTTCTGCAGGTATTAGTGCATGCTAAATTCTTAGCTCATTTAATTCACATTTGCACCCTCAATAAGTTGAGAAGCAAGATCTGAGGCTGGATGATCTGACTTCCAAGCCATACTCATATATGTGGAGAGCAGGATCATTCCATTTCACCTTCTCTTTCCAGCAACACAAAGAATGGCCATATTACATGATTTGTAATATGTTAATGGCAGCTCCAGCTTTAGGAAAAGGTTATTTGGGGTCCCTTTGTGTCAAGGCTCTAAGTTTAATTTATCATTTAATGTTTAAGAGGAAGAATGAAAATACTGCTGAGTTCTGCAGACTTCTGAGTCTAGGAAATAGCAAGTGCTCTGTTCTCTTGCTGCTCTATAGAATGGGCTACAAAGTTAAAACAGTTTCATTGCAAATTTAATAGACTTAGTATTTTTTTTCCAAAAAAGGTCAATTTTTAAGGACAAAACCCCTAATGATTACAGAGTAAATGAGAAATATGAACTAAAAATAAATAGTATTTGCATATTTTCTTCCAGACTAGTGGGTTTGGATGGGCAGTCCCTGGTTGACAGGCTCTGCCTGCCCTCCAAAACCTGGTTATCAGCAGGAACTTAATCACTTTTACATCTGGTCATTTTAAGGGGAGCCTGAGAGTAAGTAGATAATCTATGCAGAAAGATATTTAGACTTTCAAAGGTAAAGTGCCACTGAGTGTTTGATTTCTTATTTTTCTTGTTCATAAAAAAGAATAATGGAGGTGCTTAGAATTAATACACAGTGTTCAAAACAGAGGCTTGGAGAAACTGCTGATAAGCAAAGGCTGACTTTCTCAAAGCAAATACACCAGGCTCCAAAGAAAGCTGAAAGACAAAAGCCTGAACTGCTTTGCCCAGTTAAACAGTTACGTTTTGAAAGAAGCAAAAACAAAAGGCGCAACTTTTAAATTTTTTTTCTTAAATCTGTAGGGAAGAGACATCTGATACCAACTATCCTCAACACTTTGGCATTTTGAGTTCATTTTTCAAATCTATACAGTAAGACAGCTGAGACCACAGTAGAATAAATATGTCTAGGGAAGAAATAAATGCATTGGGGAATTGAATGAAAATGATAAAATCACTCATACTTCTTTATTGAAATAATTAAATATGAAGTGGAATGGAGAGTAGCAAAAGAATTCTAATAGTAATTGAATTGGCACTTAGGAGTTACCTTATCTGCATTGCCACAATTCAAAACTCTCTACAGTGTTTTCTCTCAGTCCACATCATACTAATTATGCCTCTCAACCACCATCTTGTTTGTGTGCAAAGTAGTTAGCATGCAGGGAGAGGCACCCAGTTGGCCTAATGCTGAAATAGTAGCTCTTCCATCCCCTATGAAAATGGCATCCATTTCTCCAGTGCAAAAGAAGCAACTAACACACACATACCAACTGCTGTGGGGCTTTCTGTTTCACGGAAAGAACAAAGGTTTCTGTTTTGTGACTTGGATAGATAGTCCTGCTTTCTCAACGAGGGAGAAAATTTTGAAGCTTGATTCTTATGAACTCCATCCCCAAGGGTCCTGAGCTCCCACCGGTAAAGTTTTTTGTTTATGTGCAACTTCACAGGTCATCTACTGCACGCCATACAGAATACTTGATGATATCCTCAGTAAAAATTAGGCTTTGTTGTAAAAATTTTCCTACCACAATGTTTTTAGTATACTTGATCGTTTCGTGTCTTGGAGCTTAGAACAACATTGAGCTGGGGTTTCCAGTCAATAAAGTTATTCTGTCTTTCATCATCATGGGCTCTTTTTAGACGCAGAAATATAGTGAAGGATGATTGTTACTGTGCACAGGTTTTGTTTCAAACTCAAACTATGTTTTGTTTTAATACTACTCAGTGAGAAGACTGGATGTGCAAGAGAGAGCTTCACTAGATAGGATCGAATGTCTTTTGTTCTGCTTGAAGAGATCTGGCAAAAAATGGAAAGAAAAGAGGAGATCATCACCTAGTCTAACCTACAGCCACTTGCTGAGTTAATTACTGCAGAAATAAAAGGGCAAACGAAGATGATGATAGGAACTGACTTGTAACCTCACTCACCTCTTGTCTATGTGAGCTTAATTGAATTGTCGTCTGAAATAATCCCCGTTCATCATCAAAATAACTTTACTAACCAAGAAAATGATGAAGACTTGGACCTTTGGATCAGGATGCTCTGGATGTATTCATAAAATGTGCTTCTTTTGAGGTAGGGAAATGAAAGAGAGTTTTCAGTGCAAACTTAAGTATCAGTTAAATTGTCTGTTCAACTATCTGGCAAGTGGCCCAATAATACTAAACCATCACATGGAAGGTTTTGGCACAGAAATATATTTTGGAAGGCATTGTCTCACATGGCAGCATGAGAAACGATTGTCTTAGCTGCTGGTAGAAAAATTGACAATAACATACTAGATGATTATTTTTCATGATTTAACTTATATCCTTATCATTTCTACTCCTTTCCAGTATAGATATCATTCTTTGCCCTTGCTATTTGACTCATAAAATCTTCCTATTTTGTCTATTACCTTGCTAAATTAGCCTTGAATCAAGAGTAGATTTCAGGGCAAATTGAAACCACAGACTTTGATTTCTACATTCTTAATGTGGACTCAAATGTGGAGTTATGCCTACTCTCTGTTATTTAAAAAAGAAAGATTGGAGAAATGTCATGTTGACCCATCAGGACTTCTGCAAGAATAAAAAGAAATATTTTCAAGGTTCAATTTATTTTTGATATCTTTAAAATGTTTCAGAGTATTTTAGTATGGTTCCAAATAAGATACAGTTTATCATTTCAGGCACTCCTCCAGTGAAAACTCTAGTCTACCCTAATGTAAAAATATGAATTGCTTTATTTGATCAAATGTATTTATCAAATTAGTAAGTTGTTTGCAAAGTCTGCATCCTAACTTAGCCTTAATGGGCATGACAGCAATTTTATAGGCTTCAGAGAGAACAAACTTGTAAATGTAAATAATGAAAAATGTTAACACCAAACAGTGTGATTAACTAATAGAATGACATTGCAAATGGCAGTGCAACAGGAAAATTCTTGCATTACTGTTTTTAAAAAATTAAGATGGATAAAATGTATTAAGTCTTATAAATGAGAAAGAAAAAAGTTGTAAGAAAAAACTGAAATTCTAGTGCAGGAAAATCAGCTTAGTGAAAATTGAAAATGCATGTAATAAAACTAATTCAGCCAGGATATTAATCTTGTATAAAAAAGATAAAAGCATGTTAAAGCCTGATTGTAAAATATTAATGTGCTAAACCATCATAAAACTTCACATATGCCCTTTAGCGATAGTATTGTTAATGATGATAAAAACTTATTTGCAAATTCTTCTTTTATGAAGTCTGGAAACAGAAAATCTGAAAAATGGAGACTAACGCAGACATCGACTCCCTGTAACTGATAGGACATGGAGGCAATAATACGGTTTAGAGTGACTGTCTCTTAACATTTAGTTATGTGTCCGTATCCAGGGGCCTGGGCATCAGTGACTTTAGTTGGGGTGACTTAGGTATGTACCATAGTAATATTGGGTTTTTCTTAATTTTTCTAAACTTTCTTTCTGACATGTAGTTTGCTTGTGCTGTTACGTTTACCTGGCCTACTAAAATCTCTACTCCCATAACAAATTTCTATTCCCATATTTTACCTCTCTTGAGAGGAAGAGTATCTCAGTTCCGATTTTGCATTATCATGTTGCTGAATCTTAGAGAGTAGCATCATTGAAATTGGGTGGTAGCTCACGAAACTGTCATAGACTAGAGGGAAACTGGATGATATAGCAGGAAGACTTGAACTAAGGATGCCCATCCGTTTGACCTGAATACAAATCTTCATTGGGCCCCTTATTTCCAGATGTTGATTAGTTTATTTAACCTCTCTAGGTCATTCAGACTTAATGGGAAAAACATATACAAACAAAACCAGGAATAATCTCTATTTGCATAATTTTAGGAGGATCTATAATGTATCTAAAGCTGTTATAGCACAGGTGCTTAAATGTAATAATAATCATTAAAATTTTGTGTTTAGATTTTTCATCTACTCAAAAAGTCCTGCCAGCTGACATCCCCCGCAGTTTGTGCGATTTTCATTTTACAATTCATCTACCCAGTTATATATAACTTGCTTCTTTCCTTCTTTAACATGTTTACAAGATTTATATTCAGGTGTTAAAATCCAAGTCACCTCCTACTTCCTCCTGAAGGTATTTCTAGCTACTCTACAACAAAGTGATCAACTTCTGCACCTTCTATTCCTTCTCTTGCTTCCAGACACAATTATCCTCATGTCTCTGGATGGATCAGCTTTTCTTTCCCCAAGTGCAGAAACAGTAACTTGCACTTCTCCCCTCTCTCACTTTCCCACACAATGGCTAAAATATTTATTAATTAGCCAATAATTCATTGAACTTATTTGTTTCCATTTTAGGGTACATGGGATGAAGAGTAGCTCCAAACTTTTGGTTGAGACATGAATGTAGCCTTTGGAGTATGTTAAGAGCATACAGCTTATATTTTAAATATGACTTCAGAATCCTTTCACCTTGTGCGGTGATGCTATTTGAAGAAAGGCCTCTAAATAGGTCTATCGGGAAGTATCAGTGACCGGACCACTTGTCACTGACTTTATGAACCCATCATCAACCTGATGACGAATATGCATGGAATGACCCTTTCTCGGGTATTTGACTACCTTTACTCACTTCCTCCCTCTGCAATACCATTTGTCCTTCCCACCATTACCTTCTCACTCTTGCCCAGGGAGCCTCACTTTACCTTTTCCGGTGCAAATGGCATAGTAAATAGCAAAGGGAGGGAAACCCTGCTGTCCTCAATACTATGCCATTCTGCTTTTCTATGTTGGTAGGTCTTGCTCTTTAAGATCTAGACTTTTAAAGAGCAGATGATAACTGAGGGAATAGGAAAGGTAAAAATAATCTATGTGAAGATAGAGTGCCTATTTATAAAGGTCTCTAAAACCAAGCAAGCAAAGAAAAAAAAAATGTCTGGCAGCAAAACTGGATTTGTGTTACAGAGCAGAGGTAGCAGATCCCCACATAACATTGTACGAGGTCTCGAAGTGGCTGTAATATCTTTGAGAGAGATGGATGACCACATGACAGCATTTCATTAATTTAGTGAAGCCATCAAGACAATAATACAGAAAAAGCTGAAAGTGAACATTTTGTGTTTCTGATTTTTACTATCTTTTGTTTTCTTATTTACAAGCTTTACTAGCACTTGTTACGTATTTGCCTGCTAATTTATATTTCAAGAGTTAGTGCATGGATATATCAAATCATCTACTATGCTAGTCTATAATCTCCTATTTAATTAAGAGATAAGCCTTGATAAAACATGGTTAGCATGAATAAGCTTTAGTTATTATCCTGTGGCCATGTCATGTTGAATACCATTTGGATTAAAATATCAATAAATGTAAGCTTCCTTAATATGACGAGATGTTTCTAGATTGGATGAAGAAGTAGGTTGGATGAGATAGATTAGATATTAAAAAGAAAAAGATAACTCATGAAGATTATTCATGTATCTATTTATTCTAAATTTTTAAGACTTCCCAAGTATCTTGACTTTGGAAACACACACATCCATTAGCCTGTTTTAAATCTTCATTTGACACTGTAGGTACATATTTTGCTTTGTTATGTTTTCAAACATAAAGTGATTGAAATAGTTTGATTATGATGACTAAAATTTTCCTTTTCTTTTGTTTATTTTTTTAGAAGTGTTTGTTAGTGGAATGCATTGAGAGTCATTAATTGTGGACCCACTAAGGAAGAGACTTTACCAAATCGTTGAGTCCCATTTTTATAAAGCAAAGCATACTTAGCATTTGCTCCCATATTGTTCTATAGTACAGCCTGACATTTCACTTGGGTGGGTGTCCCAAACCACATGTTCACACCTAAAAAGAAAGTTTGTTTTCTCATTTTTCTTGAAACTTTCTACTCTATCACTCACTAAGGCCAGTGAGGTTGGACATCGTACACAATAACAGTGAACTTCAGTCTCCTTTTCTGCCAAAAGGCAATACTTAATCCTGCCTTGACTAATTCATAAGATCATTCCGAGGCTTACATGAGATATGAGATGTCTAACTTCTTCATAAATTGTTAAACCTTATACAGATACCAGATAATATTATTGTGATAACTGACGCCCTGAAGTAGCTTTTCCTTCACACTGCATTAATATAGTGAGGTCAGAAGCCAAACACTGGTTCTCTGAAGTAATATTTTATTTTATTTTACTTTTTATTTTATTTTAAAAATAAAAGGAAGAAAACATTAACAGACAGACAACCTTTTACAAAATAGCAAAAGAACAGTACAGACAATACAGAGTTACAAACAAAGTTGTAGGAAATTAATAATGCTTGTTGTATTATGTATTGATATCTTCAAAGAGGTTTTTAATCCACCTGACTTGTCCTTGTTGCCCAGGAATGCTTTTGCTATTGTGGGTCTCTTCTGATTCCAGATGAATTTAAGGCATGTTTTCTCGAGATCTGTGAGGTATGCGAGTGGTAGTTTAATGGGAATTGCATTGAATCTGTACAGCAAATAGAGACATACAATATTGATCAATCAAGGATTGATTAACAGTTTCTTCCAGCAAATAAGTAGAAAACAGTAGATCAACTACGTTAACTGTCCTGTATATACATACATACAAAATTTCTCTTTCTTTCCCTTCTCTTTTCCCACATCCCAGTTGCCCTTTACCCTTGAGCATTTTCCTACCATTTCACAATGTCTATCATACCTCTGAGTTTATATTAACTCTTTCAGGTTCTACACTAGTGAGACAATGCTGTGCTTGCATATGCAGGTCTGATTTATTTCACTTAGGAGTATGGTCTCTAGTTGTGACCATTTACCTATGAAAGCCTCGAGTTTATCTTTCTTTATAGCTGAGTAATATTCCATTATAAAAGTGCCACAATTTTCTTATCCAATCCTTGATGGATGGACATTTGGGTTGCTTCCATAATTCAGCAATTACAAATTGTGCTGCTATGAACATTGGTGCACCTATATCACTGTGATATGATGTTTTTAGATCTTCTGGGAAAATATCCAGAAGGGGAATAGCTGGGTTGAATGGGACCTCTAGACCTAGTTTGCTGAGGAATCTCCAAACTGATTTCCACAGTGGTTTCTCCAGTCTGCATTCCCACGAGCAGTGCAGAAGGGTTCCTATTTCTCTACAGCCTTGCAAGCATTTGTTATTGGTTGATTTCTTAATGCTAGCCATTCTTACTGGGGTAAGGGGGAATCTCAATGTTGTTTTAATTTGCATTTCTCGAATGACTAATGATGTTGAACATTTTCTTATGTATTTATTTTCCATTATACTTCATTATCTGAGAAGTGTGTATTCATCTCAGCTGCCCATTTTTGGACTGGGTCTTTGAATTTGGGGGTGGGCTGATATTTTTAAATTCTTTCTGTGTTCTAGATAGAAGCCCTTTGTCTGAGGGACAATCAGCTAAAATTGTTTCCGAGTTTGTGGGTTTTCTTTTTACTCTGCTGGTGATTTCTTTAGATGTGCAGAAACTTTTCAGTAGGATGAGATCCCAGTTGTTGATTCTTTGAGGTGTTTCATGTGCATTTTGGTTTTTGTTCAGGAACTCTCTGCCTACCCTTATGTCTTCAAGGTTTTCACCTACTTTCTCGTCCAATAGACTATGTTTCTGTTTTAATATTGAGATCTGTGAACCATTTGACTTGAGTTTGGTGCATGGTGATAGACTTGGGTCTATTTTCAGTCTTTGGCAGATGGCAAGCCATTTTTTCCAGCAATATTTATTAAACAGGCTATCGTTCTTCCAGTGAGTTTGTTTGGCCCCTTTGTCAAAGATTAAGTGGCTGAGTGTGTTTTTGGTTGTGGCTGTTTCTTCCAGTCTGTTCCATTGATCCTCAGGTCTGTTTTTTAGCCAGTACCAGGTTGATTTTATGACAGTAGCTTTGGAGTATAATTTCATGTCAGGGATTGTGAATCCACCTGACTTGTCCTTGTTGCCCAAGAATGCTTTTGCTATTCTGGGTCTCTTCTGGTTCCAGATGAATTTAAGGCATGTTTTCTCGAGATCTGTGAGGTATGCTAATGGTAATTTAATGGGAATTGCATTGAATCTGTACAGCAGTAGTAATATTTTATTGTAGTTTGAAAAAATAAACTATTTCTAAAGTATTTCTGTAATTCTATGTGGTTGCAGCTAATAACCCATGAGAATGAAAATTTATTTTTATATGCTCTTTCAAAATAAGATGAAAATCATATTTTCTGAAGAAAAAAATACATTTCTTTTACATGAAGCAAAATATTTCTTATAATTCTTTTTCCAGGCTCATGAAAGTTTTTATGAAGCAAAGACTTAGAACTCTAATATTTTCTAATATATTTTAATATTTAAAAAACTGAAAAATTATAATTAAAACATTAAATTTTTCTTTGATAATATTTTATATTCTGTAGATCCCAAAATATCTATGACCTTTAATGTGGAATTTTGTTTAAGAATCTCTGCTGCCCAAAGATATTGGGGGCAAATTGCACAGACTAAATTTTCTGGATGTAACATCACAAAGGGGGAAAATCATAGGTATGTTTTGATTGTTTTTGAAACTTCCGAAGTCAAGGCAAGTATAAATGAGAAAAATTCTCTGCATTTGGTCACTGGGTACTTAGTATGAAATCTAAGAACAAGAACTATACCAAAGAAATATACACAGCTCTTTGTTTAAAACACTTCCTTGTGTACCAGCATAGGCGAAACCATTCCTGTATCAGTGAACTAATAAACAGGCAAAAATATATTGGAAACATGAGAGGAGAGGAATTATAAACGTTTCTTCTTTTTTAAGTACTTTATCCTCTACTTTACAGCCAAACTTCTTAATTATGGATGATAATAATTAATAAAGTATTTGTCATTATACAGAAAGCTGGTTTCTAGACCCATTACACCACTAAAACCTCTTCCTCTGTAGTCATCTATGATTTTTTTAATTTTAAATCGAATAATAAAAAAGAACAATAGTAAAATACCAACAACATAGACAAAAGCAAAACAAAGCAAAAACAATAAATTGATACAGGGTTTCAGAACAAAATGATAGAAATTAATAGTAGTTGTTGCATTACATATTGTTATCTTCAACAAAGTGGCTCAGATTACCAGATGTAAGAATGCAAGATACAGCAAACCATTATGATGTTAACTTCACAGAGCTTAACTTGCTGGAAATTTCAGCAGCATCAAACATTGTTGTTGACCTCTTCCTTTTGGAAACACTTTCTTCTCTTGATCTCAGTGATCCTTATTCCCCACCTCTCTGATTGTTCTTCTCCCAAGTATCCTTTCTCTGTGAAGAAAAAATGTTTACTTTATTGAGGATTCTGTCTTCTTCTTGAGTTATAGGCTTCTCCTGTAAGAAATCTCATTCAGCATTTACATGCTGATGACTCCCAATCCAGCAGAAACTTCTTCTCCAGCTTCAGATTTAAAAAGCCTCACTGGTTTCAGGACATGTGTCTCCCTGCCCTACCTCAAACTTAATATGTTCAAGAGTAAATTTTATTTCTGTGTCAGCTCTGAAGCCTTCCCTCTTCTTCTGTTCTTCATTTTAACCAATGGCACCATTTTCTCTCACATGTACAAACTAGAACCCGGATGGAGTCTTAACATTCTCTTTTTCCCCTGCCCTCCTCATGTGTTTCCTTCTGTGCCCCACATATTTTAAAGCTGAAATAAATCTACAATGATATTATTTTTTCAATCTCCCTGAAAAAGGTGTATATATATATATTTTTTCAACCCTCCAAAAGGGCATATTTTGATGGAACTTGCTTAGTTTAATTTGAGTACAGTCAACTTTCCAACATTTTGGCTTACCTCTTCCTTGGTGGTGAGCCCATGTTAAGCATGCCTCAGATGGCTGTTTGTTATTATCAAAAGCTCTAAAAAGTTTGCCACAGATAGACACAAAAAGCAGTGCTGGGTGGAGAAATACAGCATGCAATTTTCTAGTCCTACTCCATTTCTGTAGATTTCAACACTATGTAAATGGTAGAATTTCTGAGCTATAATAATTGCATTTTGGACTTTCTTATATTTACCCAACCAATATTTAACTAAGAAATTGTAATTAGAAGATTCATAAAGTGGACCAACCTATATCCTTGTTCTGAATCTGAAAAGATAGCATCCTTTTTTGGCATTGCTGCTAAGGGTTACTAGGGACTTGCAACTTCACTTTTGGATATTGTCCAAAATTCTGCTAAAATAAAATAGATGTGTAGTAGAGGTAATGATCATTGCCAAAAAATTTTGGATCAAGGAGCATATGAGTAAAAAAATAAGGAATAAAATAACCGTAACAGCCTTAGTGTTCACAAAAAGTAGATAATGTATGGATGTTTATATAAATGAGCAGACATACCTACAAAGCAAAATAGAATCAAAAACAGGGGCTGTTGTTCCTCGTGTTAGTATTTGCTATTAATTGACCAAAAACATTCAAGCACATGACTAATAATTCCCACAACACATGCAATTGCTTTCTAGGCAAATATGAACATACTTGGGGAATTAAATAAATTGCCCAAATTTGGCTAGGATAGGATTTAAACCTAATTCCATCTAGCTGTCTATCTATAAAAGTTATCGTAGTTTCCTTAGTGCCTTGAAGAAAGTAGCTGTCTGTCTGTAAAAGTTGTGCTAGTTTCATAAGTACTTCAAAGAAATAAAGTTTTGTGTGTGTTCCATGAAGTCAAAATATAAAAGCTTTTAGTGAAAACTCCACAGAGTTAGTGGAGAAGGGTGAAGTAAGGCAAATATTCTAGGCAGAAAGAATTTACAAGATTCCAAAGAGGGAAAAGGAGGAGTATACACATATATTCTTTGTGTAGGTCAAGCAAAAGATGGGAAGGTAAGTTGTGGTCAATTTGTAAATGAACTCAAATTTAGTCGGCTATTTGCAGCCATTTAAGTGTTCAAAAATGCCTAATTAAGGACATATGATTGTACTTGGGGAAGATTTACCAGGCAACAGAGTATAGAATGACCTAAGGTAGGACAACACGAGTGGCAAAGGGAATAAGGGAATGAATGCATGAGGTATTCTATCTTCCAAACAACCTGCTGGTCTGCAAACAACAGATTATGGTTTCAAGCATGGTGAATCTAGAACCTGCAAACCTTAAAAAACTGTATGGTTCCATTTAGGTGCAAATTACTTTTAACATATGACATACCAGGAGGTTCAATAAGGAAGAAACATTCAGAAAATTATCTTTGTGCAGCCTGCAAAGGAATTCACTACTGAAAACACTTGATTCTCTCTTCTGTGGAAGGAAACAGGTACTCAGTGGTAAAATCACCTCTTTAGGTTTTTATACAAGTCCTAGCATTGTATTGAGTGTAGTGTAGACTATTGCATTTCTTAAATTCATCTAGATTTCTTACATTCTGGGTTTTTTGGTTTTCTGTAAGTTTTTAAAATTTCATCAGGTTTCTTGCATGGGAAATATTTATAATAATGATTATCAACCCTGCCTCTCTTAGCTGTTACAGAAAGTAGATGATATAGTTAATATGGAAGTAATCTCTACAACACAAAATTCTGTCTACCTTTCTCAGTTACAGTTATTTTCAGTGCTTCTTTGTGGTCTCCAAAGCATTACATTAAGCCCATTGTAGGGCACAGAAACATTTTTTGAATATTGAATTGTGTACAAGAGTTTGGGTAGAAGACTGGTTCTTGTACCCATGAGTAATACTAAGTTCTATGCAGCAAATGTGGCTGTATTTTTGGATCCCAAGTTATAAGCTATCATCAAAAGATAAGAAACAAACAGCAGTAATGAGCCATATTATAGAAATATAAAATAAGTACAGCCACTACAAGTTCATTTTCTGCTAGAGATACTTGAAGGCCTATTATAGTATAAAGATACAAAAACTACAAGGAGAAACTCATTAATAAAGCAACTATATAGGCTGTAGACAGTAGCTCAGAACCAGGAAAGGATTGGCTCTCACAGAGCAGGTGTTTCATTTATACTTCCTAGAAGAAGATGGGTCAGAAAAAGGAGTCTCTAGTTATAAAGGGTTATGAAAGATACAGCATTGTCTTCTGTGACATAACTTTAGTGTTCTGGGCATTACCGTATAAAGAGCAAAAGCAGAGACATGTTCGAGGGGAAGATAGAAAATCACATACTTTGATTCAACAAATATTTACTGAGCATATAAGTAACCCCATAGAGATGGACACACAGTATGTCAGGTAAAGCTACTGCTCTCCAAAAGCACTGCTTGAAATTCATGAACTTTAAAGATGAGGAGGGACAAATTTACACACAAACATCTAACAAGTTATGTTTGTTAAACAGTAATGGCTAATTTCTGAAGTTGTCTTCACCAGGTTGAAGCACATATACTCTATACAGATGAAGTACAAAGGGAATAAAAATTAAATGAAAGTAGAAGGAAAACGCTCTTGCTTTTTGTTGAGTTGAATGATTTTTACCATAGGAAGATTGTCTTTTGAATTTTCAGGGTGTTGGTCCTTTTTGTCTTGGGTTTATTTTTTGGTTTTCTTTTTGTTTGTTTGTTTGGTTTGGTTTTTTTTTTTCCCCGATACCGGGAATCGAACTCACGACCTTGCGCTTGCCAGGCGGGCACTGCGCCGTTGAGCTAAATCCCCAGTTCCCTGTGTCTTGGGTTTAAAAAGAAGATTGTTGCTGTCTGAAAGCTTCAATATTTAGTCTTTTCTTCTCAAAGTCATGGTGAATACTGCACCGAAAGGAATTAAAATTTACCAGACTGTGAAACAATCTATAGAGATATAAGCAGAATGAAAAATCAAAAGAATTAACCTGGATCCACATTTGAACACCAAGGTAATAAAAAGAAATAGCCAAGGTAGCTCCTACTGGAAAATATTCACAAAGAAGGAAGCTACAGAATAACTTTCTGGGATTTCTGGCAAAAGCCAACAATATATTATCCATGATCTCACAGATAGGGTATGATTTTATTTGTCTTTTCCTTCCTGCTTTCAAAATGGTCCCTAATTTTTAATCATATATTTATTACAAATATACAAGGTTTACATATAAACATGTAGCCAATCTCATAGGGTAAGATTTAACAAAAAAGGCTGACAGAAAACACGGAAGGAAGAAACAGGAGACAAGATGCATTAAATGACAGGATTACCCTTGGGTTTGTTTGTCATTATTTTTTTCATGTTGTCTAAAGGAACATATTTCTATCTTGAATGTAAGCCCTTACCTAGGATCACAGCTATATCTCTTTAGCATTTAAATGACATATTTACTTGTAATTTTTTATTGTTTTCTGGGTTGACCCGCAATCTCTTAACATTTCTATTTACAGAAAATGGTAACATGAAATGTACAAAGCTCTCCTGTTTACCTTTGATACAGACATATCCAGTGCATTATTTGGTGGCATTTAAAATGCAATTGTGAATTTTAATATTCCTAGACATACTTCCCTAAAAAGAAGTGCTGCTTTTTAATCCCTCAAATTTGGAAACATGCAAGATATTTACCTGGAACACCTTTGAAGGAGCTGTCTTAGTCTTCAGTGTGATAATATACTCGGAATCATACTGTGCATCTGCATATCACTGACAAAGGGAGACAGTAGAGAGCTTTCATTTCAGGAGAGTTCTGAATGTTGCCCTGCAAATACATTCTGGAGACAGAATAATGGTGTCTAATAATTCCAGCTACCCCAGGTATTTAGTGCAGCTTTGAACAGGCAGTAATTCACTTATATTTATTTTCTCAGAATGTAACTCTAGTGTGAATTAAACATTACGATACATACCTGTACTAGTATAAACTATTTTTTCAAATTTTCCTAGTCAAGATTTCTTTCTCCGAGAAGAAAATTAGACAGGTGCAGCACACCAAATGAGATGAACTTTGTCCTCAAAGAAAATTGGTTTTTCCTTTTCAATTTCATTTCAAAGAGATCTGACAAGTGTGGCTTTGAACAAACTTTAACAGCACAATATCCTTTGTGTAAGTTTTCCCTTGTCAGCTTTTCCATTCCAGCAGGAACTTAGAACAAAGTAGATGCTGCCCTTTGAGTTGAGAACTTCATCAGTTGAATGAACACTAGTATAGTGTAGTGAAATTGAGGGCATACTCTCTCCTCGCATCTCAACAGGGTAGTGTCTCAACAAATATAATTTCTCTATCTGGTGCAAAAGACACTAGCTATACATTCAGTTTCCTATATTCTCCTTTGCCTTCCTTCATAGCAAAAGCCACGCTCTTTGGCAACATACACACTTGAAATTTCTGCAGATTATGCTAAGACATTTTCCATTGTGGATGGAGCACAAACACATCATTTTGTGATGTTGTTTGTTCCTACACTATTTTATACCAAAATTATAGAGAGCCTGACTGTTCGAGGTACAGAATCAGATTTTCAGTTCTGTGCTGGATTTTGTATTGTTTTGCTTTTAACATGAAAGGGAAAATGTATTTATTTGTTTTGCTTTGTTTCATTTTTAACTTTTTTGGGTGGCTTTGTGACCATTTAAAAGTAAAATTCAAAATCAGAGGGGAAAAACCACAAGACACTTCTTCACAGAGATTCTAATCTTTATTGAACAAAAGCTGGTTATGGCTATTCTTTCCATAGAGCTTTAGATTGCATGTAAATTGTGCTAGTTCATGCTGGTAGCTAACTGCTTTGACACATTTATTTTTCTATGTAAACTCTCCTAACACTCTTATGGTTTTTATTTCTAGTGCCTCTTGCTATCTTTTACTTTGTCTTGGCTCCCAAGTCTTCCTTTCATCTCCTTTCCCCCTCTACACATTAATATTTAAAGACTGTACCAGTGTCAAACATTCATGTAGATACAACTTAAATGCAAAGTAGGTAAGGTTACAGAATAAGTCCATGCCCAATTTAATTACAGCATTTTGATTAACACAGATTGTAAGTAGTTTGAACTAAGAATTTTAAGTTATTCAGCTTGAATATTACAAAGGCTAACCAGAGATGAAGTGTAACTTTGACTCAAAAACTGCCAGAAAACACTCTGATTAACCAATTTAGATGTACTATCTAATTAAGGATCTAAATATCTCTGGATCACAGAAATTCATGTTTATTGATAAGATAAAATATTTATTACCCAGAGAGCTGAATTAGCAGAAAGAACCGCTCTAATCAGGTGCTAACTCCCAGAAAAAAAGAAATGAATGTTGCTTGAAATTGAAAATATGATATTTAGGAGCTAATCTGGCTTATTTACTCAAAAGCCATGCTATTGCCAGCAAACTCACTATCTTTGAGAAGCTGGTGTGATGAAGTCTGTGGCCAAATTTCTAAATGGGTTCGATAGATAATGACTGCCCATAGCAATCACTAATAAAGAATAATGAGTAGGCAAAGAAGAAAGGGCATAGTGCACAGATGCAGCAAACCTCTCCGAAGGACAGGCCTGAACAAGCCGCAAGGACAAGGGCAAAGAAACCCCAGCCTTCTGCAACTGTTGTACTGTCAGTAGTTGACCTACATTTTTCTTTTCCCTTTTCAAATGAGTATACTATTGTTTCTCTAAAAATTACAAATATAAGGGAGAAAAAGATATATTATAAGCTTCCATAATATATTCTGTAGTACCTGGCAACATACTGACACAGAGTAAACAACCAATGAATTTAAAAATTATCTGTCTTAAGTAACACAAAGTTCTAGACAATGCTGACTTTTCTTTGTGAGATTTATTTTTATGTTAACTCATCCTGATCATATGAGACATTCCAAATGGTGATAAAATCAAGTATAAATTATGCAAAGATTGAGAGAAATAGCAAGGTAATTGTTATTCTTTAAATTTTTTTTTAATTTCTAAGTCTAAAAGCATTGTGAATACAGTATTTTGCCGCTGAGCTAAATCCCCAGCCCCTTACTTTTAGATTTTAATAGGACAGATATAACTTTTGACAGAGTTAAGCTGCATGAAAGGAAATTCTATAATTTACAGTTTAATCATATCAAAGACAAACTAAGTCCCAATACCTTTCAAAGCCAATATCTTTTCAAAATGGGATTATTAGCTAGATAGAACCATTTGCCTGTTGGCAATTTCATTCAAATTATAATTAAAAATTATGACACACACAACTCATATATATACACAAGTTCTATTCACTTGTAGAGTAATAACAAAAAAAGGAATAAATTCTATGACTTTTGCTAAGCAAGCACTCTACCACTGAGCTATGCCCCTAGACCTAAGACTAAGTCTCTTATATTAGAGAAGTCGTATTTTTCCAATGTGTGAACTTTGCCTGGAAGCCTTACTGGAGTTTAGGAAGAATATGCTGAAATATTTTTTACATTTCATGGCTGTAATTCTTAGCACATATTATACATGTATTTATTCTGAGAGAAGTTTTTGTTTGTTTGTTTGTTTTTCTTCTGGTACCAGAAATTGAACTCATGACTTTGGGCTTTCCAGGCAGGTGCTTTGCCACTGAGCTAAATCCCCAGCCCCTGAGAGAAGTTTTCTAAGCACAGAAAAGGTATATTTGGTATGTTAGATCCTATAGTAGGTCTCACTGCTGTTTTTTGCTGTCACAGTTTTCTTAGAATATCAATTCAAAAGCTAAAGAATACAACATTCCAGAAATCAGAAATTAAAGCAGACAGCCATTGAATATGAACATGAAAATAGGCAGTAATCCAACAACCTTCCATCTATTATTTTTACAAAATTTTATAATTACACATATTTTAGTGAGACATCTTTTTAATTTCTTCTTCCCTTGTTTGGAACAATACAACATTTGATGCTAGGACCTAATAATATATTTATACCTCAGAAACAAGAGTTCAATGCATTATCCTATTAAAATAATATATTATCCCATTACCAGCATCATTATTACAAAAATGAATTCAGAATAATAAGCCAAATTTGACTAGGGGACTGTGTGGCCATAAATCTACCAAAATCGCACTAGGCGCAGTTTTGCTGACAAGAAATTCCTTTTTCACTGGCCTCTTGAGGCATGTTAGTTAGATTCATATGCACAGGACATAAGAATATCTAACACTTCTGTCTGAATGCCAAAGAGAATACATTTAAACAGATAATGCCCTTCAGAAGGAAAAAAATAAAGCATTCCTGAATGCAATGTGAGTCTACTGCTTCTATATATAGAGGACTATCCAAGGGACATTAAAGTAAGAATCCTACAATTACTATATATAAAAGTGACAAGTTTTACAATTAAGTGTAGAGTCCAGAGTGATAGCAAATTATAACCTATTGCCTGTAATTGAAATCTGGTTATAAGCAAAAGTATTCTTCAAACAATATCTTGTCACATTTCTATCCATTCCTTCCACTTTAGCCTTGGTAATCTAAGACTTTTTAAATACTTTTTTAAGTTCTGTCACTTCTATTAGCACATGTTTGCATTACAGAATGATGACATTCACCAAGGAAAGCTGGTTCATACACAGAACACATCTTAGTTCTTTCTATGTGCTTTTCTCCTCCCCTTCCTCCCCTCTCTCCACCTTCTGTTCCCTTTCCCATTAGTGAAAGATCTACCTCCCTGTTTCCTATTATCTGTCTTTTATTTTACTCAGCTATTTAAAATTAAGGTTTCTCATATAAGAAGAGCCATGCAATATGTAAGCTTGTGTATCTGATTTATTTCACTTAATATTATGGTCTCAAGGTGCAAGCCTTTTCCTACAAATGGTTCAATTATATCCTTCTTTAAAGCAGAATAGTATCCCATTGTGTATAAATACCACATTTTCTTTGTCCACTCATCAACTGACGGATGCGTAGGCTGCTTCCAAGATCTAGCTATTATGAACTGTGCCACTATAAACATGGATACATACATATCATTGCAGTGTGATATATTTACCTCTTTCAGGAAGATATCTCGAAGGGGAAGAGCTGGGCTGAATATAAGCTTTAAGTTTAGTTTCTTGAGGGATGAGGGAAATCCATGTACCGATTTCCATAGAGGCTGTACTAGTTTGAATTCCTACCAGCAATGTAAAAGTGTTCCTCTTTTTCTGCAGCCCCACCAACATTTGTTATTCTTTGATTTCTCCATGGTGACCATTTTTCTGGGGTAACACGGAATCTCAGTGTTGTTTCAATCTGCATTTCTTTAATGGCCCGAGATGCTGAATGTTATTTCTTGTGTTTACCACCCATTTGTATCCATGAGAAGTATCTATGCATCTCAGTTGCCTGTTTTTTTGAGTGAGTCTTTTAGATTGTGGGTGTTTACTTTTTCCTGAATTCTTTATAAATTTGAGATATTAATTATCTGTCAGGAAGAGCTGGAAAATCTTTTCTCTCATTCTGTAGTCTGTCTCATCACTTTGTTGGTTATTTAGTTTGTTGTGCAGAAACTTTTTAATTTGATGTAACACCGTTTGTTGATACTTGATGTTATTTCTATTGAAATAAGTTTCTATTCAGAAAGTCCTTGCCTATTCCTGTGTGTTCAAATTGCACCAATTTTACTTTCTTGTACATTAATTGTTTATGTTTTAACATTTAGATCTTTGGTCCTTTATGACTTTAGTTTAGTGTATCATGACAGGTGTGGGTCTAGATTGAGGAGGACTTTTTTTGTTTATAAAACAAAGCCTTAGAAACGCCCTTAATGTAATTTAGTCCTCAAATTATAATTTGCTTACAAGGACAGAAACCCTGACATTTTGGCTGAGAAACCTCAAGTCATTAAAGTGCTTCTTGCTTTTTATTTTAAAGAGAGTAAAAAATAATGAAAAAGATTAGAACCAATACAGAATTTTAAAACACAAGATGATATGAATTTAACAATGGTAGTTATGCTGCATATTGTTGTCATCATAGCAGCTGTTCAGAGTACCAGACATCAGCATGCAAAATGGGTCCAGAATTAAGCATTAACTGTTCCTTTCAATAAACCAATAGAAATTATCTTAGCTATAATGTGTGTGTGTGTATACATATATATATAGCTTTTCCCCTTCTTTTCTGTTTGTGTTATGTCCTTATTTTATGATTTTTTTTATTAATAATGATCAGATCATTAGGCTGGACATGTGCATTACTGAATGTAAAAAGGTAGGAAAGCAGATTCAGTTGTTCTGTGCCTGCGTTTGAGCTTAGGGTCACTTAAGATGGAAATGTAGTAAAGCTAACTTTGTATTTTGAGAATTCACCAAGAATTCCTATAGCTGGGGGAGGGGGTTTCCTCTGTATCCATCAAAACTTCAAAGCCCAAGCAGAGCTTTTATTAATGTCTGTGTATTTGGGAAGAAAAGCACTATTAGGTAGATATTTTGAAAGTCCTTTTATCTCAGATTTACATCTCAGAAGTAAAAGATTTCATTCCCTTTAAATTTCACAATAATTTGAAAAAGTCTTAAGACTTATGATTTTATTTCTCCTGTTAATTTTATAAACAAATTCCCTATGAAATCTATCGACATTTGATTACATATATCATCTCAGAGCATATGTCATCTCAGGGCATATATCATCCAGAGCAAAGTTTTATGGACACCAGAACACATAGAAAGCACGTGCACCACAGACTTGCAAGGCTAAGCACACTCAGATGACACTATTGCTGCTCCTCTGGGAACCGGTGCTAAGTGTGTCACACTAGACTAAGAAAGGGTGTCTGTCTAGCATGGGAAATTGGGATTTCTGTGTGTGTTCTAGCTGTGTCCTTTGAGGTATGTATAAACGTCCTGATATGACTCTGCTCTAACTACTTGGACAGCTCTACAAGAGTATCCTCACCTATAGAGGAGAAGCATCTTAATTTTCCTGTCCATAGAATTATTGAAATGTTGAATAATATAATGTATTGAAGTGCTTCATAAATTATGGCTGTTTTATCAGTATTAGTTATCATGTATTTATTTCAAGTCCCTTATGACTGTTAGTCCTAATGTATCTACCTGCTTGGAGTAAGAAATTCCTATGGGATTAGTAAAGCTTCCTGATGAATGTGTCTGAGTGGATCATGGAGGGGTGACCTTGGAGTCTGTTATCTGGTCCCTCATCCCTTCCTCCCTGGTACTGCTCCCTTTCTCTACTTCTCCATTGCCATGAACTAAGCTTTACTGTACCACACTCTGCCACCGTGATGTTTCTGCTTAAAGCTAGCACATCGTGGACTATATCCCTTGAAACTGTGAGCCAAATTGAACGTCTCCTCCTTTAAGTTGTGGATATCAGGTATTGTGTCTCAGCAGCTGCATAGCGAATTAATAAAGCCCTCTTCTGTGTCAGTGTAACAGTAGTTTATGAGAACCAAAATCCACTGACCAAATAAAACACTGGGTTGTTCATACTACTTAGGAAATGTGGTCATAAAATTGTAGAAAATGTTTGAGCAATTAGTGCGTTAAAAAGATTCAATCCCTAATGATCAAAAATGCAAAATGAAATAAGATTAATAAATCTGTCGTATTGGCAAAGTTTTTGCTTCTGCTTTTGTTTCCTTCACTCGCCTACTGATGAGCAAGAGGCCACGGAGTGAGCACTATGGTGTACTGCCGGGGAGAGTGGAAATTAGTACGTCTTTCCTTTAAAGCATTTTAATAGGTGTTGGGGATTTAGCTCAGCGGCAAAAGCGCCTGCCTGGCAAGCGCAAGTTCGTGAGTTCAGTTCCCGGTACCGGAGAAAAACCAAAAAATAAATAAATAAATAAATAAAGCATTTTAATAACACGTATTTAAAGGCTTAAAAATGTTTTTTGTTGAACTCAATAATTTCACTTCTCAGAATCTATTTTAAGGAAATAAAAAGAGATACGATAAAAAGTAACTTATGCATCAATATTTAATTTACAGAATTAGTATCATAATTAACTTTGCAGTATCCTAAATAACCAAGAATGAGAGGTCTGAGAAGCAAAAAAGGTACATCCATACAATGAATATGGTGGCAAAAAATTATTCACAAACATTGTATTTTCAAACTTTGAATTCAGGAGATAAAAACCAAGCAGCAACCCTCCAGTGCAAATTTTGTGAAAATGAAATAACATTGGTTTGCAGTGGAACTTCAAATGGTTTACGATAGTAGTGTCCCTTCTAGAGATCTTTCTTAATCAGAGATTTATATAAAAATGTTTAACAAAACATTTAACTACAAAAAATACAGGAACTATCTACACAGACTATATGGTGGAAAGTAATAAAAGTTGGCACAGATTTACAAGCTCTAGCACAAACTAGGATGCCAGTAATAATAAATATATCATATATTTAATCGTATGACTGAGATAGCAGTATTTAGAAAGATAAAATGTAAATCTATAATTTGAATTATTCTAACTTGAATAAAATGTTCCAACTATTAAAAATAATCTCTGAGTTATAAGTTAATGAATTATTTTAAATACTTTTATGTGTTTTTTATTATTAGGATGTACTGTTTTCATTAAACAAACTTTTGAAATCAATTCAATTTCATGTGCACTCTCAGAGAACAACCGTGGAAGATCTGGTGGTGAATGATTCATCAAGGTAGCTGCTAATATTATGCAAACACAGTAATAAGTGGCTTCATATTTTGCATTTTTACCCATTGTGCTAATGCGAAAGACACAATCTTACAATTCATCAGACATAATACGTACAAAAGCAATCTGAAGGTAAAATGAAAACCAAGGTTTGGGCACTTTCCTTTAGGACTTATAATTTTATTTTCACGAAATTTTAGATACGTGTACATCATATGCTCACAACTGAAGTAGCTGATTTCATAAAATTATGCCTAGTTCTGAATTTTGACTAAGTCTATAGCAGCCTGTAGGAAAATGTGCTTAAATTATTATATCTGCAGTGTACAGGTGGTGTTTTAAGGGAACTGCCCCAACTTCACATTTTGATAGTTTGGATTAAAAGAATCTATTATTCAAATGATATTTGTTGACACCTGTGATATGAACAGCACCATGCTGGGTAAAATAGGAATGCAAAGATACCTAATTAGACTGTTACAAAGGACATCATTTGCCTTAGTCACAGATAATGTATCACGATTTCAATGATGTAACTTTAAGACAAAAAAAAAGTGAAGGCGACTAGAGAAAAACCCCTCTGGAAGAGCAATGAAGAAGTAAGTTTCAGGGAACTTATCCTAGAGGGTGCGAGAGATAAGTATAGCAGACATTAATAGGGGAGTAATGTGATAAGAGTAATGCAATAAATAAATGAATAAACTGAATCTTACCACATCCAGGAATACTGAATTATCCTTGGTTCAAAACATTGAGCAGGTTGAGTAGAAAAAAGAAGCAAGTTTTTTCTGAGGTCAAACCATCAAGTGCTTTAAGTTTCAGGCCAAAGTTACATTCATCTTTTAGGAAATAAGGAGGTTCTTGAGCTGCAAAATTGTAGCATTTAAGAAATACTGTAAGAGCTGCATTCTCATGTTAATGTGCTGAAAAGTTTTTTTTTTTTTTTTTTTTAAAACAAATCTATAGAAATTATAGAGGAGACAGAGAAGACTGAAATTCAGACCTATCTCACCTGCATTACTTCTGTTTCCCTGAAATAGCTCCTCATATCCTTTCTGAGGTTTGGTCTACCACCAATATAAAGACAACCTTTGTGAGAATTAGAGAAGGGATGCCTTCTGGAGAGCAAAGCCATGCACATGCTACCCTACTTGGGAAGAAGAATGTACATCTGTGCTCAGATCCTCTAGAAACTCAGTAGGCTTTCCAACATGCTGCAAGTGTAGAACATAATTAGTGTAACCCCAGTAGCTTTAGTCATCATTTCTTACTTAGCCTGGTCAGTTTATACAATCTGTGCCCTGGACAACTGCAAATTGACTATGTTTCACTTATCTGTGAAGTGAAAACAAATCCAGCCTTTCAGATTGTGTTCAGAGCATATAGTCAGACTATGTAGAAGGAAATTGTAACAGATGTCTGATGAGGAATGACGGCACTGGCAATGACAATAGTGGGCTTCAGGAGCAGTGGTAGTATCAGCAGTGAGACCTACTACAGTTACCGTGACTTGGAATATTAAGGGCTTGCACTAATATTTGGACAAATGAAAAAGTCAACAGTGAAAATGAATAGTGCTTGATGAGTAGTTAAACTAACAAAGTGAAGAAACATCAATCAAAGTTGACTTTCAATGTGTTGTGTTAAAAAAAGATGATTATACTGCAGAGAGAACTGGTGAAGACAGAAAGAGCTGTTATGAGAAACCAACAAGATCTGTCTTCTCCATGTTTAGGTGAAGGCAACAGTAGATATAGCCATCAAGTGATGAAAAATGTGGGATTAGAGCTCAAAGTGAGGATGAAGTGAGACACAATTTACTTAGATTCCAGCACATAAAAGAAGCTATTGATGTGGTCATTGAGAGATTTGGAGAAAGTGACAGAGAGACACAGAGATAGAAATATGGACAGATGGAAAGGGATTACCCAGTGTGATATTGCAAGTCATCTATCACTCACTTCCAAAGGGATGCCATTCACAGCACTGTGGGCACAACCCCCAAAAAGCAAGGCAATACTCTACACACTCCATCTCATCCGACATTCTAGCTGTGCTTCAGGATTTTTTTTTTTTTTTGATATTTAGGAAATGATGCAGTCTTAGTTTTGCAAAAGACAAAGGAATAGCATATACTACCATTTCTCCTTCATTATGTGTAAAATTGGAAAATAAGGCATGCAGTAACTCTGGTAGAACTCAGAAAATGCTAGCTGGCAGACTGGAGAGCAAGATGAAAATTCAAAGCACTAAAGGCTGGTTCCATTACCATTTTCTCCCTGCAATATCTCCTAGCCTGAATCCAGTGTAGTCTGAAACCTAAAAGTGACCATCAGTAGGAATAGGGAGCTCTAAATGTTTGTGCATCCTGGCTGAAGGAATCAGAAAGGGAACTCCTAGTGCTCAGAAAGAGTGTCAAATTTTTTGTGCAATTTTTTCTATTTCCTGATTCCCCATCCCCCAAGTGATCGTATGATGACAATGGAATAGGCTGCAGTGCAAGGAATGGCCACAACAACCAAAAGAAAAGTGGGAATCTCCCTGTTTAGTTGAAGAAGGTGTGATCCTTAAAGAGCAGATTGCAATGTTGTTGCTTGTTCTGTTCTCATGTTCTACCTTCAGGTTCCCACTACTTTTCTAGGAATACAGAAAGAAAAGAAACACTAGGAAAACATATATGAGAATGATCTATCCATGCAAAAGTCAGATAGAATGCCTGACATGTGCAAAGTCCTGAGTTCGATTCCTTGTATGAAAGAAAAGAGAGAGAAGCTTTAACACAGTTCTCAGATCTCCTGTCTGACCTGCATGCAAACAAACTCAGAGTGCCAGAATGCCTCCTGAATTCTCAGCACAAAGGAATTTCCAGCCACCTCACTGAAACAGTGAGGAAGGTTGGAAAGACTACGGGAAACAAGGAAAGTGAAAAGTAGATGGTGAGGCGAAAAGAAAAATGTGGGCTTTCATTTGATAAAAATGAACAACTTTGAAATCACTGGCAAATACAAAGAAAAACAAGAGAAGATTTGAGAAGGTATGATTTGAGAGATAAAAGGGGAGAATGGGTTTTTACACCAGGCAGATTCATCATAAGAAAGAGAAGCGAGATTCATACATCCCATAAAGAGAAGGCTGTCACTTGAGAGAGCCATGACAGGGCAGCATCTGGGCCATGTGGAAGTCATCAGAATTTCAGCTGTGTCCCTTCCTCCTGGGAGAAGGCCCAAGACAGCCTGTCACATGATCAGCGCATGCAGCCAAGGGGTAAGGAGCACTGACATCCGAGCTCCACTCCTTCTAAGGGTTTTGAAGAATGAGAGGAGGGTATGTAGTTGGTCTATAGGGCCTCATATGGAGGGGCCCTTTGTTGTTGCTGTTCAGTAGAGGAAATAAAACATGACTTCAGCCACTGAAAAGTGAGAGGTAGGAGAAAAGATGAGTTCTGTCCCCGCCCATATTCACTTAAGGCAAGAAAAATAACAAGTAGCACAGCAGGACATTCACTGTTTGAGGACAGACAACTTCAGGTAACTCTCTTCTCTAGCAGAAATCCATTTGCCAAATCAAAAGATTTCAAAAGTTGAAAACTAAAACTCCTTTACCAAAGCAATTGATAACAGAGGAATTGTTTGCTGGCTTATCTTTTTTTTTAAATTTTAAATAGAAAAAACAATAAAACAATGATACAGAATTTCAAAAGCAGGTGATAGTAAATTAATAATGGTTATTATATACATATTGTTATCTTCAAAGTTGTTGCTCAGATTACCAGACACAGGCAAGCAAAATTAATCAAACAATATAAGCACAAAATGTTCCTTTGAAAGAACTAATAGAAATTAGTAGTACAATTATCTTAGTCATCATAAATTTTTTTCTTTTCCTTTCCTTCTTTCCTTCTTTTACCCATCCCAGTTGTTCTTTCCTTTTGAGCAGTTTCTTTTCCTTTCACTATATCTATTATATCTATATACTAACTATATCTATTGTACCTTTTGGATCTTATTTGCTCTTTCAATTTCTTATACTAGGGAGACAATATGATGTTTTACACATGCAAGTATGATTTATTTCACTTATGAATGTGGTCTCTAGTTGCACCCATTTTACATGTAAAAGCCATGAGTTTATCCTTCTTTATAGTTAAATAATACTCCATTGTTTAAAAATACCACATCTTTTTTATCCATTCCTTGATTGATGGGCATTTGGGTTCTTTCCAAGATTTTGCTAGTACAAACTGTGCTGCTATAAATATGGGTGAACATATATCATTGTGGTATGATGTTTTTAATTCTTCTGGGAAAATACCCAGAAGGGAGATAGCTGGGTCGAATGGGACCTAGGTTTTTTTCTTAACTTAGTAATTTGCCTCGTGTACTTGCAGATCAATATGTTTTGGCAATTTTAGAAAACATATTTTATTTATGTTCTCAATCAAGCCAAAAAGCCCCTTAGGAGCAATTGTAGTCTATTGATTAAATATATTTTCACTTATATGCTTCTTTTAAAGGTCTATTATTTACAAATAGACAGTAATGGCATCATCTGATTTAATCCAGTTCATCACGTGATTTTATATTTAGGGCATGCCCTGCATTTAGAAATATCTCTTTGAAAATTCTGTGTAAAATGCCAAGATCCAAAGTAGCATTTTAAAAAATTTTTCTGTTTATGGTATTAAATTTTTCCCTAGGGAAGATCAGCAATGAATTTCCTGCTCCATGATAACTCAAGTAAAACCGATTCAAATACCTGATCTTGAAAACTGCATTGTACAACCAGAACATGTCCTATACTGGACAAGGAGCAACAGCTACCCTTCATCTTCATCTTAAAGGGACACTTCATCTTATACCCTTCATCTTAAAGGGATACTGAAGCATCGTAGGAATACACATTTGTCTCTACTAAAATGCTATCAAGTGATTATTGGAGAGCATCTGAAGTACAGCACTCCAAGGCCTCCAGTTAGGGGCTGGCAATACTCCCACTTAAGGTCTACTAGGCTTCCTATAAGAGAGTCATTATATCTTACTTCCTTCATTTCAGAGTAAAGCAGAAAGCAACACTGGTTCATTTTATTTTATTTTATTTTATTTTATTTGAGACAGGGTCTAGCTACACAGTTCAGGCTGGCCTCAAACTCACAATGATCCTCCTGTCTCACCTTCCCAAGTTCTGGGATTACAGGTGTGCACCACTATGTCTGGCCAAACTGGTTTGTTTTAAAGAATGTTTTTATTCTTCACTGAATTGTACTGTTTTTTTCTTGCATCTGTAGGGAGGCCTGCTTGGTAAAATATCATATTGGTTACATTTTTCCACCTATCCCTCTGGGAGGTGAAATTTAAGGTAAATTCAGAAAAATTATTCTGAGCTCATGTGAAGGAAACAGAGACCTCTAAACAGATTCATGTAGATTGTGAATTCCCCCTGACCAGGAATTCTCATGGGAATGGCATTTCCTGAGCAGTGACTGCTTGACCAAGTTTCCATGCTTAGATTTATGACACTCTTCCTTAAAGGATATGTCACATTCTATTATTTGTTAAATTTAAGGCATTGTCACTGCCCTTTTAAAGTTAGTGAACTGAAGGGGAAAACAACCAGAAAATGCAGATGTCTTAAACAATAAGTCTGAAGTGAGGTAAGGAGACAATAGCTGATCGAGAAAGCACCGATGAGAACACCTTGAAGGAGGGAATCATAATAAGACTTCTTAAGACAGTGGTTCTGTGAAGTTGTTTGTGCCCATTCTCCCAGCTTGCAGAAGTAGGGAGAAGTGCGAGGATGCTATAACCTTCCAGATCCTTACTAAAATCTCCAAAGGCTCTGTAACATGCCTTCAAATATCTCTTTTGAATAAGAACATTGAGAGCCTGTGAATAAGTGAGTTATAGAAAATCATAGATGCTTAATTTTCCATTTTCCTCCTCTTTTGTTCCAGACAATTCCAGACTCCATTCCCAATTTTTCTCTCGATGTGCAAAAACTAAGGCTTTGTACACTCTGTTGCTATGGAAACGGGAGAGAGAGTAACAGTTTATGTATTTCAAAAGCTGTCAGCCTATATGCTGTGGATTTTGATAACTAAACCTACACGTGAACTACTTTCCTGTGCTCCCAACACCCAATACATAACATTTATTTTTGTACATATGTGTATTTCCTGGGAAAATTAAGGATCTATTTATTAAGCTTTGCTGCAATTCATTTTATACTTAATTTAGTGTCCAGAGGATAGAGAGAGGCTTTGGTGACACAGTTAGAGAAATATAAAACTGTTCTTAATAAATGCTTACTAAACCAGAATGAAGACCGAGTTAGCAGATAGCACAACTCAATCTACTGCCAAAATAAAAATGATTGAAACTCTATTAATTTTAAAACAGATCCAAACATTGCCTGACTTATATTTCATAGAAATGTAATGTCTGCTATACCCTCTTCAGCTCTCTAATAAAAGAGCTATTTTGAAATTACAAAATACACTGTGTTCTCCCCCAGAGAACCCAATTCAATAGCTTATTGATTTTTCCTGGCATCCTTAGTCTGGTGTGAAGGGGCTTCTGGGCTCCCGGACCTGGAAGGAGGGAGTTTGTTTGTAATTGATTCAGATTCTGTACAGCAAAGCTCCCTCCCCTCATCCCCAAGCCAAAGTGCTTATGATCATCCTGCCCATTAAGTCCTCGCCTCTGTACTATTCTCAGTTGCTTTCTAGTACTTCCTAACATTTTCAAGAGAATTACTGCCCTTGTAGGGTCATTTTATTAAGTTTAGATGATATAGTTAAGTGGACCAGGAAAAATACATCAGAACTTCGACCTTCAAGTCTAGAGCACACTCTAGCAGTTAAAGGGTCTATTGGGCTTTTAGTTATAAGGCCCACTTTCCTGGTCTTTATAAGTAGACGATTCACTTCAGCTTGAAAATCAGACTCTTGTCCTCTTAAAGGTACCTATTTTTTTTTTTTTACTTCTCCATTAATACACACTAGCAATAATTGACCTGTGTACGTATAAAGGACAAATGAGAAACTAATGAAGAGCTGGTGCTCTTCATTATTTTCCTTTTGCTAAACAATTAATGTTATTGATGCCAAAAGAAAAATTCAATTTCAAAATCTACTGCTCACCAGAGTTACAGATTTGTATTAGCTTAGTGTCCTTGTTGTATATCAGTGAGGGTATAGAACATCTTTCACAGACTGAGTGCCCAGACTCCAGCCCAAACCCACTTATTTATTACAAAGTGCCAACACTGCAAATAAACTTAAACACTGCGTTTTACTTTGGAAAAAAAATAAAACACAACTACTTGGCTCATGTGCTGACAGAGAGGGCTCTGCTTGCCCCCTGTAGCATGGGAGCCATAGGTTCACCATCACTTTTCTTTTTCTTTTTTTTTATTTTAAAGAGAGTAGTAAATGAGAAACAAACAAAGAAATAGAACAGTAGCAGCATACCAGTATCACAAACATAAAATATCAAAGCAAGAACATTCACAGTGACACAGAGTATCAAGACAAAATAATATGAATCAACAGTGGTTGTTACATTACATATCACTATCCTCAACTACATTAATCAGATTACCCGATACAAGAATGAAAGATTGCTCAAACCATTATAGGGAATAAGAAAACAATTCTTCAATAAAACATTAGAGATAATACAGAGTTTCACTAGACAAGATGGTAGGAGTTCACCATTGTAATTCCATTGCATATTGTTACCTTCAAATCAGTTGCTCAGACCACCAGACACAAGCATGCGCAATCTATCAGAACATAAAAAGTTGGAATCATTAACTGTTCATTTCAATACACCATCAGACATCACTTTCCTATATAGTCATTTATCCAGTACATGAGAATGGTTACAGAAGAATTAGGACTGTCCAGATTCAATTATTTTGTTTTTTCTCATAAAAACAGGAATATAAGCCTTTCTAGTCTAAGGAATGCAAAGTATCTAATTGACCTCATGTTGTATATACCCTTTTCCTGAGTAGTAAGTATTTTAGACATCTGTTAAGTCACAATAGGTGAATAAAACACAGGGAAAACAAAGCAATTGTCTCATCAACTCACTTGACAGTGTCTGTGACAGTTTACAGATAAAATGGGGAACCAAAGTGTGACCTATTGAATCTTAGGGCTATAGATTCTACAAATCCCCACTAATCTGGAAGGGGGTTTCTACATGTTGTCACTGGATTTTCTTTTCAGTGATCCTGTCATAGATTTTGTTCATTGCTTGAATGATATAAAATGGGTAGTTATCTAATTTTCAGATGGTGTGTGCTCCAAGGAATAGAACATACACTATATAATAAGAAACAGGTTCCAAAAATGTATTAATATCTTGGGACAGAGACTAAGCCAACAAAATTAAGTTTAGCAGAAATACAAGTGCTCCTAGGTTAAAGAATATTAGAAATAGTTGTGCAAGAACAGCTTGGGAAAGATGTGAATATTATTTTTATAGATTTTTATAACAATAACATCAATATGGATTTGCCATGCATTGTGTCTAAGGAAAGAGCAAACATGGCCTCAGGCTGCATTCATATACTGTAATGATGAGATTCTGAAAAACAAAGGTGCTAGTTTGGCTGTACCCTAGCCGCTCAGATAGTCTATAATTGGCCCACCTCTTATCTTACAAATCACCTGTACCTTTTAATATAGAATCTTCCGAGGAAAAAACATAGAAAAGTAGTTTGTTTTGGAAAGGTGAGCAAAGCACTGATGAAATGAAATTGTTCCTAGTGAATATCTTCCTGGGATACAGAAGTTTATCCTGGAGAAAGGGGATCAAGGGGAGGTATGACATTTTTTCATTATTTTCTGAGAGATGAAATTAGGAATGATGCGTTGAAGTTATAGAGGCCACCTTTCATGTAAAATTAACAATCTCAGCAGTCCAAAGATGAAATGTTTTGATTATTTGGACAGTGAATTCCTTATTGCTACAGCCAAGTATCAGATGGATAATTAAATTGGCTACTCTTTCAGATCCCTTCAAAATCTGAATTTATACCACCATGTTTCTATAACTTTCTGAGGAACACATAATACAGTTCTCCCTAGCTAAAGATAAAATATATAAAGACTGATGCATTAAAATATAAAATTCACTATGCCTTTGGACAATTTTAAAGCCTCAGGCTTCAAGTTTATCTACCCAGTCTATGACAAGAAATTTTACTGAACTCTTCCTACTTCTGAAAACAATAGAGCTAAGTATTTATTCTACAAAGAGTCTTTGTGTCTATACACTTCAACCAAGGTCTGCTCAAACAGAATTACCCCAACTACCATATGCAATAAAACTTTATTTAAAAAGAGAAGCACCGGTGTTTTCATTCTGAAAGGTCAGGTTCATTTCCAGGGTAGTGTCAATAATTTGTTCAACATATCCAAAGTTATCAAATGTGCAATCATGATCGTAAAGACTTGCTGGCCAGATCCTTTTCTCCCTTGGATTCTGTGTCCCTGTGACAGTATTCGTGGAAAAAGGGATGTGTGTGTAGAGTACTTTGAGTAGGTATACCTGCGTAGATAAATGAAGGGGCAGTGATTAGAAGAATCTAAGTTTTAAATCAAATGAATTATATTATATTTATGATACAACAAAATTTATCATTTACTTGTGGAAAGGAAATGGAGTTATAGACTAAACATTAAAACAAAAGTATATGCAATGAGCTGTAATTACTATTAAATTAATTTACATGCTTTGGAAAATGTAAAGGTTCTCTTAAGTATGGTATAACTTAATGTACTGTATTATATATGAGATTCATCTAGCAGTTTATTTAAAATTCAGATTTACCTCCCCCAGTGGGCAGTTTCTGATCTGGTAGATCAGAAGCTGGAGAAATTAAATTTTTAAAAAGAAACTCAGATAATTTTGACAAAGATTGCTAAACAATATGTTTTGAGAAACATTATTAGGATATGTCCCAATAGCTCACAAATTTCTTTATCTCAGAATCTCTTTCTTCTTAAAAATCATTGAGGACACAAAAAATTTTTGTTCATATGGATTATATCTATCATGATGTACTATATCAGAAACTAATAGAGAAATCAGAAAAATATTACATTTTAATTCATGTAAATTATAATGCACTTGTTTCTGAACAGTGAATATCTGGTGGTGCAGAAATAACAACTACTGGGATTTCTGGTGGCACTCTGTGACTCCACCTGCAAAGAGACTATTCTCCTCAACACTTCTTTTGCATCCCTTGTGCCAGCATGGAAAAGACAATATCCTAGTAATCCTAGGGAAGTAGTCTTGACCTCACAGACCTGAAGGAGCCTGGGAGCAATAGTGAGGATGCTGCAGACCGTGCTGTGAGAACTCTGATGTACCCTGTTCTTCCTGTGTTTACCTGAGGGGTTGTCAGAGAGAAGCCAGTGGTAACGTCCGTGATTGAGACAACAGCAGAACATGTCATACCAGATATTATTTCTTGAGTTTTATGTATTATTTGTTGAATACTCAACACAACTATATGAATTACAGGCCTGTTATCTTTATTTTGCAAAGGAGAGATTTGAGGTACAGAGAGATTAAAATACTGATCCAAGCTAATAGAGTTGCTACATGGCAACTACCCTCCAGACCCTTTCCTACAGGTAAGAAGGGAACACACTGGGAGGACACATCCCCAAGGACTGAACCCCAGTATATCCACGGTCACTCACCAGTAGAAATAGTGTGTGAAAGCTACCAAGCTTGCGTTTGCCTGATTAAACAGCACAAGCCCCTCTCAACCATACTAAAGTTTTAATTATCTTGATGAAGCTCATATGTGTTTCATAAACATCCATTTCTGTAATTTGATCATCTTCATTTTATCTTCATTTAGCTAACTAATCTCAGTCAAATCCATTGCCTCTGATTTAGTTGTCTGCTTCATGGGTGATTCTTTTACAATGAACTTTATCAACTGTCATCGCCAACTCATTCAGGCAGGTCAAAGATAGACCCATGTATGTATCTGTTCAACGTAGTTGAAGAGGCCACGATCCACTGATAAAAAAGAACATGGCATGTCAGAATTCAGAAAATGACTTCAGAAAATCTAGAATGTAAAGTTTTTGTGTGCATTTGTTACCATCATAAGAGGGGCCTGGCTCATGTGTAAATATTCATATTCTTTTCAAATATTTCACACCCAATCAGTAGCTAAAGTTGTTTGATTTTCCACGTATTTGGTTGCTTACATTCAAGAACTTGAGATTCGGATTAAACGAACATTTATTCAGTATCTGTGTTATGCTTCTGCTAATTCCATCATGTTTTTTCCTTTTTCTGTCTCCCAAGTCCAGAGGCTCCTACTGAGATGATACTGGTACATCTTGTTTTGTGTGTTTCTTTCATCAACTTTCAAAGAAAGAACCAAGCAAGGCTCAAAAAAGTAGACTGGCTCGTAGTCATGCAGATCTTAAATTGCATTTTAGCCTGAGTTTTAGCTGAAGCCCGCTGACACTAAATCCAGTTAAATGCGAGAATGGAGAAAACAGCAACATTTTTTTTTTTTTGAGTGTATAGCATTCTGAATATTGGGTATGCCCTAGTGTAGAAGAACTGTACAGTATACTTCAGACCAGCCTGGTGCATTTACACCAAGCTGCCTTAGTTCACACTGTAGACCCAACATCCTGAAATAAGGAAGTACTCCTCAGTCAATTGGAGCTAACTCTTGCACACACTCGAGACTTCTTTTTCTTCCACACAGTAATGAACTAGTTAGACTATGTGTGAACAGAATAAGAGAAAGAATGTGGGACATATGTTGACCATTTCTTCTGTGCAGTTTCGCATGGATTTCTCTTCCACTGAGCCCTGAGGTGGCTTCAATATTTTTCTCACCTCAGGACTCCAAAGAACCACTACCAATTGATCACAATTAACAATTCAGGATGAAAGCAATTTTCTTCTCTGGTTGAAAGTAAGTCCTCGTCTGCATAAACAACTCAGGTACTATATTAGCTCTTAGGGAGATTTACAGGTGTGAATATCACATCTGTGGTCTATATATGTTTGAGATTGCATAAATATTTGTTATCGTGGAATAAATAGTCCAGTGATGTTTGCCAGGTAACAATACATACTCACACAGACTGGTTCAATTTCTTGTTACGAAAAAGCTTCTATTTCCTATTATCAGAACTTAAATGTAGCCACTTGTTATTTATGTTTTCTCTATGTCCTTCAGTAAGTCTAAGGACGGTGAGAATCAAAGCTCTGTACTACTGGGATCCAAAGAAAATGAGTCATACACATTTGAGCTCTCTGGGTGCCAGTGAAAACAGCCTCTTTTGCTCATTCATGAGCCCTTCCCTGCATACTCAAATGAGAGGAGGACAGAGCTGGAGTCTGGATGAGATCCCCAGAAGAAATCCCCAAGCAATACTAACTGGACTCTTAATCAACTACCAAATGCCCTTGGGCTTTTCAGAAAAGTTAGGCAAGGTCTGGAGATAAACCTTTAATAAAAATTAAGGTGATTATTCATTACAGTACAATAGGAGAATCAACATTTCCTGGTAGGCAGCAGGGAACTGTATAACCCGGCAGCTGTGCGCTAGCACTGAAGCTCTCCCACGGGTACTTTCAAGCCTCAATCAGGACAGTGATAAGGGAAACTACCCTGGAAATGTGGGGCTGCTGATGGCTCAGGCAGTTGGGCAAAACCAAAAATGCACACTTCAAAAGGTTGTCTGCATCAAGAGAAGCACAACAAAAGAGAAGAGAGAGCGAGAGAGGAGAGAGAGAGGGAGAGATAGAGGTGGGGGGAGAGAGAACGCAGCCCCACGTCACCAACTCTATCATGGAAGTTGTCCTTATCATTCTGCTCCAGTCCCTCTGATTACGAGGAGGGAGTGAACGCATCCACTAATCAGGGCAGTGTGCTGTGCTATTCACAAGCCCATAACTGGCAGTAAAACAGAAAGGCCCATGTCTGCTCTGCTGAGTAATTTCCACACTGAGCCCCTGAGCAGAGATGTCGTGTCATTTGTAACATCTGCCTTGGCATCCAGGAGCCAAAGTAAGCTAGTTAGGGAGTTGCCTCACTTGTTTCCCCCTCTTCTTATGACAAGTCTAAGGGCCTTGAGGTTATTCATAGAGAAAACTAGTCTGAACTCTTCAGAAAATTGCCAGTTTGATGCAGGTGAGGCAGGAAGGGGTACTGGTGGCTTACAAAAACACTTAGAAAAGAAGGAGGAGATAGCCCCCGGTAGGGGTTAAGAAAACTTCAAGTATCAAAACAAAACCAGGCGGTGTGTGCAGGAAGCTGGGTTTTCATAGTTGCACAGAGGAACTGCTTCATTAGTTTTTTGGCTTTCTGTAATTTCTTGGACAGCAAGAGTAAACAACTTTCCATATAACCCCAATGATAATGATGGGGCTCAATACAAATGTTAACTTCAAGAATGCTTGTCTTGTAACTGTAAACTTAATCTTGCCTAATTATCCGAAAACTCAGATCCTACACCAGTACCTCTCACATAATTGTGCGTACAGATTCCCAGATGTCTTCTTGGAGTGAGAATTTTGATTGTGTAGTTTTGGGTGCCACAATCCAGTGGCAAAGTACTGACTAATAGAGGTCCAAAATGCAGTCATCACATAGAAGCTGCATCTTGCCAATAGTAAAACTTATTCCTCATATGAATAAGAGAAATAAAACTATAAAAATGGACTCCACCTGAGCCTGAACAGCTGGCCGCTTTCTGGTAAGTTTGCGGGTAAAGTAAAGCTGTACTGGGTGTGGGCCAAAGTCTTATGTTTATGCAATGAATGGCATATTCAGGACCAAGAGAAAGTGGGAGAAAGAAATATGGAGCCAGCACAAGCCAAATCAAAGCCCGAGCCATTCTACCTAAAAATTAAAGTCCCAAAGACCTTTCATTATTGCTTCTCTTGGTCGTGAACTATGTCATGATTTATGACTCTCAATTGGTGGTTTCTTTGGCATGAGGCACTAAAGTAGGTATAGGGATCATGTGAAACAGAAGATGTAGACAAAGACCCCAAGAAGCCCACTGAGTGGTTGGACAGTACAGTATCTAATATATATATTTGTTTGACATATTTCTACTATTTTACAACAAAATTTCCTTAGGATAGTTATTGTTATAGCAGCTCCCAAAAGACTGGTCACATATAATAGCCAATAATATATTAAAGATTTGCTGTGGCAGCATTGTCAAATAGGATGATTTTAGTCACATTTCCATCAAAGAATCCCCATGCTAAAGTGCTTTTAAACTTTTCCACTGCCCTTTCTATATTCAAAACACTCTGTGTTAATCACGGTTGAGTTCTGCCTCATGGCTTCTCTGAGAGGCCCATCAGTATTCCTTTTTCCATTTTACAGATGGGAGGACGGGGCAGGGAGACATTAGGAGACTGCCGAAGCAAGAGCTGGAATCAGAAACTGTACTTGGGCCCTCTGCTACCATCCTTAACCAACTGAGACATCCTGGCTCTGATACCTCGGCTTTTTGCTCACACTAGGCCTGCCAAGCATTTTCGCAGCCAGTGCTAGACGAGTTATTATGAGCTGCTATGTAGGCAAAAGAAAATATAAGCCAGATTCTCATTCTATATAACTCTAGGGAAACTTTCAATCGCCAGATGTCAGTCTGGAACCTCTCCTGAGTGCTCCAGCTCTGACACACAGATGGGAGAAGTTGGGCTGTAAGGATACATTCTGGGCAGCTCTAAAGCCCAGAACTCAGAAGTGAGGGCTGCCTCTCCATAGTTTGCAAATAGGCCTTTGAAATATATTATTTAACCATTCTAAATCCTCATTCTGTCTCTGGAGGGGTTCTGTTTTGTTCATTTGTCTGTGAATAGGGGCATTGACTTGGAAAGAGGCTAGGATTAGTTATCTAGTCAGATTTAGATTTCTATCTCATGCCCACCTCTCACTAATTCTGTGACACTGGTCAAGTTATTCAGCCTTGTTGGGCCTCAGTATCTTCATGTTTGAAGACATGATGATTCCAGAACAATGGTACAGTGAGGATTCAATAGCACTAAATAACTGAAATGTTGTTGGTACATGATAGATATGCAATGAATATCCTGTTTCTCCCACTCCTTGCTGATATTCATGAGCAAAATATCTTAGACATATTTGATAAAGAGAATAATTCTAATATATTAATCCCATTTTAATAAGCATTTGCTCTAGGTCAAAAATATATCCACAAGTTATCTCCTATAGAAGCAAGGTAATTGAGATAAATTAACTGGAAAAAATAGAGTACCAAAAAAAGGTTAGTTAATTGTCCTCAAATAAATGAACTGTTTTCATTCAATAAATTATGCTTTCCTATTAGTTTTCACCTCTGCTGAAAGACACGGTGAAATGTGTTCAGAATCAAGTAGTGCATAAGGAAAACCCACTTAATGATAAGGTTTAAAATTTAAAATATTTTTTCTATGATAGGATTCACAGAGGCTTATAGAAAAATAGATACAGTCCCACTGTAGGCTAACAGAATCTAAAAAACAACAACATTCTAAAATAATGAAAAATATAAGATTTTGTTCAATTCATGAAGAAACTATCAATAAGAAAAGGATGCACAGAGATAGACTAATGCTGAAGTAGTATGACAAGAGTTTGTGTCTTGAGTTTGAAATTCATGTAAGCTAAATGTTTGGTGCACTGTTTCCTAATATTTAGATGAGATGGTTCAGCTAATTTATTTCTAAGATAAATTTTAAATATGCAGTTGATTTTGCTTTCATTTAAATTATGCCTAGAATTAATCAAATTAAGGGGTACTTTCATACATTCTATAGTAGACATATTTACAAGATAAAGTATGTCTGTGCTATAAGTTTTCATTTATCTAAAATGACCAAAACCACTCTTCAGTCTGTAGGTAGGATGCTGAACTCAGGGTACATTTAAGTGAATCTGTGCCTGCCTCAATGTGTTCATAAAAATTTGGAATGAGAAATATTTCAGTTAATGAATGCTTCTGTTCATGAACAATTCGATTCACAAACAGAAGTGTTCAGTAGAATTCTAGGAAACACAACTGCGATCATCTTCCCTGCATGAATAGGACTGCAGCCCTCTTCTCTAGAATTGTGGTATGAATTAGGCTTGTGAACAAAGTTACCAGTCTATGTGACCACCAGGTAATCCCAGACGTCAGTTCTACAAAGTGTTCAAGCATTCATTCAACATTCCTACCATGTGGCAGGCAGTATAATCATTTCCAGTGGGATTAGATTATGACATGAGCACCACATTTAATTCTTTAAAAGTAATTTGCTGCTATTGGATTTCATGGTTTCCCAATACTCTCACAGGCAAATGAAATCTTATTTTTTTCCCATAGGATAAAAGCTGCAAAGGACAACTTGACCTTGGCATTTAAGTTTGTCTTCAGTGGCAGAGGCTCTTAGGAGAAGTGGGCAAAACTAGAGGACTGTGGAATTCTACAGTAAAGAAATATACTCTCAGCTCTTAATGAGGGAGTGATGGAGCCCAGCAAAACAAGTCACATTTCTTATGTTAACTGGAAAAGGAACAACTAGTTTTCTGTTGCATGTAGACCTTATTAATAAATAATCCTTATCTTGTTCAATACTCCACCTACACTGTCAAAGGTGAAGTGGACAAGGATGAATAGAAATGATGCTTACAAGTAAATTTTCATGGAGATTTGACATGCAGACTGACTTTCAAATACTTTGACTCAGAAAATATAAAGAAAAGAGCAAGTAGGTGTGCAAAGTGTCATTTTGGTGGGTGAGTGAGTCATACTGTAGGTTTCTTTCCTGCAAATGGCATTGTCACAGTGTCTGCCTGAGTTATTTGATCCCAGCTTTAAAAAGAAACATAGCAAGTCTTCTTTTCAGAAAGGAGACCCTAAGGAGTTTAACAGAAATTATGGTTTCTTTTCATCAACACTGCTACAAGCTTTACTGCCACCAGCACTAATTACTGTAGCTCACAAACTCTGTACTCCTTCTTCAATTTAAGGTTTTAAGAATACTCAAAGCTAAACAGTAGAAATCCAACACTGACGCAGGCGTTTTGCTCTCATTTTAAAATGCATTATATAAGAGGGAGAATCCTTATCTGTAACTACAGGTTTGAACACACCGTCGGTCTTAAATTAGACCTCTCTTTGAAGCTGAGTAACAGAGAACAGTAGATAGCAACACAGATATAGCTGAAAGTCATATGATGGTGATAGCGCTGCAGTGCCTTTGTACAAGGGGTTGAAAAAGGTGAACATGAACCGTAAAGCCTAGACACAGTAGAGCCGTGCTTATTTGGAGGGAGAAATGTCCATTGTGGAGAATGTTTCCTGGAGATTTATTCCTAGGAATTATGTGTGGGGGAAAGTCAGTTTGAAACTCCTTTGGGGGAATTACTTTGTTTCATAAGAGAAATCAATTCCTTTAATCAAGTGCTGATGAAAGTAGAATTGTAAGAAATCTTAAACAAAGAATCAATCTTTTATCTGAAATTTGCTGTACTATCTATCCTTTTCTTGTTTCCAGGACAGTATAAACCTGTGTTTATGCAGTTCTTGCACTTACCATGTTGTATGCTCTGTCTGTCTTTACTGGTCTTCTCTCCCTCCTCTTTATCACTTGTTAAGTCCTTATTATCTAATACAGGACATGCTTTAAAAAAGAGCAGATGTGAGTGGAGGTGTAGTTCAATGGTAGAGAGTGAACGTTAGCTTATATATGGCTCTGAATTAGACCCCCGAGCTACCAAAATGAAAAACGAAAAGACACATACACACAGACAAAGAAAGAGACAGAGAGAGCTAAAATATATATAAAGGGATTAAATCACCCATAACTTCACTTCCCTAGCCAGCAAATATTATTTTTAGAAATTAATGCTTTTTGGAAAAAACACAAATCTATAATTAAATGTCATTTTACATCTTTAGACAGAACACATAAAATCATACTCAGAACATTCTTAAAAATGTATTTCCTATTTTAAATTTCCTTAAAAGCCATAACAATTTATCAAGATGTCTTAAGTGGGTGAAGATGATCTCATTTAGCAGATGAGGAGAAAGAAAAAGAGCTTCATACAACTATTTCAATGACAAAGAATGGATTCGATTTAAAATGATACTTCCAGTTCTGGCACAAGTAGTTCTGTGACATACACTTGTTGTGTTGGCAAGGAATGATTTGGAGATTTTTTTGTAGTGTCAAAAATTTATATTGAAAATTACCTTAAAATGTATTCTAAATTGTATACCTGATGAAAATTCTTTGAGAAACGTGTCTACTTCTTTCAAAAATCAGATTCAGTTCTCAAAGGTGAATATAACAAAAATATTCAAGCAACTCTTAGACTATGTGGACTGTCAATTCATGCAGATATAATTTTCTTTATATTGGCAGGTAAAACAAGATGGTCTTGCTTTCTGATGCATTACAGAACCCTTCATGGGCAATATACACAAATGTATTTTTTTCTTATTTACAGCCAATATTAAAATATAGGTATTAAAATGTCAGTGACCTGGATACTCTAAGACAAGACTTTTTTCCTTTATACTCCTAAATGAAAACATAATATAATCTCCAAAATAAATTTATAACATTCCATTTGCCAAAAACATTTTCGTTACTAGTAAACCAAAGTTATTGGTGAACCATTTTTGTCTTTTGTCTTTGCCAAAGACAGAAATGGAGGTTTAGGGTTCAGAATAACCATTTGCTTCGTATATCAGATGGCTTGACTGCATGCTGCCTGCTGGTGTTCTGAATAGATTTGGTGATCTCAAACTAATTGAATAATCCCCAAAAGAACAATTAGAGGAAATAATTTTATTCTTTGGAGTATTTAATAAAAATTGTTTCTACATATTGTCCATGACAAATCCATTCAAAGCAGAGAAGCAATCATGCAGTGATTCCTTTTTGGGTAGATTGTATACAAGAGGAGAGTTGGTCAATAACCGAGCAAAGTACATTTGATTTCAGAGCTGTTTGTTTTTCACTAGACATCTTTACATAATTGCCTTTGTTTTACTCTTATCAGAACACAGACTGTAAGGAAATTGCTCCACAGTTTGATGAGGAAGAGTGTGGGGTTGCGGGGAATGGATCCAGAACCATTGCCTTCATAACAGAACAGCAGGCACTCAGCAGGTTCTTCAGCCATGTTTAACAAAATGCATGTATTACATATTTAATTCATTTCAACCTCTGGTATAGAATTTCTTGGCAAGAAATGTTAGAGAAAATGGATTTCATTGACAATCTTTGCCCTCTAAGAACTTTCATAGCTCGCAAGCTATTGCCAGGCTCAAAATATTTCCCTTCTCCATTCTGTAGTGGTGGCAACTGCATGTATTTGGGTTACAGACTCATTAAGGAATTTCTTGTAATTCAGTGCAATTGCTTGGGATGTTAACTTCAGAGAACCCATTATAAGTGATTTTTCAAACAATGCTATGTACTCTGCTAGTTGTCAGGAATAAAAAGGGATGAATGATACAAAGAGCAGGTATTACAATGCCGAGTAATAGGTGCTACCACCGCAGAATGTCCCACCAGTGGGAAAACCTCTGATGGAGTCAGGAAGAACAACAAAATAAGTGATACTTCAGTGGAGACAAATCCAGACAATGTGCAGGAGAACATTCCAAGCAACGTGAAAGTTAGTTACTGAAAGACTGACATGAAGCCAAAAAAAGGTTATTAAGAGTGGAGATAAGGTAGTTTATTTCAGGGCACATTAGTACATAATGGTGCCAGAGGGTTCAGCCTGGAAGGCTGTCAGTACAGTGGAGAGATGAAAGATCCTGCCTGGAAGAAAAAGCATGGAAAGACTTAATTGTTCTACGAAAGAGCTTGACTCCATGACACTCATCAAGGATGGAGTGCCATGGTGGCCAGAGGTTATCTTGATCAGAATTATACACTAGAAAGGTCACTTTTAAACTGAGTGTGGTGGCATATTGCTGTAGTAGTAGCTCCTTGGGAGACTGAAGCAGGAGAAACACTTGAGGCCCTGGGTTTGAGATCATTCTGGGAAATATAATGAAACCTTGTCAGAAAGGAAAAAAGAAAAAGAAGAACAAGGAAAAGGAAGAGAAGAAGAAGAGGAAGGAGAGAGGAGAGGAGAGAGAGAGAGGAAGGAGGAGTAAGAGGAAGAGGAGAATGGAAGAGGAGAAAAGAAGAGAAGGGAGAGGAGAGGGGAGGGGAGGGGAAGGGAAGAGAGTGGAGAGGAGGGTAAGAGAGGAAAGAAGAGGAGAGGGAAGGAGAAAGGAGGAGAGGAGAGGGGAAGGGAAGGGGCAGGGAGGGGACGAGAGGAGAGGGGAGGAGAGGAAGCTTACTTTTATTGCAGCACAGTTGGTGGGCTGAAAGGAAACATCACAACACAGAAATGCCAGCCAGAAAGACGTTACATGTAAGAAACTATAGATGACTGAGATAGGGTGGGGAGATGACAGAGCAACTCCAGGCTTATTTTAGAGATAGAGTCAGTGAGACCTAAGTTCCCAAGCTTGAGGTAGTTAATGCTGTAAAGAATCTCAAATGAAGTCCCAGGCTCTGGCTTGGGAGCAGAGCACAAGAAGTAGTTGACCATGAATCCCATTTAGATTTATTAAGCTTGAATGTCTGTGAGACTTCCAGTCAGAGGGGTCATTAGGGTGTATTATACACGAATCTGGAGCTGAAGAATGAGGTCCAGTTCTGAAACAGGCAATTTGTGAGTCATGCATTTATAACTTAGACTGAAGAGTCTCTAACTGATTGCTGTGATGGGGCCAGAAGAGACATTTTCATTGAGAGTAAAGGAGCTGGCACAGAAGGTGCTGCACTGTCTCACTGTGACGGTGACTCAGGAGATGCCACAGCTTGGAGTTCATGGGAAACCTGTGCCTTAGCCATTCATTCTCACAACGGAAGTGTGGACAGCACTGTGCTTCTCTGAGCTGAGGTAGAAGTACATGGCAAAAGAGTAAGCAAAAGGTGAAAGATGGTCTTCCCTCCTACAATTTTCCTGGGTCACATAACTCAGTCAATTCTATCAGTATGTAAAGATGTGTATTGGCATGACCTTATCGAAAAATATCCCCCCTGCCTTGGAAACCAAAGGGGAAGATCGTAGACTCAATGAAAGAGTAGACAAAGGCTCTCTCTTTTCCTATGAAAAAGTATCTTTTCTGACCATTTGAAAGGGTAAAACTACAAATAGACGATCTCTGGCCCAAATCTCAGCCTACAGTATTCTAACACCATTCCTTTAATCTAAAATGATTTTAGTCCACACACACATACACACACACACACACACACACACACACACACATGCAAACACATATAAAAACACCACACTTCCAGAATTTTATGTACCTGGATATTATTTCAAAATTATTGTGTTTAAACTCAGAACAACCTTTAGATACAGTACAACCTTTCTTTCCCATCATTTACAGTATTAGGGACATGTTAGTCATTTCCTTTCTCTAGGCCTCTATGCTCAAAATTATAAAGTATAAATGGTTAAATAAGAACATCTCTAAAATTTCCTTTTTAAGCATTTACAGGAGTGATTCAGTTGTTAGACACAGGTAAATATTCGTCTATCACTTCAGTCTGTTATTTATGCAAAAAAACATACATTTAACACGCATGAGGTATCATGGTCATGTAAATATGAAACTCAGAGGTGAGTGAGGCTTCAACTTATATTTTTCTTTAAGTGACAATACACTCTTTGAGGAATAGTTCTTCCTATTCTGGGTCCTTTTTTCTGTGAGTCAACCTTCCACAAGGGTTTGGAGGCTGCTGTAGAGGAGCAAAAGCATTTATTGTCCAAAGTGATATCTTGAGAAAGTAATCTTGAAAGTGAAGATGCTGAGGGTCACAGAATAACCACACTTTGGGGGACTTTTAGCAGAGAATAGTGCCAATAGTTCACGGGTAAAGAGACATCCTTGTAGCACAGTGATCTAAAACAGCAAGATTCGACCTTTACGAGGTAGCTTCAGTAGATCAGAGTTAAAAGAGAAGGAGAAATGTATGACTCTGGGGTCTCTCTGTGGATATGAATCTCTGTCTACACATAGGTGCCTAATGTGCATGGGGTCTGGGTCTGTTCAGTATAAATAACTTTAGATTGCAGGTGGGATAATATGTACCTGATGAGGCAGCCTTATTCTCTCCCAGACTCTTCCTTCTCCAACACTCCCAAATAGAATCTAAGTGATGCACCTGTGAGTTATCAGGGCAACTTTATTTATGGTAAGAAAGGGAAAATGATAAAATGCTGGTAAGTCCAGCTTTTAACTCAGAATTTGTCTGCTTGCCAAGTTGAGCTTGTTTGTTAGTGACATTCTTGGTCTTTTTTAATGTTTGTTTCCTGCTGTTGTATAGCTCTTTCTTCTTTTGGTAATAGAAGACTATTTTCTTTTAGGTAACTACTTCTCCACATTCTACATGGCCTTGATGTCTACACCCAGCTTTATACTCAGCAATGAGTAAACCCATGGTTTTTGTTAAGCTAATTAGATGTTCTTCGCTTGGCAGTATCAGACAGGAGTGATACACGCATGGGAAATGGTTGGTGCAGAGTTATTTCCACTGCAGAGCCCCAGAAGGGATTTCTTTTTATTTGGATACCTTGATGTGACCTTGGCATCCCACCTTACCAGTGTCTATTTAGCCCTGCATTTTTCCTGTCATATATTTTCAGTAGATTCCTCATTTGCCTATGTTAAACCTTCTAAGCTTCTCCTATTTGCATTGAGTAGCTAAAACCTCCTCCGAACATCACTCAATATGATGAACTCTTTCTATTTACAGAAAGGTTAGAATTTTGAAGTATTCTGAATACTTTTGGAGTCACTGCACATTGAAGTAGACTTGGGAGAAAAAGTAAATGGTCCTAGAGACCCATATTTATCCAAAGAAGGAACAAAACAAATTTAAGCTACCTGAAGTTCTGTTTTACTTGAAAGCTCAGTTTTGGCCTCTGTTCTAAAAAGATTGGTTGTAAAAGCAGAAATCTCTCTTAACAACATGAGAATTTCTTTAGAGACTTGACATGGCCCCTATTCATAAGCCCAAGTGCTACTGTCGTCAGACTAATTTATCTTAAACTCTCTGTCTTTTCCAGTAGCTAATGTAGAACTTCCAGAATTTTCCTTCAACTTTTGCTTTGGTCCTTAAACAAAGGAATTCCATTATCTTCCACTCTTTCTCTAGCCTTGTCTATAAGTCATTTATTATATTACAGCGTTTCCTGAAATTTAGCAAATTCTTGATAAGAAAGATTTAATCTTCTCAGGAGAAGCTGGGGAAGATTTATGGATGCCTATTCTTAACATGTCAAAATGTGGCTTGCCTGCTAAATTTACTGGGACCGCCTACACAGCTGAGGGTTTCTGTGACTCTATTGGAAATAATGGCTTTAGGAGGTCACCAAGCTGCATTTGAGAGAAATATTTGAGAGAAAACAGATTTTTAGGTTGCAGAAGTATTTCTTGTTTTATAAAAGAACATCACATTTTTAGAAGCTCATTAGGTTGTTTTCCCTTTGTTTGACCCCAAATCAGAATTTGGATTTCTTAATTTTCTCTTCTAAAATCAGCTGCAGTCTATTGGTAATGAGTTTCCAAGTTCTCAAATGCCACACAAAATGAAACTATTAATTCTTAAGTATGATCCTGGAATGAATTGGATTTTGGTAAGTAGCCTCTGTAACCCTTATTTTTTTTTCCTGTGGTTAATCATTACAAGTAATTTAAAACTAAATATTTCTTCAAGTGAACCAATAGAAATATTTCCAACACTAAATAAAACACTAAAAACCCAATTACTATACATATTGAACATTTCATCCTGTGGCAACAGTTTCTCCGCTCTTTCCACATGTTTGTTCCTTTAACATTCTGTATTTCTCCCCACCTACACTGGCCTTTTCTTCCCCGCCTCTATTTCATGGGAGAAAGCCGTACTGTATTACACAAATGTGCTCCCTATTTCCGCTGAAACTGTATTCAGTCAGTCCCCACAGTAGGAATAGGTAATGAAATTCTCTCTCTCAAGTGTGTGTAGACATATCAATCACTTTAAGTGGAAACAATCATTCCTCTGCCATTTGGAGCCAACATCTTTGAACACAGAAACAGCACCATTGCTTTCGGTTGCTAAAAATAGTTTTTCCATATACTGCAAAGGTTTACCTTCCAACCACATGCCACAGAGGTCAAGAAAAGTAGATTTTCTGATAACATTTGATTTGAGCAAAGGGAGTGATAAAAGGTGCATTCTGTAATCTGGGCTTAGAGCTGACTGAAGCTGTGGGGCCCTGTGCTGGGAACCTAGCACTCCCACATTGTCACCCCAGTGCCATTTCCTGATCTCTGCCCAGGATTGGTCTGAACATACAAAGCTTTATAAGTCTTCTCCATCCCGCTGATACTCAGTTCTCCCAACTCTGACAATCTCTGCACAACTCAGCATGTTTCTCCCTTCTTATTTGGCAAAGAGGCTTTTGTTTTCTGATACCACGTTTTTCTCAAGAATCACCATGCATGTTTAACTTTCATCTTGGATATAGTGTCTTAGGAAGCTGGTACTAGAAGGTAAAGAAAATAAGGCATGTAACCTCTCTCACTGCAACCATACCCCTCCAGCGTGCCTTCTCTACCTACCATAAATATTAAAACCCACTTGCATTTAAAATGCTGCTGTTGCTGAAGAATTGGGGGAATATCACATTAGCACAGTGTGTTCTAGTTACAGTAAGGCTCCGCTATCTACCCACGGCCTTGTTGCTGAGACGCAAAGCGGTTTTCACTTCCAATCCCTAGATACAGAGCACCGTCAATGCAGAAATATTAAAGAGGAAATTAATAATTTATTTCAAAAATTCATTTGCAGCTGCACTTCAGTGAATTAATTACTTTTTGTCTTTCTCCTCTTACTCATTCCTGCCTCTCACTAATGTTCAAGTTGGAAGTAGGAAGAGGAAGGAAGATTAGAAGACATGGGAGTCTGATCCTGCCGGTGCAGGAAGCATAGTGGAAAGTGACCTTTTCTGTGGGTGCTCTCAGAGACCTTGTAAGTGAAAAGGGGTAAGTTAAACTCAATCCTATCTACTGTACCCCAAGAGCAGGAGGAAACTATGCTTCTATGGTATAGGTTCTATTCAGTATTGTAGAAGAAGGGAAAATTAAAATTCAGCAAGCAAAAGTTACAAGTTATTAAAAAGGTTAATCCATTGTTTATCACTACATCATCTATGCAATTCACTTCTCTGTGTGCTCATTAAAATAGTGTGGCCACACAGACAAAGCAATTATGTAATTTGCTTAAGTGTTTGTGGAGTTTATATACTGACTTCCAGAGGGCTAGGGGTGTGCACGGCACTTTTTGTGAAGGACTTGCTTATCACAATTTGCCAGATGACTTTAAAGTGACACTATGGCAAGGCTCAAATTCCTAGCTATTTTAATCATTTTCTAAGCTAGAACAGAAAAATCAGTGAGAGAAATTTTATTTACCAATTCCTAGACCAAGGCAAAGCAGATCATTTCTTCCATATGAAAAGCACCCACGGAAACAAGACCATTACCATCATGCCAGTGGAAGCTATCATTTTAAATAGAGATGTGTTCTATATACTTTTCCTAAGTAGTTATTGAATCGGAAACAAAATCTTTGCATTGATGCCATTTTGAAAACCAAATATATGCAAAATATATGCAAAAACAAACACAGAATTTTGTCTAATAATCTTGTCACTCCCACAGGATCCTTAGTCATTTGAGATCATCTGAGTCATTGAGGAGACCAAATGATCTTTCAGAGATAAACAGTTTCCAGAAGTTCAGTGGAATGTTCCGTTACATGTACCAACAGAAAGTGGGTAAAGTTAAGAAAATGGAGTGACCTTGGTGTTAATTTTATCTGAGAAAAAAGAGACAGGGAAAGACAAAGGAGATACAAGAGGAGAAGATGTCAAGAGCCAATGCTGATGACATGGAGGGCAGATATTGCTCTGTCTGTTCAGCACAGGCCAACACCACAAGAGCCTGTTGAATCTTCTGTGAGACTCCATTTAGCATGCATGACGCTGTGCTGCAGACTATAATAAAAAGTCACTTGCCCCAGCTGTCACATGACCTGACACATCAGGAGCTCATTAGCTAATTCCAAATTTGTTTTCTGATGGTTACAATGCCATGGTGCTATCTAAAGGAATAGTTGGCATTGTAGTATCAGCTCTGAGTCTCAGCTCTTGTGCTATAGGTTGTGAGAATGCAGCTCAGACCATGACAGTCCTTCCATTGAATTTCTGAAACATGGCCCCAAAGTAACCAAAATGATCCTTCTCAAGGATCCTGGTAGAAAAGACTTTTTCTCTCAGCATGGAAAATCCTTCATGTCAGATGAGTTCATAATTACAATAACACTAGCTCATGTAAATCAGTGCTGAATGTTATAACTTACAAAAGATCTGTCCAAAAAAGAAATTTATTCACTATTAAGCTACCAGTTACTTTCATGCAGGTAATTTCCTGGTAGACGTCCATCGGCTCTGTATGTGCTCTTACATTTACATCTTCCCTGGAAATTCTTTATTTGAAAATTTCCCAAAAAGCAGCTCATATCACAAATAAGAAACTGAAAATTTTTGTATAAGATAAACTGTGATTATTCCAAAGCACCTAGAATATAATTTGCTAATTTAGTAAAGTTTGTGTGTTTTATGTTGTATGCATCAAGTAGAATTAACTGGAGTAAGCTATCAAAACATTTCCCCAGTGTCTCTTGGCAAGCAATTGCACCAGTAGCTGGAAATTCTGTAGACATGTTTCTTTCTTTCTCATTTTTAAACAAGAACACTTAGAACAGTGTGATGGCTGGCTTCACAGAATCTGTGCTTATGAAAAACCACCCTGCTTCTTCTGTATGCACTTAAAGTTTGTCTCCTGACTGAGTCTTATGCTCTCTGCAAGCTCAGAGAAGCTTTTGACTACCTAGTACTGCCCCCATGTGGGCCACGGCTAACACTGGTACGAGGACTTACCTGTGTTCCATTTTTTCCTTTAGCACAGGAGGTAAAAGCCTTGATTTTTAATACTTTTATTCTATAGATTGATTTAAATTCTGAAGTTCAATAGAAATACTTCCCAGTGTCAGAGGTGGTCTAAAAAATTCAGCTAGGCAAGAATGCCTGGAGATACAAAAAAAAAAAAAAAGAGAGAGAAAGAGAGAGAGAGGGAGGACAGGGAAATCTAGGCCAATGTTCTCTCTCACCTGGGATTTTTGTTTTTCTCCACCCAGAAGGTCAAATCTCAGCTGAATCAGTATGCAGATCACATACGTAGCAGCTAAAGTTCCAGACTGGGAAATGTGCTAATTGGCTCACCAGCCTGAAGAAGCAAGGTACCCATTGTCTGACACACAGCCTCTGAGGCAAGCAAGGCTCCATGCAGGACAAAATGTTCTCACTACCCTGCACCATAGCCCATCCCTGCTTCTTGCAAGCAGCCTGGCCATGTGCACTGGTGACTGGAGCACTTCCGTAATTATTCCCCTTTGTAGATTAATGTGTACACTTGAGGCTTTAGAATGCTATTTAATTCAGAAGAAATTAAAATTAAAGCCAGTGCCCCTCCAGGGTTCTTTCCTTGTACACTGTTGTACCATTGCAAATAGTACTTTATATTGTACAATGCATAACATGGTAGGCAGAAACTCAGTCTCAGTGGTGTTAATGCCCTTTAAGTCTATTTGTAATGTTGAGGCTGTAGTTGGTGCTAAACCCCAAAGCAGATTGTGCAACACAAGAAACAACATGGTTTATTGTTTGCACCCTCTACTACTGTCTTGTGATTCTAACTCATAAACAGTTTTGTTCTTTGGGATTGTTTCTGGAACAAGGAATGCTTCAGAAAAAAGGATAAGTTTTCATGTAGGATAGCCCTCACCTTGTTCATGACACAAAGACTTCCTTGAAATTCACTTAGACTGGAAGTGTCCTTCTAGAATCATATGACATCCATGGGGCTGGTGCAACTGGAAACAGAAAAAGCTAGAACCACCAACTGTTGATTAAATCTGATAACTTACCCTAGCGAACTTACCCATTTTCTTTGCATAATGCAGCACATTACTCACTTTTTATATATTCTGATAATTCTGGTAATCTTGATAATGATACCCACAGGATGACTGAAAGGAAGAAAGAACATCCTTGAATGAAAAAGTTTCATCTTACTGAAACAAATTCCAAGAGATTATAGAACTGCCATGAAGCACACCAGAATATACATAGGTATTTGGGTATTACTTTACTGTATAATGTTTTTCATAAACTAAGAGTAATCATCTAGAAAAATGTGGGGGATTACTAGGACACACAAAAATACAACAACTTCACAGGCAGCACAAGTACTTTCTCCTGATTTGACTTTGCATTTTAACCTGAAACAAGCAGAGAAAAGCTCAGTCTCAGCATTATAATTTATTTGCTGCTTCAGTTCCTTACTTATGATAGTTAGATTTTAGGTCAGATACTCTTGTGGAGCCGACTACCTTATAATAACAGAGCCTTCAACCTTCACTAAATGAGACTGGCTTTTTTGTTGTTTGGTTGGCTGGTTAGTTGGTTTGGGGTTTTGGTTGTTTCTTTCTTTCTCTTGTTTACAGGTTTGCTGCTGAAAATTTTTTCTCCTTTGTAGTTTTCAACTTTTATGTTTGTTAGAGTCTCCAAGTTTGGGGCAGGATGAGATGTGAGGATGTCAGAAAATTCAAGGAAACTTCTATTTTGTAAGTCTCCAAAGGATTTGATAAGAATATGAATTGTCAGTTTTGCTCATCACTCAGCTCTAAAATCTATACTCAGAACCTTTCCTGTCTGTCTTATCTTTCACTGGCATCAAGCATAATAAAATCAAAATAAACTTCGGGTGAAAATCAGGTTTAAAAATTTTACCATGGGTTTCTTTTCTGTTAGATTCTTTTTGATCAGCAGCAGATATACCAGAAACAAACAAGTTTCTCCCAAATCCCATTTTGTCTCAGCAAACAAGCAAGACAAATATGGAAATTATGCTGTTCAGATATTTCTTCTATCATTTCTTTTAACAAGTTCATAAAAGCAGTGCTCATGTTGGTCTTATGAATTTTCCAAATTGAAAATAAGACAGATAACATGATAGATTCAGCTTTAGAATTTGTGGTGGTCTTTTTCTTGCATTAGTAAATCCTGCATCCTTGACAACTCAGTAGAGCTATTTTCTCTTTTTTCCTAAGTCTAATGTAAGTCTAATGGGCTCATTTAAGCTTGTAATGAACAGCTTAGGAGTTTTTACTCTCAAGTTTCTAATCCTGGTAGGTGACAACAGCTTGTTTGCATTTGCCTTATGGATCTGACGCGACAGGGCAATGAAATGCAATCCTTTGCTGTCCATACGATTACTATGAGGCCTCTGCAACATGATGCACTCACTGACTGCAGTCTATCCTTTGTAGTCTGAAGCTTGCGACCTACTGGCATTTGAATGTACCTGCTGCAAAGAAAGCATTGGTCATATGACAGTTTTTGATGTGGAATGAGCTGAAAGCAGACTCAGCTGACCCGATTATAACAACAACCTGCATCTGAAAACTCCTCCAGCTGTTGCTGACTGATTTGCTCGTATGTATTTGAAAGAGCTATACCATGGCTAAGGCAGGGAGGTGGAGAGAACTTTGACCAAGTCTCTGAAATATAGGAGTTTGTCAGAAATTTTCTGCCCTTAGAAGTACAGAATGCTAGGATCATGTTTACAATAATCAACTGAATAGAGTCCAGGCTATTGTTGTTGAAAGATATAAGCAATGCTTCTTCCAAAATTTCTATTTTGGAAAGGTTTGTAGGAACAATGTGATCCAGAGAGAGTTGAGGAATTACAATGGCACTACTTTTACTGAGAATATAATGCAATATACCTAGGAAGAACAATGGAAAGAGATTATGGATAGTTGTAAAAGTCACCATCCCTACCCCAAACTTCAAAAATCTGTTGTGGGTTTGTTAACCCAGTGGAATTTTGTTTGTTAATTATTTTATACTAAATAGCATGTAATATGCAGAGTAACATAAAATAAGATAGGTTCAATAAAGAACACTCATTTAAATTAACCTACCTAATGAAAACAAGCCAAAAATGTATTTATTTTATGCCAAGGACTTTTGTTACAATTTCTCCATGAGATCTAATTCTATTAGGTCTGATTTCCAAACACTTTCATTGTCTGGTTTAATTTGCCAGAATGGATTGCCATTAATGTTCAACCCAGAAACCTAGGAAACATGCTGGGTAAATTTGCCATAAAAGGCCAGTTATTGATGATATAGGAGCAAAAATATTGTGTAAGTTTGCTTTGAAAGGAAGAACAAAGTAAAATCCAGCTACTGAGTACATGAATTTTTCATCACCGTTGAGGTAGCATTAAATACAAAATTTTTCCTCATATAGCCACCCACTAGAAAGAAGAGAAATATTAAAGAAGAAAAATAATTTCAATGTGGAGAAGGTAAGAGGTGACTTTAGTGCTTTTCTTAGGTTGTCTCTCGAGCACCACAGAGACTATTCTGTTCTGATAATTGTTCCTAATTTACTAGATGAAAGAATCAAAAATAAGAATAACCCCTTGCTATGTAGTTAATAGCTGGTTAATTCTCCCCTCTAAGATAGAGAACATCTGAAAGAGTCCTAGCCAGTCCCATACTTGACATTTTCAGGTTGTTTTACTCTCTTATTCTACTTGTTCTTTTTTAACACCTTCCCTGAAAATTTATGGCAGTAAAATAATTTGATAAAATGATATAATCTGAAGGACAAGAATTAAAACGTATTATGGCTCAACCTTCACTAAGTTCTAGTTATGCTGGAAAATAGATTTTGAGTATGTAGAACAGTCCAAAATTACATCACTCACCTTGAAGTAGGGAACTACCATCGCCGTATGATAACCTTTGGAGCAAGTGCTTTGGGCAAGGTAATGACTGGGTTTTGTGATATATACCAAAGATCCCACACCTTACCTCTCTCAATTTAACAAGCTATAAAATTATCTTTTAACTTTATATATCAGAAGAAATTGGCATGGTACTTGTTAAAAATAAAACCGTGTTTCAAACAGTGTTCAGGATGCACACTTCTAGGCAGCAGGAACAACAAAGTTGTTATCTTTGTTATGTGCTCTCTCTCCCCAAGGATAAGTCAGTGCTCTAGATGTAGCCTTTTTGACAGGACCAATAATAACTACCATGCAATTATGTACTTAATTCTCAGACCTTCAGTTTTTCTAAAATAGAAATTCAACCACAAACTAAATTCACTGCTTCATGCTTATTTCCATATTGCTTGGATAAGTGAAGACAATTAGTTTAGCAGCAAATTAATATTAATTTCACCATAAAGAAATCCTGAAAGAAAGTGAATAAATGGATAAATATACAAAAATAAATATAAGCCACAGCTGAAGCACATAGGCTATCTATTTATGTTTTTAGTTCACATAAATTTGGAAGCATTTTCTTATATAGTTGTGACTTTCAAATTTATAATGTTCCTGAAGGGATAAACTATATTTTCTGCATCATCACAGCTCCAAATTACAGAACAGACAAATAGTAAGAATTCAATAAATATCCACTTTAAATATAGGATAGTGCACTGTACGTTTTATCTTTTACCACAATACCATGTCTTGTGGATCAATGCAGAATTTTAGTAATTAGTCCTATCTATGAAGTATATATGAAGTGTATAGTCATATCTTATTCTTCAGCACTATATTTGGAAAGGTTAATTGGTTTCATTCTTTTTTGTCCTGGAAAAGTTTTACCAAGGCAACTATGAATAACCCTTTTTAAAGAAAACTCGCCTTCTCAATCCTCTGAAGAAGTGGAAAGATTGTTTTTAGAAGAAATTATTCAATACCACAAGCCATAGAAATGGTACTGGAGCTAGGCATTTGACCAAGGAAGCTTCTACATAAATTAATTACCATCCAGAGATCTACAATTCATTTGGCCCACTTGAGTACATGAGATTGGTGAGTCATTCACAATCTTCAGAACTTGCATGAGAAGAAAAAAATATTTTCCACTGAGAAGAGACAAGGATAGAAAAAAGGCAATAGTTTCTGCAGTGCTGAGGACAGAAAGGATGAGGTGGCTGGACCAAATTAGTGATAAATTGCCACAAGAAGATCCCCAAACTCCTGCTAATAAATCTTTATATGACTGTGAGTAAAGAACCACTTCATTGAGGCCCAGTCCTCTTACTAGCCTTCTGTTATGGTTTGTGTCTGCATATCCTCCAAAAGCCTCATGCAGCCTTAGGCTTTGTCAGAGTAGTTGAATCTAGAGGTAGTGATTGATTCAAGGTCCAAATCTGGGATTAAGGGTGTGAGTGCTGCCCTAAGGCAGATAGCCTGAATACAATAAAGGGGACAGAAAGAGGCTTGCCTCTTGCCTTCCTTTGCTTGCTTCTGTTTCCCTGAACTGTTTTCTTTCAGATACCTCTCTGCCAAGCTACCCTGCCTTGGACCCAGCCAATTATGGACTGAAACTTCTACAAACTGTGAGCTAGATAAACTCTTCTTCCCTTAATATTGGGCATTGAGTATTTTGTGTCAGCAGTGAGGAAAGTAGCTAAGACATCCTCTACTAAGTGTGGGATCCCACTACTGAAATCATTTCATATGTTTTCTTAAACAGTCTTTTCCCCAGGTAGCTTAAATAGGACCTTATTCTTCACAATCAAGTAATCCCAACAAGAAACACTTGGGAAATGCTCCTATTTGTAAGTCATAATTAGTTAGTCAGTTAGTTAGTTAGTTAGCTAGAGTTACAGTTTGCATTACTCAGCCCTCTTTGCTCAAAAGATAATTAAGGAACATGGAAAATAAGAAAAGAGGATGCTGGAAAATTAGGAAAAGTCTTACTGTTTTCCTGGGACCATCACAAACTTGTGACTGTGGTCTTCCTGTGATTATTGACTGTGTGTAATAATTTACAGTAAGTTTTTGTGCATCTAAGATGATGCATATGGCCCAGAAAGTTTTGAACGACTAGGAACATTGTTAAGTATAGAAAAAACTGTAAAGTTAATAGGTACTTCTTGATCTTTAGTGTCTATGAGAATAATCGTAATCACATCAAAAATGCAAATTCTAACTCCACAGATGCAAGACAGGGCCTAAGAGTCTGCATATCTCACCTGCTTCCACGTGCTCCGTAGGCTACTGATGGTAACAAGGCCAGTGTGGGGAGTCCTTCATGCAATTATACAATCATTTTCATTTGATTTTTGAAGAACAAAATAGAAGTTGACCATTCAAACCAAACAAATTCACCATTTCTAAGCTGTTTGGCTTTGAGCAATTCATTTAACCCAATCAACTTTTAATTTTCTCATTTGTAAAATGGTAATGGTAATGTTTATCTTGCAGGATTCTGCAAATTAAATTATGTAAAATATGTAAATTTCACAATAGCTCCTATGCAAATGGTATTTATTTTTCTGTTAACTCACTGTGGTAGTCAGAAAACATTTATTGAGCAATATGCAATTCCCTATGTCAGAGAAGAAGAAATATATGATGTTTACTTGCAAGAGTTGACAAACCAGTTAGAGTCAAAAATGTCCATGTGTATACAATATGTTGCTATGATATAATCTGATATATAGTAAGGTATATTACAGAGAAATCAAAGCAAAGTAGGTTGACTGGGGGATGGAGGAAAGAGGAAAAGGTGGAGAAATCAGGGATTATTGAAAAGAGATTGCCTTTGAACTAAATTTTAAAGAATAGGTGAGTTCACCAAGCAGAGAAAATGGGGGCTGTCATTTAAAACAGAACTAATGCTTGTAGAAAACATGGCAGTGTGAAAGACTGATACTTGAATGGCACCTCCAAAATTCCAGTGCAGCTACAATTAGGTTGAATTGAAATGAAAGGAAGAAGGCAGAGTTAGCTTCACATGGAAGATAAAACCGCAAATGCTGTGCTCGGATCCTAGGACTGACTGCATTTCCCGTGACAGCTCTCATCATAACTTATTATGCTTATATACTACCTAGGTATAACTCTGCATCTCTTATCCAAATTTGAGGCCATAACAGGTATTCAGTGCATTCTTATTGACATAGTAAATGAATAAATGTTGTCTTTATCCCCTTGCAGAAAGGAAAAAAGGCCTGAAATAATATCCCCAGATATATTCTATGCACAATTGTCTATTCTGCTTATCCTGCAATGACCTTAGCCCATATAGGTGCTCCAGCATAAACATGCTCCTTAAAGTGACACCAAGCATTTTTTATTTGGAATGATTGCTACATTATATAACAAAAGCAACCATCCCATTATACAACCCATTGCATGCATTCCATTTGGCCTCCCTGCGATGATTCAATCTCTTGGTGGCACTTAAGATGGTAAAGGTTGAGAGAAACTATTATACTCTAAGCAGATTGGGATCATCAGATGAAAACTGTGGTGTGTCAGCAATGCACCCACCATCACTTCTAACACAGAGTTCAGTAATATAGCTTGCAGCTACTAGTTGATTAGAACAGCTTTCTAAACCATGACTTCTGCTTTCTTAACACGCAGAGCTGCTTGTTTTCCCAAAGAAGCAGAATGGCACAGTCTCTGGAAAACAATTTAATTTCAGTACAGAAAGCCACTTGCATCTCATTTCATTTTCAGTCCATCCATTGATTTCCTCAGGATTATGCACATGTATCAGAACACCTGTATTGAATCCCCCAGGCATTCCAATAAACACAAAGAGAATAATTAAGGGGGCTGGGGATTTAGCTCAGCGGCAAAAGCGCCTGCCTGGCAAGCGCAAGGTCATGAGTTCGGTTCCCGGTACCGGAGAAAAACCA
>NW_004955409.1:34405686-34520050 GCF_000276665.1 Chinchilla lanigera
AAAAAAAAAAAAAAAAAAAAAAAACAAAGAGAATAATTAAGACCAACCGTAAAAGAACAGTTCTAAAGTATAACATGCCATTATACTATATTAGAAATAGAAACTTTGGATATCTGATGAATTCATTTTAGGAGTGGCTTTTGGCAGAATACTGAAGCAAGCACAGTTGATGTCATATAGAGGAAGGACACCATAGTGGTTGAGGGCGTGGACTGGAGGCAGGCAACCTGGACTTGAAACTCTATGAGAATATATCCCGGCTTTCCAGTCTTCCATACCCCAAGCTCATCATCTATATAATGAGATTATAAAATGGCTTAAGACATAAGGTATAGAGTTAACCTATGAAGTATCACTTAGAATAACGCTAGCAAAGTGTAAGGGCTTAATGCATGTTAACTATTATAACATTCAGTTTCCACCCTACTAATTCAGTAGATGGTCCCTACTTCCAAAGTCCATCAGTTCACAGTGTGAGTGTCCCCTTGTATCCTTCCTTTTACTTTGGTGTACTCATATTTCTGGTAAGGTTTTGGTGTCATTTGTATGTTCGTGTAATTGTTTCCTCATAAAACATTTCAACTACCAGAAATTATTTGGTTTTACTTTATATGATACATCTTGTTTTACCCTATATCACTGAAGAATAAAGTACTTCTTTAATATTAAGGAATCCACAGAATTCAAAATAAAAGGGTGAGAAACATACTAGCCCTGCCTACAATCAAAGTCCCCGAAGTTACAGAATATATGACTACTCATACAACAAATACTATTTGAAGTGGCATGTCAAATATACCTGCATACTGAGGGTACAATGATTTTAAAAAAAGCAATACAGACCTTCAGTACTCTCTGGGGAGCAGGAGGGTAGCAGGAAAGGGAACATATTCTGGTATCCTTCATAGGAGGAAATGGTGGCGAGAAAGGTTTTTATCCCCTCACTACTGTGAACTTCTCTAGAGTTATTTAATGACAAACATTAGTTTTCATTTGTTATTTGACATCTAACTGGTTGAAGACAAAGGCTTCTTCCACTTCTCTCAATAAATTCTGAAAAAACAACCTTCTACACATTTATGATACTCAGAGAACTGGAAAAAGTATGATGATTCTCCAATGCAGAAGCTGAAGACTTGCCGTCCTTCAGGCCTTGCTTGCTGACACCAAGGAAGAGGCACGGGCGTGTTCCTTCACTCACTCACTGGGTCACCCCGCTTGCCAGGCCTTTCTGTACACTGCTTGGTGAGCACTTACAACCTTTGTCCGCAGTGTTACATAAAATGAAGTCTATAAAGAGAGTGTGTGTCCCTGTCCACATGGGAGCTGAATAGGAGCTGTATCTTGTAATAGCAGGAGTCCTACAGAAAGGAAGTGAGATATGTGGCTTTCAATGAGTTACTCAATGATTCTTGATGTTCTGGAAGAAAAACATCAACCAATTCTAAAAGTCTCACCTCCAGTGTCATTTCCTATCAACTAGAGGTAGGTGCCCAGAAAACTACGTTACCAGCAATTAAGGAGTTTTCCAGACTTAGGAGAAATCAGCTTAGTAACCAACGTTGGTCACTCCATAAGAATAAGAAGTGTCAGCACTTTGTCACATCTTTTCCATGCTAGACTGGCTATGTTACCTGACAGTTATGAAAAAAAGTGGTTGTAATGTGATAAACTACCTACCTACCTAAACCTATATTTTGCTACTTCTGTAGCTTTGCCAGTTCCACAGTTTGGGGATATTTATTTTGCTTCTCTCAACCTCAGTTTAGCCACATGAAAAGTAAAGATGCTATCATCTCCAAACATGCTGGCTCTTACCATTTAGCTAGTCTTAATATAAACTCCATAAAAGAAAAAAATAACAAGTCAACTTCATTCATCTTTATGTTTCTGACACGTGGCCCCACCAACATTACCCCATGCACACATCTGCTTATACACAATGCTTTAATATTGAAAGGTTGAGGTTTGAGAATAACTTTAAATGGTGGATAGAATATTAAGTCAAAAGCCTGAGAGAAGTTAATATTTGCTTAGAACATGGGCATCAAATGATTCCCACAGTCTTGAAAAAGACACACAAACTAGAAGGAGATATACATAATACTCAAACTACTTTGACACTGGAAAACACTGAGATTGTTTTATCTATATTCATTGCATGAACCAAATAAACCAAAGCTCAGAGGAGTTTAACAGTTCACAGTAGTAGATGTTGGGATGCTGACATTACATCCCAGATCACCTGACATGTTCTTCAATGCTCATTTGGAAAAAGGCAGGAAAGAAATACTGCGAAGCCAGTTTGAAGTCATTTGGTGGAGAATCCATGTGGGACGTTCACTCTCTAAGTGATGGGGAGCTCTCTTATCTGTTACTGCCAGGATAAAGTCAGAATGAAGCTCCTTATTGAGCCCTTCACAGGACGTGACCATGGGTAGTGAGAGCACAGAGCAAGCACTATTGATTGGTAAGCATAATTCCTGAGAGAATATGGACTGAAATCATCCCAAGCTAACTTAGAGAAAAACAGGACCCAATTGTGCTGGTAAAATGGGATGGGATATGTCTATTGCTTTGTGGAAATTGGATGACAAAGGTGGCAAATTTCTTTCCAGCCTGGAAATAGGTTGTATCAGTAATATGCCCAATTCCACCTGAAGGTGAAAACTAAACCGAGTGATGTGTTTGATATTTTGGTTTTTCTTTTCTTTGTTTGCTTTTGTTTGTTTTAAAGGAAAAAATGGGAAAGAGCTCAAGACCTTCTCTCAGGTAATACAATTACCCATAGAACCTATCCTTGTTCTTTGTTCAGGGCTAGATATATTTTTAGTCTCATTTATAATGGAACAATAATTAAGAATCAAATCCGAGCAACACTGTGGTTTCTTGACTCCCTTTGCTGTATTTCTTTTACTTGGTGCTATACAACCCAAAGATGTAAAACATAACCTGATGCGTGCCCTAGGTAGGTAAATGTTGCTCATTTTTATTTGTCATCAAATACATAAAAGCCAGATTTGGAGGTGGAACTGTCAAAGTGAAGTTATTTCATCCTGAGAAAATGTTGGTGTCTGTTTACATCCATATATTAATGGAATAATCTTCCAGATCAGCCAGAGTACTTGAGACACAATCAATGATACATATGCCCCCATTGTTCTTAATTAGCTTCTGATTAAAATGTCTTCTCATGCTCTTCAAGCCTAATTGTTGTCATTGAGCTCTATGAAAGTACTCTTGCAAAGATTACTGTATCAAAAGTTAGAGGCAGGGGATCCACAAGTGAAGCATTGTGTCCCCAGGAATTTCTCTTCTCTCTTCTGATTATAATCAGTCTCTAACTGCCATTCTACAAAAATTATAATACCCAGGTAACAGACACGCTGCAACCATACTGTGACTGTAATATTTGGGTTCTTCAGGCCAAGGGATCCTGCAGGGCCAGTCTTTGTGTTCAGCAGTGCTCAGCAGTTCCATCTAGAATTCTCTTCCACTAGTGAATGCAGTTCACGCCTCTTCACCACTGGAATGTAAGGCTTGCAGGACAGAATTCAGGCCTAACTTGCAGCATTGTGCTCCTTGCAGAGGACCCCAAGATTGCATCCTCAGTGTTGATTTCACCATAGTCCAGGGCATAGCAGCACTTGTTTTTAAACCTGAATGTACATCACAGCCTACCTGGGGAAAATTTTTTAAATCACTGATCCCTAACCCCTACCTATGAGCAATCATGTCTATCAGAAGTTAGATGCAAACAATCTGAAGTTAGCAAACTGAGCTTATATGCTGATTCTCTAATGCAAACTTGAACCAGTTATTTGAACTGTCAGAGTCTCAGTTTTCTCACGTATGGAAATGGGTTAGTAACAATATATATCTCATGGGAGTATGCATAGATCAGTGTCCAGTACATATAAGCACAATTTAAGAACTTATTATAATGGTGATAATGATCCTTTTTTGCTGTTTTCTGGTTGGTTTGTTGGGTTAGGGATCACACCTTGGCCTCACATATGCTAGGCAAGCATGCTCCCACTGAGTTACATTCTAGACTGACAAAGACCTTGGTAACGGTTGTGATCATGAAAGAAACAGAGCTACATCATGACAATATCTGGCCTGAGGTACACTTTAACTCTAGAAATTTCAGACTGGAAAACAATTCAAACTATTTTTTTTACAGTTGTTTTGAGTTTTTTTTTTTCTATTGTTTTTAACTGATATGTATCCAATGCTTAGGCCAGAAGGAGCAGCCTAGTTGGACATCTTACCAATACTATAGAAAGATTACCAGTCAGAAGACCTGAGTCCTCATCTGAGTATCACCCTACTTGGGAACATGTGATCTCAAAAACATTATATATGACAGTCAGGGCCACTGGTAATAATAACCCACCAGCTAAGACTTGTCATCAATCGATTTCGTTTATCTAGTTCATGAGGAGAGGGAACTAGAAGACTGTAAGAACAATCAAGCTTAAGACATTCTCATTTTTATTATTTTCTGGAAGCCAGGAATACATTAACTCTTAGGATGAGAAAAGAAGTGGAGCAACCTTTCCAGTCCACTGCACACAGTTTGTCTTCTCTTGCAAGAGAGTTTGTTTTCGTTCCTACCTGATGATGAATAGGAAGCAGGTATTCAGGGCTGCTAATTTTCAGAATGGAAACCAAGGCAACAGGAGAAAACAATGCCAAAGAAGTGCTGAGTCTCAATGGCTGATGAATACAGAAATTACCTGTCTTTGTTATGTGTTTGGAGCAAAGAGTTTCTACAATTTGTGTATGTATCTCAAGAGCGTAACCCCAAAACATTGAGATATTTTCTTCAATAGAAAGACTTAAAAAAGGAAAAAGAACATGAAAAGGAACCCAGCCTTGCAATGAGTTGCACACAAGTGTTTCACACTGTAACAGTGCAATATCCAACACCTATTCAAGAAATGAATCCTATTCTTTCCTTTTTTTTTGTTGTTTTTTTTTTTTTTTTTTTTTGGTCTTTTTGAGACAGGGTCTCACTATGAAGTTCAGGCTGGCCTTGAGCTCACTTTGTAGCCCAGGCTGGCCTTGTACTGCCAGCAATCCTTCTGACTCAGCCTCCAAGTGCTGGGATTACAGGCATGTGCCGCTGCACCAACAATAAATGAATTCTAAAGCAGAGAATACAAACTATCAACTGAAAGGCTTATTATTTAAAATAAGTATATAAAACCTGGGTTTTCTGAACTCTCTGGAAATAGATCGGGAGATCTGGAAATCTTGGGATGCTATTCTCTAAGGCAACAGTGAGTTAGTGCTAAGTGGAGTAGCAGCTGGCCCTGCGACTGTGTCCAGTTTGCTGTGTCCTTGCCCTCCCTGGCATCAGCAGGTCACAACCTGGGCTGTCTCCAACATCCAGCTCGTGTTTGTCTCCTCATGCTTGGCCTACTTCACTCATTTCTACAGTTTGACCCTTGTGAAGAGTTGCGTGTGCAGTGCCAGCTTCCCTTTAAGATTGGTCCACATTCAAGTTGGACCTGAGCTTAACTTTTAATTTATAAAATTGAATGCAGTTCTTCAAATGGCACAGTAAACGGGGATGAAGAACAGTAGCTATATAATGGCATACAACTGGTTCAGCTGTTTTCCACTTGAATAGTTCTGGATGATGTTCTCCAGGTACAGAAATGTACTTCCACATATTATAAACCAATACTATGAACTTAGACCCCAATGTGTCACAAAGAAGTGACAGTGTATCAGATCACCTACTGAGATGAATGGAGGAAGAGTTTTTTTGGCATAGACCTCAAATTGCTTTATAGATTAGCCCGAAGCCTTCTCTGCATTTCCTCATTTCCTTTATAGAGCTTAATTGAGACACAGTTTTTCCAGCATGATCTACTAGAAGCACATGAAATGTCATCAGATTTATGGATACAGAAATTGACATCGGATCATAATTCAGTTTGGAATAGAAGGAACAAGAATGCCAAAAACGACTTGAGGACAATTCCTTTGTGATCACAACCGTAATAAACTGAGAACATTTGTTTAAAGCAAAAGCCATCCTTCATTCTATACCTGCCTCTATATTTCATATATATTATATGTAATATATATATAAAATATACATATATATGGAGACCTAATGTGTTCTTTACTTCTACTGAATCTCTCTGCTTTTGTATCCAACTGTCCCTTTGAATTGACTACCAAGGTCACAACACATATTTTTTTATTTATTTCAAAAGGAATAAAAAAAAACAAAATAACAACAACAAAGATAAAAAAACACAAAAACAATAAAAATGATACAGGATTTCAAAACAAAATAACAAGAATTAATACTGATTGTTATATCCGATATTGTTATTTTCAATGAAGTTGCTCAGGTTACCAGATGAGAGAATGCAAGATTGATCAGACAGTTAAAGAGAATAAAAAGTAATGAAAAAACTTAAGCAATAATACAGAACTTCCATAAACAAGATGGTAGGAATTCAACAATGGTTATTATATTGCATACAGTTGTCTTCAAGTTATTTGTTCAAATTACCAGATATGAGCATGTAAAATTGCTCTAGAAACAAAACAATTAAGAATTAACTGTTGCTTGTTCTCCCAGTTCCTAAGCATGCTACCTGGCCCTGTGGAAACTCAAAACTGATTGGAGCTACAGAAATGATCGATGACCTCTGGTATGTCAGTCCCCTCCTCTGGTTCTGAGACATCAGCCTGTCTTTGTTTCATTTATTTCACTAAAACCTAAACCCCATATTCTGCCATATTAGCAAAGCTTACATTTCACTGTCTTCATTTCCCTTTGCTCAACTTCTAAATCTTAAGGGTTAACATAAAAATTTTTCAAAATATGTTCATCTGTTGTACATAGCAGGTATAAAAAGTAACTCATCTTATAGACATACAGTATTCTTTCTAGACAATCAAATCTAGAGTAGCATATACCCTGAAAATGTTTTAGAATCTTCAATTCTTTAATACCTCATATGCCTCAACTTTCTTAGATGACATAGCTAATCTATGAAATTTGTATAATTTGACTTCAGTTCCTATATTCCTTATTTCCCTTCTTTCTGTCTTGATTTTTGTGCTTTTATTCTCATCTTCGAATGGATCCCTTTGTTCATTTGTTTCTTCCTAAACGACAATCCCTAGAACTTTCTTCTGGCTCCTCTTCTCTATCTCTCTGCTCACTGTCTTATGAGGCAGCTTTTCACTATCAGAACACAATACCCAGCACCCACAGCAGACAGGAGGTGAGGTTTAGTTTGGTTTGTGGTTTCATGAGACTTTGTCCATGGTCAGCTGACTGTGAGACAGCAGCATCATGGAGGAAGAGGGTAGCAGGGCCAAGATTCTTAATTCATGGTATCAAAAGCAGAATAAGAAGCTAGACAGAAAGGGGAAAGGGGATGGACACAGAACCCAAGGTCACAGCTCTCTACCTACCTAGACACACCTACCAATCCCTTCTCTGGCTCCTAGGAAACTAAAATTTACACAATCAAGCTTAACAGTTACACTGCATTTTATTTCTATTTATCTCTTCTCACTGTTGTCTCTCATAATCTTTCATCCCCTTCTTAAATCTGAAATAACTTTTCTGAAGTTTAACAGTGACTTCACAATTGACAAATCCAAGCTTTTTCTAAATTTTATTCCTATGAACACTTATATTTTTCATTTTTACCACTTTTCTTAAATTCATTGTATCTATAAGTTACATGACACTTTCACATTTTGATTCTGTTACCTCTTCCTTCCCTCATTTTGGTTCCTTCTTGTCCTATACTCTCAATCACACAGACTCTTAATCAGTTTTTATTCTTCCATTTCCTCTGTATCTTTTGTGCAATCAGTGCCCGAGCCCTGACATATTTCAGAGATCAAGACACACAATTCACTTGCCATATTGAATCTAGTTAATACACCACTAAAAATTTCAATGTTTTTTGTGAGGCCTAAGATGTTCTGGAAGTATACTCTGAAAAACTTCAAGTAAGAGATTAAAATCAGGAATATATCTACAGTTGTAACATCAGGAATGTAGGTCAGTACCTTCCATGGCAGATGAGATGATGCTTGGGTATATCTGTCTTCTGATTCTCCTATAAGATGGGCATTTAGTTCAGAGGAAAGCCATTCCTCATGGCCAGTTCCCCATCCTCTCCATTTCTCCTGAGAGGAGCAAAACAAAAAATATATTCTGTGTAGAAGAGGAATCATTTTTATTTAGAATCATTTTCTATTTAGGTGAGAGAAATCTAAATCGAACACGCTTAGGTCAAGCACAGTTAAACTTGGACAGGGGCAGCAGTGGACAGCCAGAACATCCATCGCTCATCATTTGTCCCTGCTTTTACTTAACTTCAGCTCTATTCTTCACGGTCAGTGTGTTAGTTTTTCATTGCTGTAACAAAATATGGGAGATAAGAAACTTAAAAACTTATTTTGGCTCACAGTTGTGAAGGTTCCAGTTCATGATCTTGGGCCTTGCTGCTTTTGTACCTGTGGTGAGGCAGCACACCATTGCAGGAACATGAGGCAGAGGAAGTCCATCCTCTAGTGGCTGAGTGTGAAAAGCAGGAAGAGAAAGGGGGTGGGTCTCATTATCCCCCTGAAGGGTACCTCCTCCAGTGATCAGAAGATTTCCTTGTGGGACTCATTTGTTTCAGGTTTCGCCACCTCCCAGTAACACCAAAGACCCGGGACCAAGCCTTTAACCAATAAGCTTTGGGGAAAACTCATCCAAACCACACTCCTCTTTCTGTAATGCTTGACTCATAACAACTAGGAGTTTGAAGTCACATATTATTTTTTCCTACAGGCAAGAAAGATTGCTTCCCTGAAGCTCTAACTTAATAAAAAAAAAAAAAATAGTAGTAAAGATGTTATAAGATCAGTTTGTATGGTAAAATAACACCCAGATTTTTTTTGAATCAAAAGAGTTTGATTTTGAGCTGTATTTTAGTTCAGAAATTTTAACTTTTCCTAATTAAAATTAGCTTTTCATGCATCTATACTCACTGAATTAGGAAAGATTAAGCACAACTCCCTCATATCTTAGAATCTCAGAAATCAAAATTACTTTGGCAGAATTTACCCAGTGGGTTTTATGGCAGGAGTACTCATATGCACTTTATGACATAAAATACCATTTTGATGACACTCTTAGAACCATCCAACAGAGCTGCACTCTGATTGAACTAAGTCAATGCTTAGGATCTCCTAAAGGCTTAGTTCCCAGCCTGCAGCACTGCAGGGAGGGAGGTGGTGGGAATTAAGAGGTGGTGCCCAGCTGGATGTCTTTCCGGCACACTCTGGTGTGTCTTCAGGGAATATTAGGACCATGTATGTTTCTCTGTCTCTCGTTTGCTTCTGGTTTGCCATGACATGAGCAGCGTGCTTAATTATGTGACCTTTTGCCATGGTATGTTGCCTTGCCACATGCCCAAAGAACTGGGGCCAATTGGTCTTGGACTTAAACTTCCAAGACTGTGAAACAAAATAGTCCTTTCTTCTTTTTAAGTTGATTTATCACAGGCACTTTCTTCAGAAATGGAACACTAACATAGAATTACACAGACCTGCAAAGAAAGGCAGGTACAAAGCCAATACACTCATCTTGCCACTGTAATAGACACTGTCCTTGCTGCTCTCCATCACCCCACCCTGGACATCACTGGAAATCTATGTTCCTTCACCCTCTACATTCCTGGGATTTGAAATGGCAAATATGACACAGGTAAATAAATGTCTCTGTTTCACAGCACAAACTCTTTATAAAATATTCATATTCAGGCTGCAACTCAGTCTCCACACTACCTAAATGATTAAACATTATTCCAGAGGTCTGGATAATGCACTTATAAACCTAAGATCCTGTTTTGGCAATCTTTTGTCAGCAAAATCCTGAAGGAAGAGAAAAACCCAGAATAATAGATTGTGAGTTACTATACGTGTCTGAGAATAGATGTAATGGAAACTTCAGACAGCAAAACAATCAAAAAGAGAGATGGCTGCTTCTGTACTCCTCTCAGACATTTTCTTCTTTTTGGAAGGGAGTGATGCAATTGAGAACAATTTTCTATGTAAGACACAAAAACCTCAGTTGAGAAATAATAATAAAGGGCTCTACAATCAGAAAAGTCTTTCCAACCCATCTAAAAATACAAAGGCTGACAAAATTCAAAGCTTGGAACAAACTGACACAGAACCTAATTCGCAGAGGCAGCTTACCTTAGCTACTGCTACAGAGTTTTTGCTTTTATAATTGGGCACTCAAGGTCAGTTGTTGCAGAATCAGTAAATGATGAGGTATTGTATTAAACTCACATGAGAAACAGTCAATTCTATAACAATGACTGCTTTAGTGAGTAAGAAATTGTTTGTGCCTTAATATCCCAAACAAAGACAATAATACTAATGAATATGCTGAGTGCTGATGGGAAGGATGTAAGATGCATTTTCACAGAAATGTCTTGTAATTTAGGATTAATTAATGTCTAATTATTGTAAGCTGTTACTAATAAATTTTAAAAGTCAGCTCAGCACTTCCATTTTGTAATGTTTTTATAAAATGAAACATTAGATGTTTTTAATCTTGTCTGTTCTTGCGAAATACCCCAGATAACATGCTGTTTTGCATTTCAAATAATATGTGCTCATTTAAATGCAAAACCAGGGTCCAATCAGAATAAGATGGCAATCAAATTACAATATTCAATGAAGAGTTTTCCAAGCTGACTTCATTAGTAAACTATCATGAATTTCAAGATCTTACAAGGTTTCTATTTGTTTGTACAACTGCAAAGGGCTCAATTATGGAGCTTTGAGAGAATCTAAAAATAACATCAGACTAATTAAAAGTTTCAACCAGATTTGGGCTAACACTGTTTTGAAACTCCTTTAAATCTGTTTGACTTTCAAAATGGATTTAGGAAGCTACGACTCCGCTTTTAAAGTGGGGAATTAAAAACAATCGGCAAAAATAAATGGAACCCTTAGCCTTAGTCTTCCTGGTATCTCAAATGACGGAGATGATTGTTCAGCTCTGTGTGAAAAGAGCAACTGTGAGGGTGCTGCTTACCTGTGTGCCTCTTTTAAGGAACTCGACTTCATTTCCTGGCATTATTGCACGTGTTGAAAACAAACTGGGAGAGTCTGCAGCTTCAGGTTGCTGAATCTTTGAAAAATGCTGGCAAGGAGTTCAGTCTTTGAAGTCATTTTCCCTTTGGGAGGTAAGATCCAGGTAATCAGGAAAAGCTCAGGAGGTCGGGCTATTATGATAATGCGCTGCAGTGCAGTTGCAGCTCACAGTGTTACATCATGGGGACCGTGGAACTTCAGAAACTCACAGCAGGGCTTCCTCCTCAACAGGTGCTCGCTTTGTTTGACAAACAGAGCAGTGATGGGGGAGGGGTCACACAGCATCTAAGTGGCTGGATCTCTTTCTCTTTTATCCAACAGTACAGTAATGTGGTTTGTGGGAGGCAGAATATAAGGGAAGTTGATATAAGGGTTTTTTTTTTTATTTCTTTACATTTCTTTTTTCCCTTCTTTCTCAAACAGTATTGTGATATCCTGAGATTTTTCCATAAGATGTAAGTTAAAATGTTTGAAAATCATTGTCTTTTGAGAAATTTTAATGTCCCATTCTAAGGAATCATAAAAATGAACCTCACTGATTTCACAGTTTCCAAAGTTGTATGAATATGACATCCATTAAACGCCGGTTCTATAGATTATACAGGTATCAGAACACCTATCAGGGCCATGGAAAGACATTAGAGCTAGCTAAAGCCCGAGGAACAGTACAGCCTTGTTATTTGGCTTTATGCTGTGCTTATTAATGTATCAACTACCATGGCAGATAATGTTTGTGTTCTTGCATCATTTAAATAAACAAAACTGGCCAAGGTGATGATGTCATCATTAACCTGAATGAGGCAGGTTGTGTCTCTTAGATCTTTAGTGTAATAGTGGCAAAACTCCTTTCAGAGAGCAGATTTCCTTTAGAGAATTTCCTTTATGGCTAAGTGATTTTAAGAGTAGTAACACAGGGAAAAAATATTGGTGTAAAGTTTTTGTGAAGCTAACTCAATTACCTGTGCAAATCGGTTGTGTGAGTCAGCAACATCCAAAGCTAATTCTCTGGCTTCAGTTTAGCCAATAATTTCTACTTTTCATCTTTTCTCTTAAAAAAACTTCTACTTCCTATCTAGAACTACAGCTAAACCAAGTGTATCATCTTGAATTCCACCTCACCTTCCTTGCTCTATCCATGGAAATGGCTTAAAGAAACAGCAGGGCCAAGGCGGGAAAGTAACAAAAGACTGGGAAAGCCTACGATAGAAGAATAGACACAGAGTCCAGATTAGAATTTATACAACTGGATAAATTGGATAGAATTAATGCAACTTCTCATTTTCATGAGATTTGTGTCAAAATTAGCAACTTGTAATCATAAGACTGTCCAGAAGTCCGTAGACATTACTGTGACTGTCAGCTTTCAAGTGTGAAAGGGTTTGTTACATGACTAGTTTGTGCTAGGTACAATTTATATGGGGTCTTTACAAAAGAAAATGTATCTAAGGTAAGAAAAAGGACCAGATGATCAAAGAAATATAATAGTGTAACAAGAACTTCAGAAGGGCCTTAAAAAGTACCTAAATCCAGTGAAGTTGTTTGCAGTAATGGGAAAAAATACCATTAAAGTTCAATAGACAGATAGAACTGATGCATAAAAAATTATGTACTATTCCTGGAAAGAGAGATCAGAAAACAAGTGGAAAACCCCATCATTTTGTGAAACTTTTAGACACAGGGAAATAGATGGGTTCATCTGAAATGCCACGCAGCAATCCCACTATGGTAGTTGTAACTTGGGACGGCTGTAGGCATTAGTTTATGGAGCAATAACATTAGTGGTTATAAACATGTTATTCTTTCAGATAATTTCTGTTTTAAAGGAAGTGTGCTCAGTTTAGCTTTTGTGTATCTTAAATTTATTTTGATAATGATGGCAAAACAGATTTTAAACGCAATGGTTTGGTTTGCAGTACACTTGTACCTTTCTGGGAGTACAGCTTTCAGGATGAAGTTGGGATTATAAATGAGCAGAAGTCATAGTTTTCGAAAAGGAATACTAAGTGGAGAAATTAACTCAATTTGTCAAAAGGAGATGTGAAATAGGCTCCTATTCTCACAAACTGGCTTGCTTTAACTAAGGGGAATATAGATGCTCAAGTGAACGCAGGTGAAGTGCTTATCCTTTTAATGTCTGCCTAGAAAGCCCACCCTGCTCTCTCTAGTGGAATCCCAGGACCCTTTGCTGGATGTTTACTCTCTGGATTCTGTGTGTACAGCAACATGGTAAAGAGGCAGAACATGTTCAGATTTCTCTTTTATCTGTGAGTCAGTCTTCTGGACTACTCCGCTGTGGACTATTATTGGAGTTCTTGCTGGCTTCTTTCTAGCACTGCCTTGTCCCCATCCATGCTCAAGTCTAGATCTCTGGGTTTCTATACACCTTCTCAGCTCACTATTTCCTCCCAGTAAATTTCCTTTTGTTAAGGTTAGTCAGAGTTCACTTACATTCCTTTCAACAAGAGAATTATGACATATGGAATCTTTAAGGGAAATCAGAAACTGAGAGAACATGAAATATGGAAAGAAAAAGAAAACACCAGTGTTAACAGCACAGACTTTAAGGTAGACCATTGAAAGGAATGCTGTGGGTTGTTGGTCCTTAGCCTCATGAGGGAAGCCTTAAGAGGGAAACGTGGTGCTAAGAAGACGGCGTCCCCTGGAAGGAACGTGTGCCTAACGTACACGCTTGATATGTCCTTGTGTTCTCAGAGATTACGCTCTGTGAAGACACAGCCCAGTGTCTCTGATCTTTTTTTCACCAAGCACTCTGGAGGGATAAGAGTGAAGGCCAGCAATGTAATTGTCCCTGGAAGCCATGCTTCCGGTTCTAGAGGCAAATCCAAACAGGTTAAGCAAGCAAGCCTGAAAAGGCGTGTGGATGATGTGAATCCTTCTCACCCTCGCACCTGTCAGCTTCCAAAGACAGCTGCATTTAATATTAGCAGAAAGACTGGAATAAATTTTAAAAGTACAATCAAAGGGAAATAAAGCAATGAAGTCACAGAAACATAATAGTAGAAAACTATAGGATAATAAAATTCAAAGTAATTTAACTATTCTCTCTCTTTAAGTTTTAAGACACTAAAGCAGAAAGAGCTAGAACATTCCCAGGGCTATATACCTGACCTTTTAAGCAGAAATTAGGGTTCTTGATTCTTACACCATTTTCTATTCAATTAAGACTTTTTGCTTTCCTACTTTTCAAAGTCTTTGTTCAAATAATATAATTCCTTGAAGTTAATATGTGAGATTATTACCTGTCAAAAATCTACCAGGGTATATTAATAAAGTTGTATGTTATAGAAAAAGCATAGCTTGATGCATGATACTGCTTTTTATACCAAATATTGATCTGGAAGACATAACACGTAAAAGCTGGTACTTAAATTATAGATATAACAGCTGAAATGTTAGGAACAGTGTCTGAAGACACCAATGGCAAATTTAACCCAGATTTATTGATAGCAGTTGCGTTTTTGTCTCATTGCGAAGACAAAATACAAGACACCCAAAGTTAAAGGAGGAAAGGTTTATTTAGCTCACAGTTTGTAGAGGTTTCAGTCCACAACCGACTGGTTCCAAAGCAGGATGGCACAGCAGACAGGCCTCACAGAGGAGAAATAGTTCATGGCGAGCAGAAAGTAGCAAAGTAACAAGGGATGACCGCAGCTCTGTCTGGCCCTTATATTTTACCCAGGGTACATAGAATAAATAGCACTCAAACCCTTAATCCTAGCACTGCACCCATCAATCAATCCCAGCATCACACACTCTAGATCCAACCACTTCTGAAAAAGGTGAGGACCTATAACAGCATGAGGCTTTGGGGGGCCATCTAGATACAAACTATCCCAGCACTTATTACAACTCTAAACTAGTAACTTCAGTAAATTTTGTATTAACTTCAATAAATATTTTATCATAGAGCAAAATATGTAGAAGTTCATCTTCATTTTATTTATTTTCTTTACCAAACTCTACCACAAGAGAAAACGTTAAATTGTAGAAAAAATCTATGTCAGAAGCTCAAATGCAATTTACAGGTTTTATCAAAAGAAGAAATTAAACAGAAACTTCTTTATGAGATAGTTACCAACAGGGGCTGGGGACTCAGCTCAGTGGCACAGTGCCTGCCCAGCAAGTGCAAGGTCGTGAGTTCAATCACCAGTACTGGAAAAAAAAAAAAAAGAAAAGAAAAAAAAAGGAGATAGTTACTGACAAAGCATTAAGGAGCACGTCTGTGTAAAAATCCAGGTAGATCTTTAACAGGAGAAATGAATGCCAATCCATATTAAGTATCAGTTCAAATGCACTTTAGATGCCCTTTAAGATTAAAAAATATATTTAAAACATCTGCACTTGAAAGTGGCTTCAGTAGATGTCACTTCAACCACTATTTTATTTTCCATAGTAACTACTGTCTTTTTTTTTTTTTTTTTTTTTCAAAGTAAAAAGTAATTGTGCCATTTCTAGCTGTCTTCGAATTTTTTTCTGGGAAATCTTTTGTTCTTTTATACTTTTAAAGTGTCAAGGCCCAGAGATAATGTAATCAAGCAGTTATCATTCTTGCATTCCTATTTAGTTTTTGTCTTCCTATTTCTCATCATTCATTGATGATACAAACATACTTGTCTTTTGACTGAAATTCCTTTTTCATGGCTTATAATGTATGAAGAACATGGCTTTCACTGATAAAGACCCATCAAAAGCATCATTATTCTGCATTTATCAGCACTGAGCTGCCTGTTTTATCTGTTAGTATTTAAAACTTTTGGCTTCCTTTCTCCTCATCTGGCCATAGTCCTCCAATTCATCTCATCTCTGTTATCTTCTGGGATAAGGCTTTGCCTAGACTATGGGTCAAAAATCACATTATTCAGATTATCTATGGCATTTACAATAAAAATATTTTCATGCAATCTTATCATTTTGGTGAAGATGGCAAATGAATATCATTTAGCACTTCTGAGGCTGATCTGATCTTTTGTACCAATTGCCTCTGGTGATGTGACGCTGTGCAAGATGTACCTGAAATAAACGACTTGTCCTTCACTTCTTTCAGCCTTGTGTTCCTTATCTGTTAATGGGGCTCCACCTGCTTTGCTTTTTAAAACTCCTCAAGTTGCTGCATTGAATGATAAAGTTTAGTTGATTATTTTTCTGAACACCGGTCACTGTAATATGTATATAAACAACAACTGAGTAAAAGTGTTTAGACAGCGGGGGTGAGAATATTTTTTTAGCTTTTTAAAATTCAGATATGTTTGCATCACATAATGATTACAGTCCTTAGGGAGCTGGTCATGCACACAGCACCTCTCAGTTCTTTTTCTCGTCTACTTCCCCTTTTCTACCTCCTTTGTCCCTCCATCCCTTGATCCCCTTTCCATTTGAAAAAAAATCTGCCTCCCTACTTCCCACTACCTTTTAGTTTGCTCTTATTTACATTTTGTAGTTTTCATATAAGAGGAACCATGTGATGTTTAAGCTTGTGTGTCTGATTTATTTTACTTAATATTATTGTCTCAGGTACATCCATTTTCCCGTGAGTGGCTCAAGTTTATCCTTGTTTATGGCATAATAATACTCCATTGTGTATAAATGCCACATTGTCTTTAATCATTTATCTACTTGTAAACATATAGGCCACTTCTAAAATCTAGCTATTGTGAATTGTGTCACTAAAGACATGGGTGTGCATGTAACATGAAGTCTTTAAGTCTTTTAGGAAGATACTTAGAAGGTATGGAAATTGAAATAAGGTTACATTCAAGGTGAGGAAAACCAAACTTGGAATTCAAGTATATTGAAACAAACAACCAAGACAATTTTATGTTCTCAGAGGTCCACAATCTCCTACTGCTTTTTTTTTTTTTTTTTTTTTTTTGTCTTTCTGAGACAGGGTCTCACTGTGCAGTTCAGGCTGACCCTGAGCTCACTTTGTAGCCCAGGTTGGTCTCGAACTCCCAATGATCCTCCTGCCTCAGCCTCCAGGGCTGGGATAACAGGCATGAGCCACCACACCCAGCCCTGGTTTGGTTTTAAAAATCTGAATTTTGTCACAGTGGTTTAATCTGTCACAGTGTCCTGTGCCCAGCCATGACATAAAGATGAATATCAGTGGATTTATTCCTTTTCATTCCATTAATTGTGAATTATACAATAAGCTGCTCTGGATGATAACTTGTTTTTTGCTCTTCCTGACCCTCTACATTTGACCCATCAGTGTTGATTTAAGCTTGTGAATTGCTTATTATTTACAAAATGCCTAAAAGAAGGCAGAATTAAGACCCTTAAAAACATATAGAACTTCAGGTTAGGAGATCATAAAATCAACAGGATTCTTAAGAAACACCTAGTTAATTTCTCTCCTTTAGGCAGAGAAATGCCTAGCTTCAAAGGCCGATACCTATCCTCTTTCTAAGAATCATCAAGGCAAGTGAAATTGTGCAATGTATTTTGATGACATTTTCAAAGCCATCTCAATCCTACAAAAAATAACCATGTTAGCTCTACCTAATTCATGCCACACATCCAAGTTTTCTAACATGAAACAAAGACCATATTTACCACAGTGTAATGGAAATGGCCAGGGACTAAGGGCATTTTTCAAGTCACTGAACTGCTGTGAATCTGGATTTCCTCACTGAAAAAATTATATCAGCAGAATTTGTTTTAAAAATCATATAGTAGTTTTAATTTACTATCACCAGTCTTATTTACAAGTCAAACAACATGCTCAGCACACAGTAGGTAATAGGTCTTCTGCAGGTAATATAGTAAACAGGCATGCTACATGGTCTTTATCTTTTTTTTTTTTTTTTTTTTTTTTTTTTTTTTTTTTGAGATAGGGTCTTTCTGTACAGTTCAGGCTGGCCTTGAGCTCACTTTGTAGCCCAGGAAGGTCTCAAACTCACAACAATCCTCCTGCCTCAGCCTCCCAAGTGAAGGGATTCCAGGCGTGCCACCATGCCCACCTTTTTTTTTTTTTTTTTTAGTGCCAGGAATTGAACTCCAAACATCACACTTGCCAGGCATGCTCTTTGCCACTGAGCTATATCCCTGGCCTGGTCCTTACCTTTAAGAAAATGAAAACTTCATAAAGAGAAAATACATATCCTTAAAAAAAAAAAAAGAAAATGAAATACATATCCTAAATTTCACTCTAAATCAATAAAATAATATATGTCACATATTAAATTATGATAGAAGAATTTCTCCTGTAATTCAGAGAAATATTAATCTAATGTTTGCTGGAGCAGCCAGAAACTTAGCATATCTTCAAAAATTTGCACATGCAATTTCTGAAAAGAGGACAAAAAAATACTATTCCAGACAAAGTTGATGCTTATTTCTTAAACACACTAAATGAAAAATTTGAGTGCAGTAAAATATATTGCCCTTCATTAAAGGATATGCCATCTCTCACAAATAACAAACAGTGACAGTATCTCTATCATATTCTAGGTCAAGGGGAGGTAAATTAAAACATAGTTGTATTTTGAAAGAATCTTATAGTTAAAGGGAAGGAGACTGAAACTAAGGTAAATCAAATTGTCCTTGACCTCATGGAAAACAGCACAGCCAAGATTCCAAATGAGGTATAACGGGCTGCATCTGCCCCTCCTATATGCCCAAATTCAAATTTGTTACTCTTTCACATACACATGCACATACACTTGCACACAGAGAGATGTACATGTTACATGTACATGTGGACATGAATATACCATTATAATATTTAACAAGAGGGGCTGGGGATTTAGCTCAGCGGCAAAAGCGCCTGCCTGGCAAGTGCAAGGTCATGTGTTCGGTTCCTGGTACCGGAGAAAAACAAACAAAAAAAAAATTTAACAAGAAACTAGGTACTTCTTTTTTTTAAAAAAATCATTCTTCTACATTTTCCCTCACCAATCAAGAAGAAAGTTCACATCATACCACAAGCACTTAAGAAAGGAAATGATGCTTTTATGTTCTTATTTTGAATGGTTTTACATATTACAAAATAATTGAAATTTAGAGTAGGAGCCTTCAACTAAAACTAGTATTTCTCAACACATGGTCTGAAAATCAATTATGTCAGAGACTTGTAAAGGCTGTGTCATAAAATTTCAGATTGTGGAGCCGTATTTTAAGTTCGTGAGGATAGAGAAGGACACAAAGATTTTAACAGGCTGTCAAATTTTCCTTGACAATCATTAAGTTTGAGTAGCTCTGCTCCAATCGTATATAGAGAAGAAGATATGATGAAATGCAGTACTAATTTTTCTGCTCAAACAGGGATATGTGCTAGTGGGTAAAACACAGAGCAAAAATCAGAAGGGTATGATTAGGGTAGAGAACTGTGGGTCTGTGAGAATGGTCTGGCCCAGGGGTAAGGATGGGGTGACAGAGGCACTATTGTTAGGATAATGTTTAGTAATATTGTATTCTTGGCTGCACTTGAGAAACCAGAGAGCAGACAGAACGAGACCATTATCTGACTTCCACATTTTTCTGTCTTTCAGTTGACTGCATTCTTTGTAGCTACGCTCCAGTTTTACCATCATTCCAGAGTGATACATCACCAAAAGCCAAGACAAGCATACATAAGGATGTACCTTAGGAAAATCTGCACAAATCCCATGTACCCCAGTGAGCAGCTTCAGAAAGAGGTGGGGCACCAGAGAGAGTAAGAGACTGTTATAACAGCTAGCTGCAGTCTTGGTAATCAAATGGTGTGGGTTGAATTGGGTCTACCAAAAAAGATATGCTGCTGTCTTAATTTTCAGGGCCTCAGAATGAATCTTGATTAGGAGATAAGGTCTTTACTGAGACAAACAAGTTAAAATGAGATCATTAAGGGACTCTAATCCAATGTGACTTTTCTTTATGAAAATTCAGACACAAAATAAATACAAAAGGATATGCACAAAGGTGAAACAATGTGAAGTGACGTAGGAGAAAAGAACCACACGCAAGCCAAGAAAGGAGGTTTGAGGTAAACCCTTTCTTGACAGTCCTAAGCAGGACCCAACCTGGCTGACTTCTTGACTTCAGACTTTTTTTAAAAATCATGCTCCAGGCATGATAAAAAGAAAAAGAACATGTGACTTAGTCACAAAGTTTGCAGTCTTCTAAAGGAAACAGTCTGAAAAGTCAGACTATGTCTTCTTTCTCTTCTGAAAGTCTCTCAGATTTACTTAGGGTTGACATTGGTCTTTCTATCGGCTATGGACACTGGTGTGGAACGCAGCAATGCTCAAGGCTGATACTTGAGGCCAGGTGACAAATACCACCTCTCAGCTATGGACATGGAGAAGCACACACAGCACACAAATGCAATGTCTTGCAGATGCCTGGAGAATACACAAATCCTCCTTTGTCCTGGGGGAAGAAATGCAGATCAGAGCAGCAATCCTTAAACTACTGAGTTTCAAAGATACTTTTCCAGTAAGGAAACTGACTGAATTATCATAGCTTGGAGAGCACTCTCCATCAACGGAAATTGGAGCTTAGAAATTAATCCTGTATAAGAAACAAAGAAAGATACCTTTTTTTACAGAGCCAAGCTTATGAAAGTATCAATACATGTATTATTTTTAGTTCAGCAAATCTGCTCTCACTTAATGAAGGACCGAGAAGACAGGGAAGAATATGTCCCATTTCCTGAGTGATGAATGGCGCCAGCGCAGCGTGAGGCACCTTGCATCCATCACCACAGGTCCTCACATCAAGTATTATTATCACCCTTTTACAAAATAACACGCCGGGGTCAGCAAGCTTGTGTCAAGGTGATGTCACCGGTGACTGCTTAGCAGGGATCAAACCAAGGTCCGTTCACCTCTGTTGCTGTGTTTTATTCATTAGACCATAGGAAGTTTTTAGTAGAATGATGTGAAGAGTATTGAATAATAATAAGTAATTCAGTAAATGCCATAAGAAATAAATAAACAGTGAAATAAGAGCAGGGAACAGACGGTTATCACTGCCGATGGCCTCAGGAAATGTTATGTAGGGAAGCAATTCTTTAGCAGTTTCTTGCTAGAATAAGAATTTTAGAAGCAGTAAGTGGAAAGGGCAAGTGTTTCAGGGAGAGGACATCATATGCAAAGGGGGTTAGGAAAAGTTACGCTTGTGCAGCTTGGTTGACAGGCTGCCATCCTGAAGCAGAGCTGGGCCTGCCAAGGAGCAGTGAGTGGAGGCTCTATTTAGAAAAATGGACCCACACTGAGGACAAAGGTACTGCAGTCAGGCAAGTTTTTCTAAGTGAAGAAGTAACGCACTCTTATTCACTGTTAGGAAGACTGACCTAGGAATGTGTACACAGAATATCTGGTGAGTCAAAGCACATGACCGTGTACTGGGAAGACTCAAGCGAGGAGGTCTTTGTAGTGGTCCAAGAAGAAGATCATAATGCAATAAAAGGCAGCGCAGACTCTGCAGTCCTTTTTGAAGAGGAATTACCACACACTGGTGGCTGATGAATGGGCAGATGAATACTTGCTGGAAATTTTGCAGGCATCATTTTGTGCAACAGGACGGGTTGAGATGACTGTAAATAAGGCGAGAAGTCCAGGCAAAACTATCAGTGTGGTCATCACTACTTGCATGAGACTTTACAGGGAGAATTGCACACAGGAAGAAGATGAGCTAGCCAAGTAACAGAGGCCACAAGCAGAGCAGCATTTAAAAGTTTAAGTGTAATGGAACTCTTGGCATGGCTTTGCTGAGACTCTTAGCCAATCTTTCTTAAAATAAATGTTCTAAATATTCAAGAACTGTAAGGTTTAGAGGAAAGAGCTCTGACGTAGCAACTTTCCAATGCCAAGATTGTCATTGATTAACTGTGTGACCTTTGGCATGTCACTAAATCTAATTTAGACTATAACTAGTAGATCTCTAAGGTCCCTCTTTCTTGTTTTCACATGCAATGATTTTCATTCATTTCTTTATTTGGAGGATCATAATTAAAGTATATATTGCATGATAGTATAGGTTATTGTTTTAGGTACTCTCCAAATATTAATGGTAGAAAGAAAACTTTTAAAAATAATCCTAATTTCACGGTTGCAGAATGTTCAGGCTTTTATATCTTAAAGTCATAGATGTTCATTTGTACTTCTACTATGACTGAGAATAAGTTCTATAGACCACAAAAATACTGCATCAAACAGTTAATATTGAAAATCTTTATCAAGACTGGGTACAAGTTTTTCCAGATCATCATTGTAATTTATTATCATCACAACTACCATTAGTATATCTATAGACAGAGACATCACACATTGTAAAAATTTATTCTTCATTTGAAAAGCTTATATTCTGAATCAAAATACATTGTGGATTTATCTGGATATTGAATTCTAATATATCTGAGAATCACTCAGTAGACTGCCTCTTCAGTGATGGAGAGAGATGATTAATCCCACAACATTTCCCCTAAACTCTAAATCTTATTCCAAACATTAAACCCAATTTAAAAGAATCCACTAACCTAGGGGTGGTGGTACACACTTATAATCCCAGTACTCTGAGAAGCCAAACCAGGAGTAACATCAATTTTTGGTCCCACCTGTGCAAGTTACTGAAACCCTGTTTCAAAAAAAGAAAAGAGGACTGAGAATGACATATAGTTTAGTGTGGGGGCTGGGGGTTCAATCTCCAGTTCCAGAAAAGAAAAGTAAACGCCTTCCACCACCCAAATTGTTGTTGAATTTTTCTTACAATTTGCCATTTTATGAAATGACGTATTTCTTAAAAGATGCCACACTCTTTCAAAACCCAGAAGAATTCAAGCAAAGAGTACACAAAATGAATTAGTACCCAAAAGCATAGCCTTATGTCAAGCTAGTAAGTCAGAGAAAATCATTTCAACCTTCATCCAGAAATTAAATGGTTATTGATTGATATGGAAGATACAGTAACCTTTCAGATTAAATTAACCAGTGTTGCTGAACACAATTAAAATGTTTCTCATATAACACTGTTTTTGGAGTGCATTTTTGACTAAGTTCCATCTCTGAGGTTAATTACCATGTCTAGGGTCCAGGAATAATAGATTAAGTGGAAAGTTGGCTCCAAAAGTTAAAGAATGGGAAGAAAGCAAGAAGTATTCCACAGTGATTTATACCCCACTGATGAATTTGAGGGAGGAAAGCCAAATAACCACACCATCTTCTACACTAACAGTTTTAGGCTAATGTACTCAGATAAAATTAAAAGGATGTCTACTCCTTTCAGTAGGCAGAAGCAGCTCCACATCTTTCTTATAATTAGGAACCACCTTATTCTTGCTAGTTAGGCTAAAGGTGGAATACCTTAGTGAAGGGTCTGGAGACATTCTAGGAAGGACGAGCAGCCTTTGTTTCAAAGGAGATTACAGCTCTTTTTGAAAAGCAAAGTGGAAATGAACTACTTTAAGAAGAAGGGCAAAATGGAATGTTAATCTCTAAATGCAAAAGTCTGTCTCAAAGTCACAAGAGTAATATGATATTCTAGAGAGGCTGAAAGGAAGTCACTCAGCGATTTTCTTGCATGTACTTTTCAAAGTTTTTCAAGTTGCATTTTTTCACATTTTTTATTAGTGCACGTTGCAGTACATAGTGATTACACTCCTCATGAACAGTTGGGACGAGTATAAAATCTACCTTAATATTTTCAAATCCTTTCCTACCTCTCCCTTCCTCAGTCTTCTGGTCCACTTTCCTTGTACAAAATACCTTCCTCCCCATCTCCTATTAAGTAACTTTATTGTGCTCTTTACTTGTATCTTGAATGTTTGATTAAATGGCTGTTTTAGACAAGATATTGAACACTGTCTCATTTTTCTCCTTTGTAAAGTTCAAGTGTTGGGCTAGATGCTTTCTAAAGTGGTTCTAGCTCTGTAGATATGAATAATATATATTCAAAAGTTAGAAAAAGGAAATTTTTATACACACAGCATGTTTCTTTAAACTCCATTTTGAGGGCTCTTGCTATGACTCTGTGTCACTAGAAGCAGGTTGGATAGGACACTCACAGTATTTGGAAACTTGTTTTCATAACAATCAAGTTCCCAAAAGTAAAACTCAAGTAGCTCCTTATGAAAATAGCAAAGAATATTTAAAAAAAGATAAAACAAACAAACAAAGAAAAAATAAATAAGGCAGAAAGCCCTCATAACAAATTCAGTGAAGAGATACCTTCGTCACTTTTACCAGTTAATGGGTGCATTAAAGGTTGTGAAGATGAATGTATGCCAAAATCAAAGCTAAATTGAATTTCTGACATTTTTGCAAATAATAAGCCCAAAGAATACATAGGTGCCTTTTGATTTGTCACAGCTGGAAGACTCTGAGTCATGAAGCACGCTAGGAGAGGCCATTAAATAGCGTTAGATGGTTTGTCAGTGTGGAGAAAAAGTAATTGAAGAACCAAACCGTACATATGCGTGCTGCATTCCAAATATTTACCAAACAGACATGGAGTAAATCTTTTTCTTTCAAAACCGAAGCACAAAATGTTGATTAGGTAGTCAGCAGAAAAGTTTAATAATTTGATTCTTTTATTGGTTCAACATAAATGTGTTGAATTTAAACTTATCTCTGGTCCACATTTCAAAAATGCTCACCATATAAATTGTTTATTCTTTATGAGCACAAAAGGTTTTAAAACCAATATCTGCTTTATGAGAATATATTTGATACTGGAAATGTGGCCCCGAATGAGTATAGAAGCTACACTGTCATTGTTTGTATTGGTTCAGTAACACTATGAATATGAAAATAAACTCAGATCATCACATTCTAATACTTAATCTCAGTCATAAGAGAAGTTGCTGATATTTTTAATATACAACAATGAAATAAGCAAGTAGGGTATTATTAAGCCAATGATGTTCTCAGTTTCATTCTTTAAAAAATACTACTACAAGTAATATTAATACACATTCAAATGTAACATTTTGGTAGTAGATATAATACAAAGTCACGTAGAACAGCAAAAGGTCATTATTGGAATCCAAACATATCTTTGTTGGGACCATGTAGAGGCCTCATTAGACCTAGTCATGTGGGCTGTCTCCTTTGAGGGCCTCTGGAAGACAGCACCTTGACACATGGAAAGAAATTGTGCTATCCAAAAGACTAGCTTCATTTGGTTTTAATCAGTAGAGTCTATAGATATATTTTTCTGTTTTTCTCCTCGGATAAAATAGTATCTTTTAAATTCACTCTCTTTTAACTACTGTAGTTATAGTAGTAGACACGGCTGACAAAAGCAATACAGGAAGATTCATGCATTTGGTAATTTCAGAAAGCTCTTACAATGATCTCCATCTAATTTATATCTAATGCTTACCACAATAGTTGGCAAAGTACAGTTGTTATACTACATAGGTATCCAAGTCCAAAAACAACCCTGGACATGAGAAACTGATTCCATGTGGAATGAAGGGAAGCATTTCTATTCTTGGAGGGACAGCAACACTTCATCTTAATCAGTTGCAAAGGATCTAAAACTCTAAAATTTTAAATGAGGTTAATAAATCAAGAAGAGTTAAAATGAAAACACTTTTCATAATCAGATTGCAGATAAATACTGCTGAATATTTTATTAAGATTAGTCCCAAGGTTGAAGCAAACCAGAACAAATGTTTCATCCATATATATGCTTCAAAGTTTTAAGTAATTATGAGAAAAAAATTAATAAACAATACCACTACTTAGGGCTGAGTGAAAGGTTTGAAATATTTTTGGTGCATACTGGAGACAAGATGCTTTCAATTCCAGGTAAGTTCAAACCTACGTAGAATTAATTTGTATGGCCTTGACTGGAATCAGAGATAAGGCCAATAATATTTGAATTAGAAAACAAGTCATTGGATAAATTGTAGACCTTACTATGCTCTTACCTTTCTTTAAGTACAACCTTGAATTGTGTTTTCTAGTTTGGGGCCTTCCAAACACCTACGAGGGAGGGATTTGTCCAACAAGATGCAATTCCATTCCTTTCTGGATACAATTGGTCAGAAGACCTAATTGATAGTCATCATTTCCTGTCTTTAACATTTTAAATTTGTCTCATGTTAAGTCATTAGCTCAGCTAATTTGGCTGTCTGTCCACAGGTTGAAGAAGACCTTCAACACTGAAAGATCTGAGCTTTCATAAGTTTTGTCATCACTGGATGGTAGTTATTGAACCTGTCCATTCACTCTTATTAGTGAGTATCAAAGTGGTAAGAAATGCTACAGATAATGACTTGGGGTCCTTCCTGTCTCCACCGTATAGCAGCATATGCATGCCAACAGGAACACCTTTCTTTGCTTGCTAGTCCACTGATAGGAGGATCATCAATGATCTAGTAATAATCGCAGGCTCAAGTTCAGTAGAAACCTTGTGTACTATAGGAAAAAAAATGAGCTATGGCATAAGAATTCAAAGGAATGCAGCACACGTTCAAAGCCCACACATACATGAAAGTTAACACCTTTTGGTATAATTATCAACCAAAGGAAACAAGTGAGTATATATTACTCCTTGTCAGTCTGTCCCGTGGTAGAAGGAGTCATGGGGAAGGAGCACTTTCAAGTCTTGTGGAACTGAAGGATGAAATTAAAACACATTCAAGGGAGCCACCAGAAATGTAAGAGAGACCAGTCCTTTTTCCAATGCTTCTTTCTCAATGTAGGGATTCTAGGTTTTGAGAAAATAGCACATTAATTTAGCAGTCTAACACTTTAGGGTTTCTTCTCCAAAGCTAACATCTAGCAAATAATTAAATAAGCAATTTCCATTGTATTTGGGTCCTGCTTCTGCAGTTCTTTATGCTAGGACCAGAGGATTCCATACTCACATACCCATTGCTCTAAAATAGGTCTCTTATTTGGAGACAGAATGGTGGAAAATAATTAGAATAGGCTTTGTGTGAGTGCATAAGGTTGAGGACAAAATTTTCTTTGGGAAGGCAAAAGTAAAAGCAAATCTAGAGTAGATATCAATTTTTAAACTCTTGCTGACCCCCATCCTTGGAAAGGTTTTGGTGAAATATACAAGACATTTAAATGACTGCCTAGTCCTTAAAAATGATACTATATACAGAACACATTGTCAGTCTCTTGTACAGAGAGGTTGGGTGTTCAGAAGTGCAGTAGTAAAGCCTGCTGTGGGAGAAATGGAGTTCATGTTTCTGGAAATATCCATAGCCTACCTGTTACTACCTGGCCTCCCATTTCAATGCAATGAAATGGCTAGAGAAGAGGCTGACCGGGAGTCACAAGAGAGAACATAAAGATTCTTTCAGGCTGAACTCACATTTTCTTTGAAGCTTATAGGCCTGGTTTTAAATAAAATCTGCCCTGCTGCTACACCAGTGAAGGTCTCAGAGGTCTTGTCTAATCCACTATTAATTTCTTTGTTTGCATCTTTTGAGACTATGTAAACAGCAGCCACTCAGCTTTACAAACCTTAAGATTCTGACTGCTGACACTGATGTGTATGAGACACTGAATCACCCAGCAGTTCTGCCTTCACTTAGCTGCATCCTATTTGGCTACAGATGAGAGATTTTATCATTGTGATGCTACAAAACAGCCAGACTTCACCATCATTGTGTGGCCAAGAACAGTAAGGTTCCTGTTTGAATCCATTCTGCAATTCTGCCCAGTATGTCTACTATATAGATACCAACTTCTCCTAATTATGGTCCTCCAAAAAGCAAAGCCTCAAGACCTCTGCAAAGATACCTTCTTTGGGAGCAATCCCAGTGAGCTGCGGTGCGCAATCAGTAATAGCAAAAAAGGTGAGAAGAAAGGAGGTACGTCATCAAGGTAGTCACTGCTGTAACAACATCACTTCAATCACTTCAGAGGTTTCTGAGGAACATACAGAATGCCTCTTGGAATTTTCCACTTGAAGCTGACAGAGTACCCTCTACTAGCTCTCTATTGGTTGAGAGTTATGCCAGAAGATGTTAATGTTTCTCTACTCTTGCGTTATGGAGTTGTGCAGGGTTCCTCTGGCATCCCATGTTATGTTATGAGAAGATCCTTATACAATGCTCAATATGTAACTGAGATGAGAAGCTGTGAGAATAAAGTGAGTCACAATATAGCTGGTACTTCTCTCTGTGGCCACAGCTTGAGTCAATTAAATTGGAAGGATGGAGGTGGTGCACAGGGGGCATTGTACAGAGGCAAGGAGAACGAAGAGGAGAAAGGATCAAAATGAGGATATGGAGGGAGTATAATTAAACACAGTAGAATTCCATAATAGTGAGGTGGGCAAAGGACATGTTTATAAACAATGATACTTGTTACATTTAAAGTTGTATGTGATACTACAATGTAAGTCGCTGTCCATGCTTTCAAAATCTCCAAAATCCCTGTGACCCAGGGCAATCTGGATATTCAGGGAGAGTCAAAAGAACTTGAAAAAGTTCCTACAACTTATATTTGAGCTAGCACTGAGAGAAGGCAGGAGGCCTAATGGAAGAGAAATTCAGGAGAGTGCTACTGTGCTTCTTTCTAAAAATCTGGAGAAATATCATAGAAAGTTTTTCAAATTCTAGAAAGTCATGGGATTTTCTTTTACTGAAATATAACAACTTTACCAGAAGGTGCAAAAATCACAGATATTTTCACAAAGTAAACAACCTCATATAATAGCATCCATTACAAGAACTTGAATATTACCTGCCAGCATCCCAGAAGATGCCCTGGTGTTCCTTGCACCCTGTAAGAGTTGCCATTTTCTTTATTACTAACACTGTTAGCTGTTTTTGCTTCTTTCTTGACTTTATTCAAATGAAAACACAAAGGATGCCCTCTGTGGAGTTTGGCTTCTCTCGACACTGAGATTCTCTGAGTGTTGGGTTATTGGTCGTGAAATTTATACCGCGATTTCTAGAGGTGTTATTTTTTCTCATAATTAAGCTGAAGAGACTTGACAGTTATGGCTTTGTCTCCCACTTGGCTGTGAAAACCTAGATCTGTCATATTAATCTTTGTCTCCCCTGCACCTCGTGAATCGTCTAAGATCATGACAAAGTGAATGATACCTTCTTTTATCCACCACAGCACTGACTAGCACAAAGCCCGCCTTTTACTGGCACACAATAAATGCGAGTTGACTCTTTGATTATAAAATTATTCTAATTTCATTTCTCTAATATTTCTATTGACATCTCAACCAATAAACACTCATCTTAAGTATATAATTTAGATGGTCTTTTATTTCTTTATGTATTTCATTTTTAATGAGAGAAAAGACAGCGATTCTTGCAGCCAAGAGTCCCAGAATAGTATTAAGTGCTGACAGAGACCCAGTGAGGGGGTGACAGAAAGCAAAGTGCTCATACTTCTCACACGGCTGTGGAGAAGAAATTTCCCCACACCTGCATTTTCTGTAGTGTCAAAATCACACCCCATTGATGGTATCTGCTTTCTGAGTTGTTGTTGTTTGTAGACTTTCCTTACTTATAACTGTAGACTACAACATTTTAGATTTGGTGATGCTGGTGTCATATTTTTTCCAAGGTAAAAACAATTTTGACAAACTTAAGAAAAGAGTATAGTAACTGATTAAGGGTCTGCAGGGAATTTTTAGGATGGCTCTTTTTATCTTTCATTTTGTCTTCATATAATTTATACATGTTTCATTGTAAAGGAGAAATTTTCCAATAATTGCCTATTTTAATCTTTCAGTAGCAGAGAATATAGTATTATCTTTTTCATGAAGTGCTCTTCTTTTTATATTGTAAATAAGGTTAAGTAACTATTGGTTGAAATTTACAGAGCTATAACTTAGCCATAGTAATGGTATAATTGAATGCCAATAAAAACAGTAATAACATAACTAGCAGTGGCAATGTGCCAAGTATTAGTCTAAATACTTTATATATTAAAACTATATATTATCTTAAATATTAATATATTTGATATTTGTACAGCCCTGTGAAATAGAGATTTTATTATTTCCATTATATAATTAAGAAAAATGAGCCCTGTAGCAATTAAGAAACAAGATCACATACTAGAGGGAGAGACAGAATATAAACCTAAGATCTAGAGTCTGTGTTTTTAACCACTGTATTATACTGGGGCCAGTTAAAGTAAAAAGAGAAAGCCTTGGCATTAGTATTGAGCTTTGAATGGACTTCACTTGTATGTATGATCTTCTCATAGCCAAATGTCTCTGTCATGTGAAACTTGGACTCTGGAAGGAGAGGGATAGGTGGTTTGGAAGTGAACAAAGCAGAGACAGATGAAGAGGCAAGAGGTGGCAAGGTCTGGTTTGGAAGCTAGTGAAACAAATGGGTAGGGTGGGGACCAGGTAGAAATTTTAATTACTGTAACTCTGGGAACTTGCCGCAGTGGCAAGAAAAGTTTGAATATACTACTGAGAAGTAGGATCGGGAAGAAAATCTCATGATTATTAATAATATATTCCAAAGTATTATTTCTAAGACAACACACAAGAGACAAAGACAAAGACAGAGATAAAGTCTTGGCTGAACTATTGCATAGTTGGAATGAATATTAAAATATTAAAAATTAATACAAACATTAATTTTTTCAAAGAGGAGATTAAGGCACTGTAATATTCTTAAGCAATTAGAGTGAGAATTGAAAAGAATTAATAAAACTAAGTGACCAATTCTAGGATGATCAAATAATGAACAAAATGTCAATCATGCAAAGAATAGAAATCTAATTACAGAAAGGACACATAGGCGTTAATGAGAGGGTCAGTTATGTCCCAGCTATAATTTTGTCCCCCATCTTTTTGAATCCTTTCTATTTCTTTCTGCTTTAAAAATAAAGCTAATGATAAATCAAATCCCTTGGGCAGTACAACAATTTGGAGTTGGCATATCTAAACGCCTTTTCCTAGAGACCATCGAAGTTCTGTATGTAATAATAGTATTAATTAATATTTTATCACTAAAGGATATGTTATTAAATAAAGTAGATGTAATAAAGAAATTCTTACCCCCAAATCCCATGTGGAATGAATGCATTAACACTTTTAGGTAATCAACCAATTGGACAAGTGACTTCATGTCCCAAGACACATGTCGAATCACTTTTGGAACATTAATAAGCATGTACTTTGTTCAAGACAAGAATTCTTAGATATTTTTCATCTGTGTGTGGCCTTATGAAGGATCCAGAACATGAACACAGCATATTTTCAGAGGGCTTTAACCTTTAGAGTGAATAAAATGTCTAAAATATGTAAATATCTTAAAAAGATATAAGTTTCAAATAATGTTTTGGAGCAGGATTGTGACAAATTGAGTTTCTTAGATAACCATAGTATGAGTTGAATGTCAAAAGCAAATACAAGTTCATACATACTTAGCAAAATTTGATCTTATATTTGAGGGAAGTAATTTAAGTATATTTGAATGAATCAAATATTCATTAATCACTGTTAAGGAAAAACATTTCAAATTTAATTGGATTTAACTGCTTTTGGACATTCTCTGCATGACATTCAGAGGTCACAAAAATAAAATGGCATGACCATGGAGAAATTTGTATTTCTCCATGGAAAAATTTGGGCAAAACAATATATAGAGATGTATATAGTACAAATAACATAACATTATTTCATAATCTGTCTGCTGGTCAAATGCATTTTGGTAGAAGTGGGAGAGAATTCCATTTAGCCAAACTTTTTATGAGAAGCTAAATTATTATCCAAAATGCATAATGCTACTGAGTAGTAGAGGAGAATAATGACTTGAAAGGGAATTGGATTGTGAAGAGTTTGAAGTGCAAAGTCCCAGCAAGGGTAAAAAGTGTCAGTCTTCCTAAATGGATACCTCCTGGGTGCTGTCATACAGGCTGATAAAAGGATCGAGCAGTTCATTCACTCAACAAGTACCTCCCATATGCATACTACATAGCAGGACTATGTAGAGCAAGACCTCTGACTTCTTGGTACTTGCTTCCTAACAAGAAGAAACAGAGTCACAGCCAATAGATATAGGTACATAAGAAGATGATATTGCAATTTAGAAGATGACAAAAGGTATGAAAAAAATATAAGAGCAGAGTAGGAGGACTGAGGATACTGAAGAGAGAGTGAGTTGTAAGTTTTAAAAGGGTAAGCTGGATGCAGTTTACTATAAAATGATATATGAGCAAAGTTGATGTATGTAGAACAGGAATGTTCCAGATCAGTCCAGCAGCCCTTGGGTACAAGAAGCATACTACCTTGTAGGAGGAACTCCAAGAAAACTGGTGACTTTGGAATGGTGTGAGATATAGGAGCCCAGTGGGAGAGAGAATCTCAGAGATAAAGGGTCATAGTAGGCTCTATAAAAAATGACAAGTACCTTAATGTGTATTCTGAGGGACATTGGGATTGGAACAGAGCAGTACATGATAGTAACCTACATCTCAGAAGGGTATTCTGACTCTTGTTTTGAGGATAGACTTGTGGTTGAAGATAGGAAGTCACAGATGAATATAATTCTTGACAAAAGAAAGGTTTGTTGTGGGTAATAACAGTAGAAGTGTAGAGAATTAGTGAGCATTACTTACCAAGGCGTAGGTGTGATGGAACCACCAGGCATATCAGAGTGCCCCACCACTAGTATTACAGATGGTTAAGTTTGATAAAAATTAATATAGTCATAAAGGGACTGGGCTCTCAAAGAAGTCAGTGCAGAAAATGAGAACACATCAAAATTGTGGCTAGTGGTGCATTTGAAGAAGGCAAATCCTTGAGATTAAAGTTACAATGGCCAGATACACATACTTCCCTAAGGAATTAATGGAAGTTTGAGATTGTGCTGTAACTGGTAACATCTTTTGGGGATTTTCCATAATAGAAATAAACCATTATCTCAATAGAGATGGGCCATCCACTTCCACCCACTAAGACCAAGACCAAGACCAAAACCAAGACCAAGACCAAGACCAAGACCAAGACCAAGACTAAGACTAAGACTAAGACTAAGACTAAGACTAAGACTAAGACTAAGACTAAGACAAAAACTAAAGACAAGTCTGAGACTATATTTTTATAAACCAAGGTCAATGATGTCACCCATATGCCCTTGCTAAGTCCTCAAGTTCCTATTGGATCAATAGAAGCTAAGTGGCTTTACTTGTAATCTTATTGGTTGGTTATGATTTGACCCACATTGTACCCACCTTGTGATTTTGTCCTATGAAACATTCTTGGAGAGATAACCTCAGCAGTAACTCACTTGGGACTCCTCCTGTCTCTTGGGTGCTAGTCCTGTTTCCCAATCCCTAGCTCTCAATTGTGTATGCTTCACTCCTTTGAACATGCATGCTCCCCTATTTGAGTATACCTCTCTCTCTCTCTTCTCTCTCTCTCTTTCTCTGTCTCTCTCTCTGTATCTCTCTCTCTGTGTCTCTCTCTCAGTAAGTCTTAACCTCCATTGTTCCTTAGAATTCCCTCTTTGATTTCAGAAAACACGCGTTTGACACAGCAGATTGGTAGCTACATCTATCCTATATCAGTACAGTCTCTACAACTAGTGAGACACAAAGGGTAGAGATTATTGTAATTTGAGGGACAGAGGTGTATTGAGTCCACTATTTGAGAGAAGGCATAGAACCAGCTCAAGATCAACCAGAAGATAGGGAGTCAGAACAATGTACACATTCACCTCATTTTTCTCTCTGCTCGCATTTCCCTTACTAGAGCTTTCCCTAGACCCTCAATGAAGGCATAATCAGTGATTGTCACTGAAGCCAGAAGGCATAGTAACATGTTTATGTAATCCTTACAGGTTAGTCTCAAATGGCCAAGCTCAGGAATAGAGAAGTGTAAAAAGCATGTCTATAACAGCAAATGAAAGATAAACTACACCTACATTTTGGAAGTTATGTATCAAGGAAATAGAGTGATGTATTTTTCCAAATTCTTGAGTGGCCTAAGTAATGCAAAGACAGAAAATTTGCCATAGTACTTAGTAGTGTAGAGCATATGAAAAGTCTTAAAATAAAAACTGCATGAGATTACTGAGGATAAAAAGCTAAATTAGAGGAAGTTTAATAGTGAGTGGAAAATATAGGTTAGAGTGAACTTAGACAACTCTATTAAGCAAAAAAAGAACCTGAAACCTCATATTTGAATGTTGGCTTCCAAAGTAGCGGAATTATCATATAACACATACTGGGTACTCATGTACCTAAGATATACAGGGCAGTGATATCATTCTTGGCTTATTCATTTTAATAGTTATCCAAACCATGTGTGCTGCCAAAATGTAATTTGAGCATGCCTCCAAAATATACAGAGAAAAGCTAGGAACTGTGACCACACTTTTGCATCTTTATCTTTTTTATATATTATACACTGTGCTTTATAGCTGCTTTGAGAGTAAATCAAAGTAAATGAACTTGAACTGTGTATTTTTTCCTATTCTTGAATCTAAAGTCCTACCACGTGTTCTGATCAATCTTAAATAACCATCATCAGGCTATTGTGATAATGTAGATACAGATGATATGGACTTTGTTAGGATACTGGAAGCCAAAATTTAAAAGATAAGATTGTAAAGATGAGATGCCAAACATAATTTACCAAAATAATTGGATATAAGGAGTAAAAGATAAGGAGGAACCAGAATTTTTTTCATAGTTTTCTTCCAGTAAAAGCACAGAGAAAATGTGTGATTTTACAGACAAAGCTTAGAGCTTTTTTGGAAGAAAGCATTAGAAAGTAAAAAAGGAATCAGAAAGTATTTGGTTTTAAATGGTAAAATTTGTGCTTGTTCAGTGCTTAATATTTGGGAAGCCAGGACATAAACATACATGACAGCACCTGATGAAAGAACATCATACTAAGAACAAGGAAAGGAACTTGTACCGAGGCATGAAGTGATCCCCTGATTGGAAGGTCGGGAAGGTAAGTAGAGAGAAGTAATGAACAGAGGCTGCAGACCACGTGGTGATACTTGTACAACTGATCTTTTGAACAGAAATAATTGGTTTTAAGTTAAGCTTTATTGTTTTTCTACCAGTTGATAAATTTGGTTTCCTGATTTTGGTCAGCTATCTTATTAATTTGCACTTTAAAATTTGGGTTCCCAGAAAATGTAACATGTTTGATTTCTATACTTCATGTAAGACAGGTTTAAAGATTTGAAAAGACCAGGGATAATAATACACCCCTCTGAGGTATACAATAGGGTGAGAGTGAAAGAGAGCAGCTAGGGGGAGTGAAGCATAGAGATAGAAAACACGTGGATTCTAAAGAAATAGATTTTTAGAGTGGAACTTCCATCCATGGCAGTGTAAAGAAATCAGCAAGTCTTCTGCCAGAAAACATAATGATGGACAAAATTATCATAACTATTCAGTTACAGGAAATTGATCAGTGACAAAAAATGAACTTAGAGGGGCTGGGGATATAGCTCAGCTGCACAAGCACCTGCCTGGCAAGCATAAGGTCCTGAGTTCAGTTCTCTGTAACCACCCAAAATATAAATAAATAAAATAAACTTAGAAGCATTTATTCATGAAAAGTTACTGAAATTTATAAAAAATGGATTTCATGGCATTCTTGAAGATGATTCTTGCAATCTCCTAGTTCCATCTACTTAGTGTTGCCAGAAGAGGCTGGCCACAAAACCAAGAGCTTTATTGTTGGAAGAGGGAGACTTCAAACTTTATACTTTATACAAAATGGAATTTGGAAAACCCACATCCAGTAGTCCTTTCACAGCACTGAATGTGTTTTCAGTCTGATTCATTCACTCACTAGCAGAGGTCAGAAGGTTCACAGATCCTTCAGACATTTGAGCACACCCTGTAACTAATCATTAGATCACTTCTAAATCATGAAAAAATAAAAAACAGGGGAAAATCCTAGAAAAACAAACTTAAAAATGAGAGTTTAAAAAATGGTCTGGTATGCCACGTGTGGTGGCACTCACCTGTAATCCCAGCACTTGGGAGGCTGAGGCAGGAGGATTGCCTGAGTCTGAAGCCAGCCTGGGCTACATAGTTAAAGGACATCCTGAACTACATAGCAGACACTGTCTGAGGAAAAAAAAATGAAAATAAATAAGTAAATATGTGTAAAAAATGATGTGGAGACATCAGTGGTCACACACTATGCAGGAGACATATGGCATAGATTAAATTCAGTTGTTACTAAAACAAACATTGATTCCAGAATTGTACTGTTATAGAAAATGCCTTATTTTTTAAACAAAATAATTAGGAGTTATGCACAATGTAGTAGTCAGGATCATTCATAAAAGAATAACCAACAAGATGTGTAAATATAGAGTTTATTTTAAGGAATTCGCTCATATGACATAAAAGCTTGGTGAAGGCAAAATTTGATGAGGTAGGCCAGCATATGGAAAACTCAGAAAAGAATTTAAGTTCATATCTCAAACTAATATACAAGGCAAATTCCTTCTGTCTCAGAGTGATTGGTTCATACATATTATAAAGGGTAATTTGCTGTATTCCAAGTGCACTGATTTAAATTTAATCACATGAAAATACCTTTATAGAAACATTCAAACAAATGTTGGTCAAATATTCAGGCACCAAAACCCAGAAGGTTGACATATAATATTAATCATCACATAATAGAAAAGTGACCTATAGTCATTAAATAAAAGGAAATCAGCATAAATTCTCCTGGAGTGTGTTGATAATGAAATTAACCATCAGAACTTCATAGATGTTATCATGCATATAAGCAGAGAATTAAAGGAAACAAAAGAATGCTGAGAATAATTTGTAAATTATAAAATTTGAATGAGTACAACTCAGACAAAACCAAACAAATACTCTAGAATCCAATAAAATAAAATTTCAATAATTAGGATCAAAAGCAGAAAAAAGTGTCAGTGAATTGGAAGATGGATGAGTAAAAGTGATCTCATTTATAGCACAGAGATACAATGACAGAATGATATGAAGAAAACCACATAGAGCAGTAGCCGATATCACTTACATGAACCTATGAGGGAAGGAGTCCTAGGAGAGGATCAAGAGAAGCAGAAGTGTAGAAACATTTAAAATTTTTCTAACTTCATAAATTGTACTTTAAATTTATAGATACAAGTAGTTCAGCAAACACAAAATAATAAAGCAAAGAGATTCACACCAAGACACATCACAAAACTGTGAAAGTGAAATGCAAAGAGAATCTTGAATGCAACAGGGAAAAAATGGCTCATGAGCAGGAAGCGGCAATATCCTGAATTGTTCACTTTGCATTTAAAGCAGTGAAAATATCAGGCAGTACAGGGACAGAACCAAAGAGCCGAAAGAAAAAAAAGAACTATAAATCAAGAACTTTAATCAAAGCTATCCTTCAGAAATGATATGAAAAATATATTCCTAAATAAAGAAAAGCTGAGAGAAGTCATGGTTAGTAGCACAGAAAGGACATGGTAATACAAATCCATAAAAAGAAAATAGGACAAGAAGTGCAAAATACATTAGTAAATATGAAACATTAAGTAATATATTTGTTTCAGAACTCCATTTTATTGGAAAATACACATGGCATACTAACCTAAAATAACAGGAAGGAAATAAAAATATGAAGAATCTAGGTTACTATATTTAGCTAGATTTAAGGAGCTTTATCATAAGGTAGATTTTGATAAGTTATGATGAACATTAGAATAACTAATGCATTTATAAGAAAAAACTAAAAATAAATTTTAGAAATTTACTAAATTTTGAATTTATCAATTAATAAATATCAAATATTAATTAGTAATTAATACAAATAATTAACAGAGGATGGCTTGGCATGGGTACATGCTTGTAATCCTAGCTACTAATTGGGAGGCAGGAACTGGAAGGTGGAGAATTTAAATCTTGCTAAGACCATATATATTTAGCCTCAATTTCAAAGAAAAGAAAGAAGAAAGGAAAGGAGGAAGAAAGAAAAGATGGAAGGAAGGAAGGAAGGAAGGAAGGAAGGAATAAAGATCAATAAAAGAGATAAAACAATATGCTGAAAAATATTTAATAAAAAAAGCAATAAAAGTCAAGTGAAGAAACACAATGTCATAAAAGCTGATAGAAAATGAACAGAAAAATGTCAACTATAAATGTATCAATGGCATTAAATGCAAATAGAATAAACACTCTAAACAAAAGACAGTGATTGTCAAAGTAGAGCAAAAGCAGGGTCCAATAACGTGCTGTCAACAAGAGATACACTTTATGTGCCAATACACAAACAATTTGACAGAAAAAGAAAAAAATAATTCTGTAATTTCTGTAACTAGTAGCCATAAATATGATGGCCATATCAACATTAGGAAAGAAAGCAAAATCTTAAATATATAAAGCACAATATAATGACAAAAGAAATTGATTACTAAAGAATGATAGATGAATATTATGGCATCAGTCTTAATAATTGCTAGAACAAATAGAAAGAAAATCCTTAAACATGAACAATAATAACTTGACCTATAGATGTTTATGGAATACCTCACTTAAAAATGGCAAAGTATACATTGTTTTCAAGTTCACAGTAAAAGTACGGCTTCATTGTACACTTCCTTGCTAGGGAGCCCCCTGGGGATTAGTGAAGCACACTTTATGTGTATGGGATAGGTCACAAAAGAGTGATCTTCGTCTTTATCTGGTCCCTCCTCCTTCCTCTGTGGTGGTCTCCCCTATGTGCTTCTTCCCAGCCACACTGAAACTGAACACCTTTGCTCCATCGTGCCCTTCCTCCATGATGTTTCTTCTATCCAGCCAGACACCCATGGACTGCATCGCTTGAAACTGTGAGCCAAATGAGTCATTTCTTCCCTCAAGTAGTAAGTGTCAGGCATTTGGCCCCGGCCACATGAAAGCTAATGAAAAAATTTATACCAGGGAAGCGGGAAATCATAGCTGTGTCTGTATTGCCACTGTAGTTGAAAAGTGTTCCGAACTGATTTTCAGAAGTTTGGAAAAGTTTGAAGGTGGAAATGAAGCCCTTGAATGATGTAAACAGTGCCTGATGAGCATTTACGGTGAAATCATACAAGAGTAAACTATGGAAAGTAAAAGCAACGTGCGTGGGGTCTCTGCTGAGAATGAGGACTCTACTGGAATGTGGAATATAGATCCCGGGAGTTTCATTCTGACAAAGAACTTGACATTTTGCACATGCCCTGAGATTTTTCTGAGAGGTTGAATATAAAGTGGTAGACTAGTTGATCTGGTAGATGAAATTTCAAGGAAGCCTAATTTTCAGACCATAGCATGAATACTACTGCCTGTTTTTAGACACACTTATAAGGGGAGCACTGGAGAAAAATAATGGCAGAAAATTTTGAAAATCTTAAATTTTTATGAGATTTTTTTTATAAAAAAATAACATGTAAACTTAAGGTAAAAGCAGGTGTGTTTACTGAAAAAAATTAGTGCCTTTAAAATATACCAAGTACTTTGAACCAGAACAAGAAACATGTGTTGAATGCACGTCAGAAATCACCAAAACCCCACCTATTGGAGGCTCACAGGTGCAAAAGTATAAAACCTTCATTTGAGTTGAGATTCACTTGGTATCTTTCTCGGGAAGGTCCCCTTAGAGAATTGGTTCCTGAACATTTCAGCATGCTCAGGCACCCAGTAACTCAAACGATTCTGTAATCATGATCCAGTAGGGCCTGGTTATTGCTCAAACTGTTGGCAGACCTTAGCATCATCCACCTGGTGCTGGTTTTTCTGGAATGCAGCACACAAGAGCTATGGGCTCAGGGAGATTTTCACCAAGATTTCAAAGAAAGGTCTGAAAAATCAGGCAGTGTACCCCTTAACAGAAAACATATGAATCTATGAGAGGAGCCCCACGCTTCAGTTCAGCCAAGGCTTCAATGAAGACCTTAGAAATTTCGAAGTGCCAGGAAATTGTTTTTACTTGGATACTAAATATAGAGAATGGGTTGAAGAAGGTGGGTTTAGATATGATGGTTAAGTTTAATTGACGACTTGATCAGTTTAGGAGCTACTTAGGGGATTGTTACCCACAGTCCTGGGTATGTCTGTGTGTATTAGGGAGGGTTATACTTCGAGTGTATATCTAGTCCTGCACCCCATCATTTTTTATGCTCTTCTTTTTCTTTTCTTTCTTTTTTTTTGGGGGGGGGGGCTGGGAATTGAACTTACGACTTTACATTTGCCAGGCAGGCACTGTGTCACTGAGCTATATATCCCCAGCCCTTCTATGCTCTTGTTCTTACCTGCCACAAAGTGTGAAACTTTCCTTCACTGCGTCCTTCCACCATGATGTTTCTGATTTGGAGCCAGGTGATCATGGACTGTATCCTCCAAAACCATAACCCAAATAAACCATTTCTTTGATTTAATTGTATAAATTGAGTATTCAGTCCCATAAAAGGCAAGCTAATACACTCACAAAAGATATTTGCTACAAATGATCATAAGCTATAAATAGAAGATGATTGTTATGGTTTATGTCTAGATGTTCTCCCAAAGCCTCAGACAGTCATAGGTGGAGCTTTTTCAGAGGTGGCTGGATCTAGAATGTGTGATACTGGGATTGACTCATGGTGCAATGCTATGATCAAGGACACTAGGATTAAGAATGTGAGTGTTATCTGCCCTAAATAGCCTGAATAAAATATAAGGGTTAGAAAGAGCTGTGGTCACCCCTTGTTTTTTTGCTAACTTCTGGCTGGCATGAATTGTTTCTTCTTTGCGATGACTATCTGTCATGCCACCCTGCCAGTGAGTCAGTTATGGGTTGAAACTTTTACAAGTTGTGAGCTAAATAAACCCTTCCTCCTTTAACTTTGAGTGTTGGGATTTTGTCTCAGCAATGAGAAAAGTAACTAAGACCAAATTTGGTAGCAGAGAAGTGGGGTCATTGCTGACTGTATCTGATGATGTGGTTTAGGAGCATTTGGAGCTGGCTTGTGGGAAGGGGAACAGTTGGGAAAAGTTTGAAGGTGCCAGCTGAAATGTAGAGCTGGAACACCTGAGGCTGTACTTGATGGGAGATTCTGTTCAGAGCTCAGAAGACCAGAAGGCTGATAGAATGCTGCCAGTAAAGACCAGGCTCAGGAGTTTTCTGCTGGGAGGAAGGACTGCATTGGCTGTTGGACTCCAGATGATGTGTGTTATGGCTTGGCAGAAAGTTTGTATTTTGCTCATATCCAGAGACTGCCTAATACTGAAATTAAGGGTGGCAGACCTCTGAAACTGTGGCCAAAATGCATCTTTCCTCCTCTAGGTCATTTTTCTCAAGTATTTAGTTATAGCAACAAAAAGTTGATTAGCACAGCTCTCATGTCATAGAAAGGTGATCAGCAAACTTAATCATTAGGCAACTCCAAATTAAAATATCAATGAAATACCACCACTCAATCATTAGAATGGGTCACATCATTATAAACTGCTCTGATGAAGTATGGTCACTGAGTATCATAAAGGAGATATAAGATATTTCATGTTCAGAACTGTCCTATATCTATAATACTAGGGGTTACAACTAAAAAGGCATTGTTTCAAACTTGATTCTATTTTTCCAGCAGAGGGTCTAAAGGATGTTATAACACAGCTCTGTGAAGAAATACCCTTTCTTAGGTAGGATTTCCTTTCATTAACAGCACAGTTTAAGTATTCTCTTCATGAATATCAGCAAAAACACATTTTTAAAAATAAACCTGGGGTAGGGAAGGAAGAGAGAAGGAAAATATATATATTATCAATACACAATGCATTATTGTTACTTTTCCATTAGCCTGGTTTGAAATTCTGTTTAATTTCATTTCTATTTTTCTTCTTCTCTTTAAAAACAAAACAAAAAAAAACCTTGGGTAAAAACAAAATAATAGGAAAAAAAAAAAAGATTCATATGAAGATGATTGAGTGAAGGGAAACAAGACTTAACCTAACTAGTATTTTATCAAATTTGTCATATTTGAATGGTAAAAGCTCCAAAGAAGAAAGGAGATTGCAAGTAGTAGTGGACTGTCTAACCCCAAGAGCCTGACAATACCAAGTGTTTGGAAGAATGCAGGACAAGCTAGAACCTTCATCCATTGCAGTAGAATAAAAATGGATACAGACATTTGTAATGGTTGACATAACGTGTCAACTTGAGATATTTAGAAGTTTAACTAAGTGACTCAGAAGAGGGCCAGGGTCCTCACTTTGTATACATCCTCATCCTGTGCAAGAGGAGGGCATGGTGAAGGTATGAGTGCTACACCTGCCCTGGGAGAGGTGCATGCTTACAGTATTAGGAAGTGAGAGAGGCTCGCTCTCCTCTCCATTTGCTCTTGTTGCTTTTGCTGTCTTCTGCCACCATGAACAGTTGCCCCTCAGCCACGTCACCCTGCTTTGGAGACAGCTGATTATGGGCTGAAACCTCCACAAGCTGTGAGCTAAATAAATCTTTCCCTCTTTAAGTTTGGGTGCCAGGTATTTTGTCTCAGCAACTAGAGAAAAGTGACCAAGACAGCATTGTCAAAGAAATTTAGCAGTTTCTTGGTAGGTTAAACATAAATGTGAGTAGACAACATATCAACTACATTCCTTAGTACACTCAAGCTGAAACTTGAGTATGTGAATATTAATAACTAAATTATTCATAATAGTCACATCTACAAACATTTTAATGTCCATCAGCTGGTGAATGGACAACCATAGTGGAATACTATTCAGTAATATAAAAAGGGACAAATGATACATGCTACAAAATGAATAAACTTCAAAATATTATGCTAAGAAAAAGAAAAAGACACTGAAGACCACATATTGTATAATGCTATTTATATGAAATTTCAAGAAAAGGCAAAACTATAGAGAAAAGAAGGACATCAGTGAGTTGGAAGTGATAGAATTGAAAACAGATGCAAAGTCTTTATGCAGTGTTAAAAATTTTCAAACATGAGATTGTAGTGACAGCTGTAGAGCTGCTTTATTTACTAAAAATCCTTAAATTCTGTACTCACAACAAGTGTATTTTATGGTATACAAGTTAGAGCTCAATAAAACTATATTAAATGAAAATATTAAGTTATAATGAAAATTTATATTACATTTTCAAAAAAAGGTAGTATTTCAGTATTCACATTTATGACCAGCGCATTTCAAATACAACTTTAATTCACTCCAAAGTGGTGAGTAAGCAGACTCTTCTTTGAGAATACTGGTTCAAAGATTATTTTCTCAGTCTTTACTCTGAGATCTGAGAAACTATAACAATAAAAATAAAGAAAGCTACATAATTAATATAATAACAAATTAGACTTCCCAATACATTGTTATTATTTAATATTCTATTAAATTATAGCCTACATAATGTCACCTATCATTGATATTAAAAGTGAATCTATTTCTAAAATAATAAATGCAGTAATCAGTTGATTCTAATATATGGAGTATTAGTAATTTCTTATCCAAATAAAAAATGGAGCTTTTTCTTCAATAATATTACTGAAATGTCATCTTTTTCCAAAATGAATTGAGGAAAAAAGTGTACAATATAACACTTACCTTCTTTAACCCTTTTTAACCACACACAGAGGTCAGTGGCACTAAGCACACCCATGTTATTGTCCTGTGTGAATCATCAACCATCCCCAGAGTGCATTTCATGTTGCAAAATTGACATTCTGCACCTATGAAGCAATAACTTCATTCCCCATTTCCCCTGACCCTTAGAACCACATTTTTTTTTAAACTTACCTACTCTGTGTTTTATTAGTTTGGTTTGTCAATGTATCTCACATAAATGGAATCATACATATTCCCCCCTGTAAGTTGTTTATTTTACTTAGTGTAATGTCCTCAACTCTTAGCAATTTGACAACATATTTTGGATCTCTCTTTTTAAGGCTGAATAATAGTATTGTGTGTGCATTCCACAAGTCACGTATCCATTCCTTTGCTAGTGAGTTGCATTTGAAACTTGGGTTGCTTCCATCTGTTGAAGGTTGTTACTATCAAAACTCAACACGAGGACAAACGTCTCTTCTGGTCCTTACTTTCAAGCCTTTTGGCTATATCCTCGGATGTGGGATTGCTGTATCATATAAGAATTCTATTGTGTATTTTTTGAAAACATACCATACTATTTTCCACAGCAGCTATAACATTTTTGTACTCCTATTAACAGTACTCAAGAGACTCAATTTTCCACATCCTCATCAACATTTGTTACCTTCTGGTATCCTTGACGGTATCCATCCTAATGAGAGTGAAGTAGAGTAATTCAACTTTGAACAGGACAGTCCCAGTTTGTATTTCAATATTACTACATCTAATGTTGTGGTTAAAATATTGCTTAATTTATATACCATTTATCAAGCTTTATACGTCCTTGGTCTAACAGGTGATAACTAAAAGGATCAATTGGGCACGTTTACAGTGGTGTGTGAAACCCACATTCCCTTCCAAGATCCCACTGGGGCCTACTATCCAACAACTCAGAAACAATGTAGTGTAGCAACATTTCACCTGGACAAAAAATGAACTCCAAACCAGATTATCCTGAAAGACTTGTGGAGGAAACTAAAAACAAATCCCAAGAGTACTTAATGCCTCCCTAAATATTTAAAATATTTTCTGAAATAAATAGAAGCTTGAGTCACATTCCATTCAGTTTAGAATGAAAGTAATGTTGACATTTGGAAATTCTGTTGCAAACCTTGGCATATTCTGTCCCATTTAAGTTACAAAAAGTAGTGTGTTCTGATTTTATTTTGCTAATTGTGTAGCACTTCCATCAAATATCAGGGATTCTCAGTAAATGTTTATAGTCTCTGAAAACCAGTTTTTCTATACTATTTCAATTGATTCCTAGTAGTAACTTCCCAGTTCAATTTAGACAGCTCATATGCTCTCTTCTTCTGTGCACTGTATCTTTAAAATTTCCACTTAAAACAAATAGAAGTGTTTGGTTTGGAGTGGCAGTAAACAGATTCATTCTAACTCATGCCATCACCAATTGCCTTATCAACCCAAAAATTAACAGTAAGATTGATTCTAATATTGATAAATAGGCCTCCTTTGCGAGCAAGGCAAGGCAACCATCAACAGTAAACCCACTTTAGAGTCTCCTGGGAAAACATGAACATGACAGTAAACAGCCTACATCAAAGACATTTCAATTCTGCAACAAGCCTTTCTGTTTCAGTAAGTGATATACACCCAAACAAAACATTAATCAGAAGACCCATTTCATCTCCCTGGGGAACCTGGTCTATAAAAGACTAATCCTGCTCTAAAAGTGTGATTTTGAACACAAAAAAATTTTCTTTAAGGAAATATAGGGGCTGAGATAAATATCAAATTTAGTAGAAGTTTGTGGTAATAAAATGTCAGCCACATATAAATATTTGAGCATTATACAATTTGAGCTGCTTCTTTAATTAAGGCCATCAACCTGGGCTCCATTTGTGTTTGTCTCTATCTGGTCATTTCTAGTTAACATAAACTAAGAATTGATAGAGAAAACGGGCAGTTATGCACACAAGGACCTTGACCTCTCTGAGTGTAGGAATTTGTTTACTCACTTATTTTCCACATTTTAAAAGATGGAATGAAAGAAAAGAGACACCAGCAGTAAAGTCTGAAAGTAGGACATGGAAAGAAAATATGTGCCTTCCAGGCACAAGTAGGGGGCTACTCTTATTGAATTTTCTACCTCCCTCATGCATCTGTTTGGACATGCCAGTAGTTTGGTTATAGAGTCCATAGACACCACTTAAAATTGACAGAAGGTGAGGGTTTTGATGTACATATTTATCTAAAAATATATGTTTGTGAAAAACAACAAATTCAACTCACTCTGTCTCTTATCTTCCATCTTTTCTTCTATTATTATTCTTGAATCTCAAAATGTTGATAGGCAACCCAGGCCTGTAGGAGTGCAGAGGTTACTCAGATCTGTAGTGGATTCTTATGAATTAGCTCTATCCTGTCCTGAATCATTTTCTAAAGGTGAGGAGAAAAAAGGGTGATATTTCTAGTGGCTTTGCCTTTCCTATACCACGTTATATAAGAATATTGTTCCCACTGAAATCTTGATAACACATGAGAAAGTTAAATCCTTAAATCCAAGTTCATTTTTCTGCTTTGGTAAAGATGTAATCTTGTCACGAGTGCTATTTAAAATTTTAATATTTGAGCTAAACCCGCACATAGGAGGTAGACTTTTAAGAGGATGAAGTGTTATTTTGTAACCTTTTTTGTAATTTGAAAGTGAGTGAGCATATTTTATTCTAACTCTTGAAACAGATTTAAATCTAAAGTTGATCAAATATGGAAACCAGTAATTTACTTTTAGAAATCATATGTACATAGACACACATGAAGAAAGTCTAAGAAACTACCTCTTGCAAAGCTAATAAACACCTTTTTAACACATATACTATTATGAAAGGTGAAACTATTTTCTATCAGTGGTTATATCTTCCCTTACAGCTCTTCATAATGAAGCAGGGTCCTTCACTGAGGATGTAATCCAAAATCTTAGCATCCTTCTCTTTTTACCATCAAATGATTGAGAAACAAACTAAGTATCCTTATGTTCGTTTTTTGTTATAGTGAGAAGGAATTTTGTGGCAGAGGAGGAAAAAACAAACCCTTCAAGTTTTTCTTAGCAAGGGAGGTGGGCTGTCTCAGTGCTTATGAACAGCTTCCATTTTATGAATGTGATGCCAATGTTACATATTTTATATTTATTTTAATGTGTGTGTGATTTAATGCAACTACATTCTTAGTGATGAACCAAGGAAACACTTGTGTTAATCTTGTTTATCTTTAGTATAGTATGACATGACAGCAAGTCTACAATATTGTTCTTTTCTTTTATGAACAATCTGGGCTTCTGAAAAAGACAAATTTGTAACATTATTGTTCTTAGTAGCTAATAGCATATAGACCCAGAGAGTAATCATTCCATTATGTTCACTGTTAGACAGATAGTTTCTAGAATGTAGCAGGTAAGTTTAATTTACATAGCTAAACAGATTTGATGAGAACTTTTAAATAATTCAGAAAAACAAAAGAAGACATAAAGGATTTCAAATCACATTTTAAGAGAACATAGGCCAACTCATATTTTTTAATTTGGGGACAAGGCAGCTGAGACAGACATCTTCTCATCGTGCCAAAACAACTGCAGAAATATGTTTATTTTATGAGATACATCTCAGCTAAGTCAATTGTCATTGAATTTGTTTAATCACAGTGGTTATTCTAGTAGCCACACATGGATAATCTTAAAGTGGTTTGAATGATAGTTAAAAGAGGTTGGAGTACAAAAATTGAGAGGCTAAGCTTATTGGTGTAGTATGCAGAAAAGAGAATGAATAAACTTTTTCAAGATTTCACCACATATTTAATCATATTTTCCTTTAATGGCCAAATGACAAGTCCTACTCCATTTGACGTTAGGAAAAACCTTTTTGTCAAACTTCAGTGTCCTTTATTTCTAGAACTTCCTGGGGCATGTTTACAGGCTCATTCCTACTGTACTACGGGCCCTCGCCCTGCTCCCCATCAGAGCCTGTGAGCTGCCTTTGGCCTCTCTGGATGGACACAGCAGAGACTCTCTCAAGCCCTGCTGTGTGCTAACAGGGATAAGGCCCTTCCTTTAGTTTCATTTCATGCTAATTACCTTGAGAAGCCTGTAAGTTATAGAGTTTGCTGTAGTTTGTTTATTTTTCTGGTAAGACTGAAGAATTACCACAGAATAATTTATAAAGTGTCCACTATAACTCCCACTGTGTCAATATCTGACTTTCTTTTCTGGTGGTTGGCCTTTAGATAAGAAGACTTCTCACCCCAAAGTCGAGACCTATCCAATTCCCAAGACTGAAATGCCTACGTCATGCCTGGCCAAAGCCATCGCATCAACCTATCATGCTCATCTCCTCCCAAGGAGTTTTGAAGCAGACATTTATTCCATTTCTTTTCTGTCAAATTCCAACTTTATCTGTAAATTCTGTGACCTTAAAAATAAATGAAAAAATAGTCAGACACTTGCATATGTTCAATAGCCTAGGTTATTTAGAGTTATATGGTACTATGGCCAAATCTAAAGCTGGGAGATACCAAGATCAGGATTGCTCATATTTTTATTAATCACTCAAGATTAATGGAAAAAGAATATTATTTATAAGGAAAAGGGTACCTGTCTCATATTTGCTAAAGCCCCTGACCAAATTCACATAATTTGGATGTTTTTATCATCAACTCTTCCCACTACTGTGAGGAGAAAAAATATCTATTATGGTATTTGACATGGTACATTGATATGTAAAGAATGTAGAAAAGGATTAATTTTGATAGACAGTAGACTACTTGGTTTTACAAATGCAAAAGAAGAAAAAAGTATAAACAAGTTGTATATCAAGTTCTCCTGGCTCTTAGGCAATGATATAGTTTCACCTTTCATCTAATGTTATCTGACGTGCTTCTTTAGGTTTCCATGGAAGAACACAGATAGTAACAGTTAAATAAAGTAATTTTCTTTAAGATAAGAACAAAATATAATCTAGCTAACAGTTTCATTATTTTAATGAGTTCCCTGAACAATTAAATTTATTTTCTTTGCCTCTTCTAACCCATAGGTATAACAAAAAAAAAATAAAGCAGAATGAAATATATTGAATTGAATAGCATTGGAGGTAAATTAAACATATGCTAAATTTAGGATATGCCTGTAAAATATATTAGTATAAACTTTATCTGGAAAATTTTCACAATATAAAAAAGTAATTCAAATAAATTTACATCTTTGACAAGAATTAGTATATTTGTAGGAATAAATTCTAAAAGTTAATTAAAAATATGAAAAGATATATACAAATATGTTCTATAATTCACAGCAGTTTTTTAATAGCCAAACAAAATAAGTGACCTAAATGTCTAAAATAAACTTTATACATACAGTGTCTCCACTTTATAAAAACATACATATATTAAAATTAATTTATGGAAAACATTGCATATGTTGAACAATTTTTACAGAATAATATAAATTGAGACACTAAATACAAAAAGTATTTTTTTCATCAAATGGGAGTAATTTCACCTATGATAACATGAATATCATCGTAGAAAAAAATGTAAAATACTTTTAAAATCCTGAATCTGAACTTCAAATACATGAGGTCAGATTAGAAGCAATCACAAAGTTTAAAAATTTTATGAAAAGGTATAAAAAGGGCAGGCAGGAATTCTAAAACCGAATAGTAAAACAGCAACACACATACATATGGTGACTAAGTACTCACATTAAAAATAAAACTGGAATGGACAGACAAAATACACTTTTCCTAATACCACAGAAGGTAAGGATAAAGAAACCAAAGTAAATTATATATAAAATATAACGACAGTCACAAGAAGCATATCTAATTGTGTACTAGAAAGTGTTTAGTGGGGTCACCTGTGCAACAACAAAATTCAGGTTTTAGAATTTGCTAATATATTTGACTTGAAGATTATACCATGACTTATTTTAAGTTTCCAGTATGAGGTCACTGAATGTGGGCTTAGGCAGAGATAAGCACAGTCAGTTCTTGTGTACTCTTCCTAAAAGGATTCTGAAATCAATCAGCACAGTAAACCACATTGTAAAACATGAAACTGGTTAATATTCACCTTTTCAAAGGCATGAAACATTATCAGGGATCCGCTTCCAATAACTTTTTGTGACAAACATAAAATTTGAAAATTAAGGGCTAATATATGCCCTAAAACTGTTATTCAGAAAAAAAGTACAACACACAAATGGATTTTAGAAAAAAAAAAGAAAAGAAATATAAATATAAATGTAAATATCAATATAAAATATGTGTGTATGTCTATGTCTACATGTCTATGTGTATGTTTGTAATGCACTAATCTGACAAAATGAGTATTTCTCATGATTTTATGTACTTATTTTTGCTGTTAAGCAATTTATTTGTTCATAATTAATTAAATTTATTGCTACACATAGATATACATAATGATCACATTCATGGTAGGGAATTGGTGCCTGTACATGATATATCTTGACTCTTTTCATTCCCCTACCCTCCTTTCAACCCCTCTTCCCCTCCTTATTTGCAAAAGCTTTGTTTCCATTTTTCCTTCTTATATTTTTTCTTTTCCTTTCTTTCCTTTCCCCCTCACCCCTCCTTATTTTCCCTTCCCATTTGAACATTCTGCAATATCTATTAAATATTTTGGTCCTTATCTAAACTTTTGATTTTTCACACCAAAGAAACAGTGTAGTATTTACACATATGTGTCCAATTTATTTCACTTAAGAGTGTGGTCTCAAGATGCATTCATTTACCTGGAAATATCTTAGATTTATCCTTCTTTATAGCTGAATAGTACTCCATTGTAGAAAAAAATCCACATCTTTATCCATTCATCAGCTGATGGCATTTGGACTGTTTCCAAGATTTATCTGTTCCAAACTGTGCTCTTATAAACGTGGGTGTGCATATATTGCTGTGGTATGATGCTTTTAATTCTTTTGGCAAGATACCAAGAAGGGGAATAGTTTGGTCAAATTCAACCCCTAGTGGTAGACTCTCCACACTGATTTTCACAGTGGTTGCACAGTCTACACTCTTACCAGTAGGGGAGAATGGTTTGTTTTGCCCCATGGTCCTGCCAGCATTTGTTGTTGGTTTATTTCTTGATAATAGACATTCTTTCTGGAGTAAGAGAGAATCTCAGCATTGTTTTAATTTGCCTCTCTCAAAAGACCAGTGATATTGAACAATTTTTTCATATATAAAATAAATAAATCCTACCATAAAATATATAAAGCTAAAAATTATTGGTAAAAAACTTAAAATATTTTGTAATGAAAGCTTTCAGATTATACAATATTAATATTATGAACTTGTTTGTAGCTAATAATATATCCTAAAAACAACTTCATCTTTCTGATGATTAAGAAGTGTTACATATATGCATAAAAATAAGGAATACATTTATTATGTACTGCAAACCTGTACTACTGAAAAATTTTTAAAAAGAAAATAAAGAAAGTAAAAGTTGAAACAATTTGAAAGATTTTAATATATTTTTATCAGAAACCTACAGTTCAAATACATTTTAAAAGGCACCAATGGCTTTAAACTAATAGTTATACATAGATTCTTCAGCTAACAGAGAATATGCAGTGTTTTGAAGCTCACAAAAAATTTACAAAATTTGACCAAATATTAAATCAGAAAAAGAAGTTACAGCATATTTTGAGGAACTAACAGCATGTAGAACAAATTCGTCACAATGATATTAAAATAGGAATTAGTTAAAAGTAGGAATATTTTTATATTCAAAAATTAAAAGTACTTTTTCAAAGGAAAGATTAGTGTTATTATCTGTTTCTCCTTTTCTGTGAGAATCATTTTAGTTTGTGTCTTGTACTCTGAATAGTTTGAAGATAATAATACACAGTGTAATAACTATTCTTCTTCTCTATTTGATTATGAAATTTTGTTTTAACTTTTCTTAAAAGATTTTTTAAATAATGAATTATAGAGGAAATCACAATAAGCTTACATGCTTTAAATGAACAAAAATGAAAGAATGCAAATTAGAAATTGTGTTACTTTTTTATTTTAAAGAGAATTAAAAAAACAATAAAAATGATACAGAATTTCAAACAAGATGATAGGAAATTAAAAATAGTTATTATATTGCATATTGTTATCTTCAAAGTAGTTCCTCAGGTTATCAGATACAGCTTGTAAATTGATCAAACAATATAAGCACTAAAGACAATCAGTCCACAACAGACCTGCACAATAAACTAATACAAATTAGTAGTACAATCATCTTAGCTATCTTGCTTATAAAAAAGTTTAGGAATGACATTAGAGTGGAATACATTTTGAAATAAAAAAGTTTGCAAGGTAAAGAAATACAACAGCACCAGGTATGGTGGCACATGCCTGTAATCCCGGCACTCAAGAGGCTGAGGCAGGAGGACTGTCACAAGTTCAAGGCCACTCTGGGCTACACAGTGAGTTTAAAGTCAGCCTGAACTACATACTGAGACCTTGTCTCAAAAAAAAAAAAAAAAAAAAAAACCAAACTTATAAGACAGAGAGAGACAGAGAGGGAGAGAGAGAGAAAGAATTAGAAAACTCTTAACAAAGAAGTTGGTATTTGATCTCCAGTTTGGAGAATGAATACAACTTTGCCACAGTAATTTCAGGGAAAATAGCTTTTTAAAAGGAGAAAACAACATAAATAGTCAACAGACTAAGAATATGAACTGCTGGGGCTGCCATAGCTGATTACCAGAGTGGGTGCTTAAACAACAGACACTTATTTCTCAGTTATGAAGTCTGAAAATCCTAAGGTCAAGGTGCCAGCAGGTAGGGTTCAGTCCAAGGCCAATTTTCTTGGCTTGCAGAAAGCTGTGCTCTTAGGGTGAAGTTGTTTGACCATTTCTGTGGGTATGCAGGGAGAAAGAAAGCAAAGCTTTACTGTGTTTCTTCTAATCCAACTGTTATAGCTCCAACCTCGTGCCCTCATCCAACCTAATGTGGTCCAAATACTGTCACACTGAAAACTGGGACTTGAGAGTGGACGTAAAGGCAGACGTAAAGACAGAGTGCAAGAGACGGAATGTGCAGAAGGATGCGAGGTGAAAAACTGTGTTATAGAAACAAGAAATGTGTCTGTCTTCAACCATAGAATGACCAAGTAAGGGGTCTATTAAACCATGACATCAGTATGGCATTGGTCAACATGCTTCTGTGCCAATGCCTCTGTCCTGTACCAAATACATCTATGCCTAAGAATGCTCTGGACAGTCTACCTACTTTGCTATGTTTGGTCCTGCAGAGAAGGGCTCTGCTTTGCTTTTGTTATTTAGCAGACAGAGTAGAGTCCCAGGGGAAACAGGCCTTTTGCACAGATCATCTTTGATACATGCTGGTTCTCTGACCCAGATCACCTGCTAGAACAAGGCCTTTGGGATCTTCGGCCTCTCCCATTTCTCTATTCATCTCCATATCCATATCCATATCATATCCATATCCATATCCATATCCAGTCCCTAGTCCCACCTCCTCTGTGTTCTACCTCTCCCATTACTCATGGAGCAAGAGCCCACTTCCTCTTTGTATGCTTTTCGTGTTTGGCACATATTAAAAAAAAAAAAAGATTTGCTCTTAAATTTCTCTGTTCGCTATAGCTTTTGAGCAGCATTCTTTGAAAACATCCTCCTGATTCTTTAGAATTGCATTTTAAAGGCAATTACTGCTAGTCCAACTTTACTTTTAAAAATTAGAGAAAAAAAACGGATAAAAGAATCAGCTTAAACCCAGAGGAAACATTCTGGAAAGAGGCGCCGGTCGCCCTGTGACTGTGCATTCTAAATGGGAGACTCTCCTCAGGATTTGAATTACCTTGGCTAGGGCTGAGGATTCCCAATGGACTCTTTCCACTTAAGCGTTTTATTAAAAAAGTAAATTGGGATTATTGTATTCCCTCACTTTACTTTGGAAGTCGAAATTTTAAATTAATTGTGGTCTAAACTGATAGCAAACAGAGAGGTTCTGATAGCGGTCTAGTGGCCTTTTGTTTAGCCAGAAGATATTTCGGCTATTGCTTCTGGGAATGGCTTGGCTAAGTATATTTTTAATTTACACAGTTTTCTTCCCTCTAATGAAGGATTGAATTATGACTTACTAGAAAATCCCCAATGTCGAGGAGAGAGAGATGCTGACTAACTTCGTGTGGCTTTATTGCAGTGAAGCTATTTATTTGGAAGTGGGTTTTAAGTCTGCCTTAATGGCTGCGCTGTCCAGAAAACGCTTTCAGCTCTCATCTGGAGGTATCACTGCAGCACACAGTAGGGAGAGGTGGAAAAGAGAAGACGGGCATTTTGGTACTGGTTGCCTGTGTGGCACTACTGTGAGGTCCACGCTGATGTTCAGCCAGAAATGTCCCCAACCCTCCAGGACCTGCCTGCACCTTGGGAGGTCAGGAGATCCCCAACATCAGCCTGTTTAGGTAGGCACCTCCTGTGGATGAGCAGTCCTCAAAGGGCAGGCCAAATTTGTAGACAGTAATTTTTCTGATATAAGAATAGCTTTCTGTGTGCTACATAGCGGGGATGGTAAAAATGTGGATGTTGCAAGACGGAATTACTGGCCTGGAAATTTTCCTTCTGTGGGCAGATGGCATGATCAAGAGCAAAGACAGACATGTCCTTCTATAAGCCAAGGGCAATAGTTACACAACAGGCTTGGGTATCAGCCTCTAGGGGAGATGGCTTGAGGTATAGATCAGTGAGATATTTTAAGAGAACTTCTTTGAATCCTGGCAATTCAAGTGAAACACCTCGTGAGGATATTGAGCTCAAACCTTGCTAAAAGCACAGTGCCTGAAATGGAGTAGATGTACCACGTTTGTCTGTGTCCTAAAACAGCTGCATTCTCGATATTTCCATATTGCAGAGAGAGAGTTTATAAAGAAAGAAATGGCACCAAAACTGAGAGTAGAACTCAAGCATGACGACCTTGGAATAACATTTACTCAATCCCTCCAGTTTTGTGAAAACAGCTTTCAACTGCAAAAATATTTTTTGAAGTTGCCTATTAGAGAAATCTGTCCTGAAGCTTATTTCACAATTTCATAGCGTGGATTATAATGCCAGCCAGTGGACGGGCACCTCAAGGTCCCTATGCCTCCCCACCCACCTTATATGTGACTGCTGCACTCCACAGCCCTTACTGCTAAGATAGAGCATTTTTCTGAAGACTGGATAAGACATACTGTGCAGTTCAGTTAATGACTTGTCCCCTAAATGCAAGGACTTTCTTTTTCAAGCAGTAAGCCAAAGAACAAACGGAAAAGAGCCTTTACTGTTTTATAGGAAACAGTCCTCATTTGGTCATGCACGTTGAAAGATGGTATTCTGACTTTTCCAATCACTTCAAAGAGACATTCTATTTCCTATTTGCTGTTTCTGTTTGGTAAAGCTCAGATTCCTAAAAGAAAGAAGGTGATAATTTCCCAAAGAAATTGAATTTTCTTTCCTGAATAATTAAAGCCTTGAGAATCCAATATTTAAAAGAAACTTTAACCAGAAACTCACAGAAGAAACATTTTTTTCCCAGACAATTAAAGCCTAAAGAACAGCTGAAAATGGTCTCCCTTCTCATATTGGTGCTGGCATCAAATTGTTTCGATCACATGGTATAGAGACAGGCTTGCTCTTCTTATATCCTCTTTGTTTAGGTCTGACATACTGATAGAAAGCAATTACCCAAAAAGAATAATGAGAATCTTTCAACTCAAACAGTTGATTTACCAACAAATGGAAAAACCATGATATTCACTGCATTTTATATCCAAAATCTAATTATCAAGCCAATAAATGGGGCAGTTATCTTCGCTGTAGACTGAAATAAAACTGGTATAAGAAGAGTAGTACTGAGGGGCAGGTGTCTGGATATTCCAGATGCTACACAATAATGCAACTTTGAGGACCACGAAGTGTTAAATATGTACCTATGTCACACTGAGATCACACAAAACCTGCTGCCAAGTATGCACATTTATACTGATACGCATAAGGCAGTCATATTTTCTGTAAATTTTTTAGCGAATTTACTGCCCTGCATTCCTTCCTACTTCATTTTGTCATAAAGTATTCTGTTGAGGATAACCCATTGGAAACACATCGATTTTAGATATATAGCATTAAAAGGCTTACATGACATAGTATAATTCTTAATTGTCTAAAAATATTGTTTTAATATCTTTACCTAATACTACAAAGATCTTCCTTGGGCCATATATGTATAAATGATGGGGTAGAAAATGTCTATTATTTATCCTGAAATATGAAGAGGAGACAATCAAGGTGACAGATCATTTGGAGATGAAGACCTATGCCAGGGTTTATACAGCCTCTTGGTCTGCACTGTCCTTCTTCAGAAGTGGAAGCATGCATTCTGCTTCAATGCTGCCAGTCTTCAAATGGGAACTGAACTCTGATCTCACTCTTAATCTTTCCATCCCTTACAATCCTTATTTTGTTTTCTTTGGTACCAGGAATCGAACTCATGACCTCAAGCTGGCCAGGCAAGCACTTATGCCACTGAGCTATATCCTCAGTCCTTCCAATCCTTATTTTGAATGCTGAGCTCTGATCTTATATTATTAATGATATGTTAAAGATTAAACCTCTGGAAACTGTGCCTGATCCTACTGATTGTGACAGAGTCAGATGCAGGCTGATGAGTGGTGGGGAGCACAAAAAGGGGGAATGACTTTCTATGAATGTGACTTTCTTATCATAAATAAGTATGACCAGGAAGAAGTCCTTTTCAGCATGTCAGTAAAATACTGCCATCAGACTACCAATCTTAAACTCATTACAAAATACCTGTGACTGAGTCATTGTCTCTCTTCTTGCAAATAGTTTCTCTTCCAAGCAGAAGTAATGAGAATTTTTTCTAGAAATTTTCTATTTCAAACAGAATTCCTTAGGAGTTGCCGGTCCCTTTATACATTATTAAATTTCTCACTGAGGATTTCTTTCCCCTGAAATCTGACCTAGGGTTTTCATTGGAAACTATTGAATTTGGAGATGAGTGGGAATGTTTAGCAGCTTAGGTGAGCCGCATCACTTTGAATTAGATTTTGTGTCCCCAGTACAGAGCCGTGTTTTTAACACTAGCAACACAACCTGAGACTCTCTGTCCTTTGCCACCAGCCCCACCTCACTGCTGTGGCCGTGCTTTGTTCAACATGTAATGAGCTCTCTTGTTTCCAGGAGGGGAAGGAGAAAGCTGTAGGTCCTTTCTTCCCTACTTCACAATTCCAGCCAGAGTGTGCAGGCAACTTAAAGAAGCTTGTGGACTGTTCTTGTGTCACTGTGTCCTCTGATGTCCCGGCTTATGCCTGGTCCTTAGGGAATACACTGCCAGTTGCCTAAATGCAATAGAACTAAATGGGGATTTTAATAAACAGAGGAAACAGATGGAGGCTAGAAGCTCTTGGAAAGTTAAAAGAATTGTGTGCTTAATGGCCAACATGCTTAATAGTGCTAAGAGGTGCCAAACCACCACATAACTCACTAATATGCATGAACTGTAGCAGCAAGAAAGTGACTGCTTTCTGTCCCAAGGACTTTCCTAAAAATTCAAGGTTGTAAGAACCTAACCTAGAGAATAATTACTTGTCCAGACGTGATAACAGACTCTGGCAGAACAAAAATGACAGCTTGATTCAGACAAATATAAGTCGGTCTTGGATGTCTGGCTTCCATTTTTCTGTGGAGAGATAGATGTCTTTAAAAAGCCTCAGCAGTGAACATCCTGTCAGTTTAAAAGGTCAGACACTGAAGTGTATCCGAGGAGATGATGCTGCACAGACCATTGAAAGAAAAGAAAATGATTTCATTATCCTTGTTCATCTGTGATAGATTAATTCAGTTCCCATCACTGTGCCAATTAAGGCATTTTTGTAGTCCTGTCCTGACCTAGTGGAGGTGGAACAAGGTAATAAAAAGCAGTACTGGGGAAAAAGGCCACCATAGCTGAGCTAATACTCCTTAGGGACAAACGGTGTAGTTCATTTAGGAAAAAGAGCACAAGCAAGGCATAAACCCTAGAAACATTTCCCCACATTGAAGGAAGTGAAATCTGCATCTTGGATGCCCAGTGAGCAATACCATGACCGTGCAAAAGTCACTCTGTCATTTTCACTGTTATTGAGGATGGAAAACTGTCTTTGTGGATGGAGAGATAAAAGAATGTCAGAAGGATTGCTACCCTTCAGGTCCAATGGAGACTAATTTTATGCTCTTCTGACCTTAGTAGTTTACTTATAGAATCTAGAAAGCCATAGGTATAATTCTAAATTAGTTCCATCTGGTTTTCTTTAGATTTTTAAGGTTTCAGCTCAAAATCTCAGTCATGATGGTTAGTTCCTGCTCTAGTATCCCTTGTACTAGTCATTAGTGTATTCATATTACTTCTCCTGCCTTCAGAATGTCTTCCTCATCTTTTCCTTTCTTTCTCTTCCCACTTCCACAACTCTCTCAGAACTCTCATTATTGCTCACTTGGATGACATAATGGATTTCTAACCATCTCGCCACTTACCCTTTCCAAATTTTAATGCATCCTACTAATAATAAACGTATCGATTTTCCTAAAGCTTAAGTCATGTTGCCTCTAAGATCCAAACTGTCAAATGACTTTCCATTTACTAAGTTAAATACTAAATAAATACTAGGTTCTCATCTAGCACTTAATGCGCCCCAGAAGTTTCAGGCAGCCACTTTCACCTTATTTATTAGTAGTCTTCCCTGCTCCTTATTTGCTCTTCATTCCTGACTGTGTATTGATCCCCAGCTGCATCTCCTGATCCTTTCATTTATGCTTCTGTGAATTCCCTCCTTTCTTCCAGGATGGTCCTTATCTCACCTAACCTTGAAATGTGATCCATCTTCCAAGTTTACTCATTTCTTCAGGTAACTTGCTTGCTTTTTCTTTCTCTCTCTCTTTTTTCCTGTTTTTATTTCTGCCTCCTAAATATAATTTGTCTGCTTTTTATATCTCTGTGATTTATTTCTCACTTAAGGTATGAATCATAACTCTATAAAACAATTAAAATATTTTAGGGACTTGGAGTAAGGTCTATTTAATTTTGTTTTGTGTGAATTGGAATTAGCTATTTAAATTTTCAAAAACTTCAGTGTACATTCCAAATTCAATAAATACTTATTAAGACTTAACTCTATATTTGGAATGTATGAATGAAAAAAGCAAATATAATGCATTTTAGAGGGAAGAAATAGCTGCATAGGCATTTCAGAATATACAAAGTAATTCTGTAAATTATGTAGTATATTATAATTTGATTAGCATGATTCTTTCAAAAGCTGAAGTGAGTAAAGGGGGTAGGAGAAACAGAAAACATTTCACTTTTAGCTTAGTTTATTATAATAGGCCTATCAAAATAGAAATAGTTAACCAACAACTTGAATGATGTAAAGAAATTTGCCATATGGCTCTCTTTTAAAAGTTCAACCCCAGTAAAGGAAATAGTAAATGCAAAGGCCCTGCCTGAGTCCTTTTGTGTCCAGCGAAGAGTAGGGACAGGCATGTCTGGAATAGAATGAGCAAGGAAGAAAACAGGAGAAAATGAAGTCAGATAAATAACGAAAGCAGAGGACAAAACTTGGAAAGCTTTGTGGTCCACTGTAGGTCTGTGGCTTTTACTCTGAGTAAAATGGGAGCACTGTACATTTTGACGCAGTCTGAGTAGAGCATTGACATGATCTAACTTGCATTTTAAAAGGATGACTTTGACTACGCTGTTGAGATTGCTTTGTGGGCAGGCAAAGACAGAAGCAAAGCAACAAGTCAGAAATATACTCTGTGACTCTAGCAGAAGATCAGGAGAGATGAAAGTGAGAGAGATGGCAGTACTGTAATACGAAGTGGTCAAAACCTAGTTATATTTTCAAGGTGGAACCAATAATTTATGAATTAATGTGGCATGGAAATAAAAGGAGTCAATTACAGCCAAGATTTTCAGCCAAATGCCACAGTGCAGTTACTTCAATTGATACGGTGATGACTGGGTAAAAACATTTTGGAAGAAAGGCAAATATCAAGGTTCCAGTTTTGAACATCTTTGGCCTTAAGATTTATACCAGGCACCCAGTTTGAAAAGTTGAATAATCACTTGTAAGCATCCAGCTAGGAACTTAGAATAAATCTTCAAATACCCAACAGAGTTAATATGAAGTTAAAATATTGCAATATGATTGTATATGGAAATTGTTTCTTATTCATATAGGTTAATTTGAATTTCCTTTTCATTATTATTTGGCATTTGTATATGTTCTATGTATTTTTGTCTAGTATCTTCTTGAAGCCAAAGTTATGGTAATTTTGTTTACTTTTCATTCATTTTGAAAAACCATTTATTTCTTATGTTATTAATGACTACATATCACTGTAAAAATATAAGAAATAGTCATAGTCATGCGAAAAGAAATTAATCATATCTGCTTGTTGTCATATCACCCAAATACTTAAAGCTGTTAGCACTTAGGAGTATATTCTTCTTTAACTTTTCTTTGATGTATTTGTTAGAGGGGGGCTGTCACTTTTTTGTGTATTCTCCCTATAATTTTATTATAATCTCATAACAATATATTGACAATGTTTAAATTAATTAATGGAAATATGTATCTCAGTTTTAAAAAACTAATCCAGTTTAAAAAATTCACTGAACTCTATACTTTTTAAATTAGTTTGTCATTTCTTTGTATGATTAAGCTGAAACCTTATATGATTAAGCTGAAACTTGAATCCATGATTTTAAACTCATAAGAAAGGATTATTTTTTTACATTAGACTTCCCACTATTCAAAAACAATAGATCTTTTCCAGAATTTCCTGGACAAGGCCTTCAGCACTAGACAAATACTATGCCTGCTGGTATTAACAATGTGCTGCATTTTGATAAAAAATTTTAATGTAATGTTTTATTACTTTATATTTTATTTCTTTTTTTCCAAATTTATACTGCTTTGTTGCATCTTATACGCCTTGTATAGTTCCTTTGTGGGACAAGGTACCAGTGAAAAAAACCTATATGCAAATAAGCAGACTTAGAACATGTACTAGGTACTAGATGTGAACTAGCAGCAATGGTCTTTGGCTTCTAGATGAAAAGAGAAAAACGATATGTACTCACAGTAAGACAACTCTGAAAAGCCTTACAGTTCAGGTTGTACACTGTGAAAAAAATGAGCTTTTGTTCCTTAAATAGGTCATTATGGGAGAAAATCTTTTCTATACTTCTACACTTCCTCTATCCTTTTCTAATAAGAAGGAAAAAATGGTTAATAAAAATTTGTTAGAAAAGCCAGTACCCACATTACCAGACTGCAATGCATGCATCTATTGCTGTTATTAGTGTTATTATTACATTTGTGTTTTCCAAAGTCATTTTGCTCAGTATTTGTTTAAGATGAAATTGTCTCCAAAGAAATTTTGGCAGACATCCTATTTATAGTACTGAAATTAAGGCAAACAGGGATTTCAGTTCTAACAGTTTGGTTCTACAAATATTTAATACCAATAAAATGCAGGAGATCTATTAATGAAAAAATAATTATCTCCAATCCCTAAGGGTTCTCTCTTCACAAATACAAAGAATTAATATTTATGGGAAAAATAATGAATAAGACTGAACATCTGAACAAAATAGTATATAGGCTTAGGTAAAATGAAATGCAATTCTAAGCTAAGGGTAGCAATAGACAATATGCAAAAGAAACACAGACACAGAAGGCAAATGTCATCATAAAGTATTAAAGCAGCTCCAATCCAAATGTGGGCCCACAGCTAGTGAAACTAAACTTGTGGGTCTTTTAACCATTCATATTTTTGCTAGAGCAAAATTTCCTTTTACTGACACAAGGAACTAAAGAAATAGTTTCAACAAGACAGCAAACAATAATAAATTTTCTGTGATAAAGATAGCTATATTGAATATTATAATATTTTTACATGAGGAATAGAACAAGATTAAAAAGTGACATTTGGGGAAATGAAACCATAAGAAATTCATATTTTAAACAGCAATGCAAGTAGATGAAGTGTAAAATGACAGTATTATTATTTTTTGTTGTTAAGATTATTGCAGCAGTTGCTTTGTATTTTGATTCATTGCTTTTATTCATATTGCAGTCTTACTATTTGAGTGCTAGGGATGGAAAGATTAGGAGACAAGAAAGCCAACTATGCCTGAACCCAAATATCATTGGTGTGGGAGACCACTAATGAAGAAGGCAATCCTTTCTCACTTCTAGCTGGCTGAGTTTCCTGTGGGCCATACAAGGAAAAACAATAGAAAGATGTAACAATTGGCATCCCTTACAAATTGAGATCTGGCAAACAAAGAGTTCAGAATGTCAAAGTATCTGCATTCTGACAACAGGCAGCTACAACAACAAAATATTAGTTATTAGTTCAGGTCCCCTTGGCCAATATGCCCACCCACATTGGACAGGACTACTTATGAAAAATTTCCCCGCATCCTTAAAGCACATAAAATGAATTTCAATACACTACTACCTCCTATCATCCAAGATCTTCCATCGAGTTTGATCATAATTCCCAATACAACTTCTAGGAACATTTTAAATGAAGTGGTCTAAATATACTTAATGATACACTTCAATTTGGATTCAAAAGGAAAGTTATTCAAAAGACAATGTTTATGGCTTCAACGGCAATGGTACAAATAGAAATAAGTGGCTTTTCTAGTAGATTTTATGCTAAAGCTAAATTGAAGTATTTGATATACTGAGGGAAACATAATTTATCACAAGTGTGCCAGAAATTGTGTTAAAATTTTCAGTAACAATATGTCAAAGACAATGTTACTTTTAATGGCATATCATTTCTTTTTATTGTTACTGTTGATGATTTATGTTTTGATTTACTGAACTGGATCACTTTCTCTACTATATAAGAGAGAGGTAACTCATTGTACAATTACAGTCTGAACTAATAAAGACTAATGCTACTTTTAAAAAACCAAAGTTAAATATATATGTACATATATATATATATATATGTATATAATTTTCAACTATTCTGGTTGATACAGTGTCAATTTGAGGAGTCTAGAAGTTTAACTAAGTAACTCAGCAGTTCTACACCCTGCAGTGAAAGGACATGCCCCTACTGCTCTAGAATGTTGTTCATTGTGTCAATTTGCGTAGTTTAAAAGTTTAACTAAGTCATTCAGCAGGGAGCCAGGGTCCTTACTTTGTAAACATTCTCAGCCTGTGGAAGAGCAGGGCATGGAGATGGTATGGGCATGGGCAGATAGTGGATAGATATACAATATAAAGAAGGAAAAGAGGTTTGTTTCCCCTTGTACTCTTGCTGCTTTTTCTAACTTCTGCAGCCTTGAACGGCTGCCCCTGTGCCATGCCATCTTACCTTGCAGCCAGCTGATTAAAAACTGAAACCTCTACAAACTGTGAGCTGAGTAAACCTTTCCTTCCTTAATTTGGAGCATTGGGTATTTGGTCTCAGGAAGAAGAGAAAAGTAACCAAGACAATTAAGTATCTGCTGCCAAATGCAATTCTACCTCAAACCAAGAGCTAGACATCCTTTTCCTCACCCAGCAGTAGAGTGGTAAAATTACTATGACTTAATGAGACCTTTAAAAGTTGGACAGTGTATGGAATGGAGGCAGATATACTGCTTTGGTGCAGAGTTTGAAAGTTTGGCTACTTTTTTCACATGAATAAAGTAAGGTGTGGAATTCCTGGTAAAATTTTCCTTTTACCATATTCCAGGGTCTAAAAAAGTCTTTTGGAGAGAATAAATATTTAGATGTTTCAAGAGTTGTAGAAATATAAATTATTATTCATTGATTTAAAAATGAGTTGGTGAGTACATCTATCTCTATATTCTCCACTACTGCCACAAAAATGACAATAATATTTCACAAAAAATTAATGAATCCAAAACAACTCTGACAACAAGGAATGCTATCTGAACTATTTAAGACAATTTTGGAAATGTTTAGAAGCTAGAAATAGGTGAATTGTTTTTTACTGCAACCAAAACATATAAAGGAAAAAAGTAATCACTTGGAATGGCTCTGCTTCTTAGAAAAAATCTTAGTTAGGATTTTTTTTTTGAAAGAAAAGAGATAGGACAAACATATCATGTTTCCCTAAAATTAAGACCCAGTCATTTATTAATTTTTGCTCCAAAAAAGCAATAGGGCTATTTTCAGGAGACACTTTACTTTTTTTCACGTACAGCAGTCTATATTTATTCGTGTACAACAATCTGCATTCATTCATTTAAAAAGATAGAAAATCTACATATTTCTTATTGTACAAAAATAAAGTGCAATCATGTTATCTGATGGGTTTTCCACCTTAATAAAAATTCTGCTAAGTCATCATGGCAGTGAGCCAATATGGTGCAGGCCCTTGGAGCTCATGTGCCAAGCCCTGCCTTTCTCCCTGGTCAAATTACAACTTTCTACTTCCTTGTTACAATATCCTGTTTCCTTTTCCTGCCCCCTGTCCAATCACAGTTTGCCATATCAAGCAGACTGCCTCCCAAACCCCGCCCCTTGCCTGGCCCTATATAGCCTTTGTTCCTCTTGCCAGCCCTCAGAAGCTCTACATCCCTCTTTTCTGCTGTGGCCTTCCTTGTGCCCTCAATAAAGGCATTTTTACTTTGTTTATGCTTGAGCCAAAAACATAACATCATCTTCTGAAACATTGTCATAACTCTCCAAACTTCACATTCTGGCCTGAATTTCTTCTGACCCAATTTCCTGTAGAACCATTGCCCCCAAACTCTCGTGTCCAGCAATAGAGCTCTCCTTAAATAAGCATTTCTTGTCTGTATAGCCTGGTGGTAGTGCAATGGCAACACAGTTGTCAGTGATTTTATCCCATGTATTCTTCACCCAAGTCACAGCATGTTGCAGGCTTGGCTTCACAAAGTTTCCATTAAATTAAGTATTAATTAAAGACCTACAAGATGGGAGTGGCAACAAAAATTATGACAGAATAATGGTCCATACAAAAGCAATAAAAAAATTGCAGGCACTGAAATTCAGAAAACATTTCTTTTTTTCACATGAGTGTATAAAGTATGTCTGTTACAAACACAATGTAATGAATTATGAAAATTCATATTAGACAAAACCACATCTTTTCCTTACCAAATGCACATGATGTTTGTGAACTGTCTTTAGTCCATTTGATCATTCAGCAATTATTCCTTTTTTTTCAGCAGTTATTGCTGAGTTCATCTGTTTACATAGATGTCTACCTCTCATCCAAGGCACTGGCTTGGGTATTTACAAAATTTAATTATAACTCATATTAGCATTTATTTTAAGCAGTAATATAATATTATTTATACCCAATTATATATTAATATTATTTTATAATTGAATACATCCATCATGGGTTGCAGTGGACTTACTAAATGTGTCTGTCTTAACTAGGGCTTATTCTGGGGCTAGGACTTATAAACGTCCTGAAAAGTCATGCAAGGGCTTATTTTCTGGCTAGGTCTTCTTTTTAGGAATATAAATAAGAAAGGTCTGTTATAATCTTGTGATTGTAAGAAAAAGAAATTGGATGGAGGAGCAGAGGCATAACAACAAATTTATGTTATCAGAATACTTCTGAGTATTCTATGAAAGGCAGAAGGTACAATTCCAGATTTTTCTGACATGAACCACAGATTTAACCAAACCTCTCTGAAGAAGCAGTGTGGTAACCTGGAGCTGTGCCCACTTGCTTGCATTTCCCCTTGAAGAATGCTCCACATCTCCTGTACAGCCTCCTCATTTTCATATAGTGAACCAGGATGGAATAATCATAATCAGAGTCATAATCTCTTTAATTGACTCAGAATTTGCCCCTTAGTAACTGTGCCTCACTGGAGAGTCACTAAATCTCACTTTACTTCATTTTCCTTATCTTTCAAATGGAGTTATATTAATTTCTATCATGTGGGGTTGTTGTATTCCATAACAGCACACAGTTAGGCACTATATACATTTATACTATTTTAACATGGTATTGAGTTGAAATATAAAGTGGAAGAACTTAGTGCAGGAAAATATGAATATAAAACATAAATAATAAATAAGATAGGAAAGAATAAAAAAGAAATAAATATTAAGAGTTGAAGACAAGCTCATCTGTTCAATCAGTATTCAAGTAGCAAATTAAAGTGAGAATACAATCAAAGAACAGTAAAAAAAATTCTCTGAATATCTATTTTCTTAGATAAAAAGAGATTCTTGGGTACAAAGGAATAAAATAAAAGAGAATACATGAAATGTCTTGTGAAATTTTAAACCTAGAAGAACCTAAGGGAAAAAAAACCAAAAGTTGTCTGGAGAAAAATCACAGCTTACTTACACATGAATGAAAATCAAAGTTTTAGGAGTCACCTTATTAGCAACAATATAAACTAGAAGCCAATAGTGCATTGCCCTCAAAGTTTTGCAGAAAATAAATTTGAAATGAAACATGTGCACCTAAAATTTTAACCAAGCTTAATGTAAATATGCTTCATTTCATTATATATTGAAAATGTATCTTCAAACGCACTATGGCTGAGGAAGTGTAGATCACATATATCCTTTCAGAGAAAATACTAACTTGAAGAAAAAACATGTGAAAGAAAAAAGAGAATTATAGAAAAAGGAATACAGAAGTGACAAAGAGTTACATAACAGGACTCTGATAAAAAGAAATTCTGAAATAGGTTGCACTCAGTTTCATGTAGCAGAAAGTGCCAATTTAATTGACTTACACAATAAAAAATCTTATTCTTTCAAAACTGCAGAACATCTACTATTAGGGAGACTCCATAGTTGATTAATTAATTGGTTCAGTCATGTCATGAAGTATTCCACTTGTTTCAAACTTTCTGCTCTGCCATTTTCTGACTGGTTCCTTCAACGTCACTAGATGTCCAGTACAGTTCAGAAATTGCATGTAAACATGGTATGCTCAGCATAATAAAAGAAAATCTCTGTCTGCCAACTTACCCTTTATCTCCACTTTTAATCAGCAGATAAAATTATTTCAGAAGCCTCTGTAGGATTTAGCCTATTTCCCTAAAACAACTATGGGCAAGGAAAAAAAGGTAAATATGTTTATTTAAGACAAAACAGAAAATGACTTTCAGTAATGCAGGAGAGAAATAGAAGGATGTTAGACTAATACTAATGACTTATAAATTGAGTTGGTAGAGATACAAATGTACAAGTTATGTTGGTACAGATTAGAAGCAAAAGACAACTTCTATGAAGAATTTGCTCAAGTACAATTAATAACATTACCTGAATTTTATCATTAAGATAATCATGATTAAATAAAAACACATGCCTTGCTATCAGTAAGAGAGATGGGTAAATGAAATTTTAAGATATATATTTTTAATATATATATATATATTTTAAGATATGTATATATATGAATTATGGTTTGTGTCTGCATGTTCCCCCAAATCCTCACGCAGTCATGGAGCAGGCTTCTAGATTTATGATTGATTCATGGTCCAATGGTTGGAATTATGGGTGTGAGTGCTACACTTGCCCTGGGGTGGATAGTTTGTATATGTAAGGGAGAGAAAGAGGCTGCTTGCCGCCACTCCTCCCTTTTGCTTTTGCTGCTTTGGCTATCTTCTGCTGCCATGAACGATTGCCCTCTGCGGTGTGCCACTCTGCCTTGGAACCAGCCGAGTATGCACTGAAACCTCCACAGACTGCGAGCTGAGTAAACCTTTCCTTCCTTAATTTTGGGTGTCACGTATTTTGTCTCAGCAAGGAGAGAAAAGTAACCAAGTTAATGCTATAATGATCTAAATGTGAAGCAAGGTAAGTGTGTCTTCCAAACCTGCGTAGTTGAAGGACCAGTACGATTCAGAGTATCCTGAAACCCAAACTTTGGTGGCCAGTTAATTTAGAAAGACAGGCAAATATTTCAATTTATGAGTGGTCATTTCAGATTTAGAAAAGAAACAATCTGTAATCTATTATTTATCATGTATTTGTTACTCTGAATGTCATGTGTCATTTTTGAGACTTTTTTTACTAGTACACTTGTGCAGAATATAATAAATGCATTACATGAGCGTAGGTAGCACATGTAACACATTATAATTATTTTTATGGGATATTTGGCTTATAGCTTGAGACCAGCCCAGACTACCTAGTGAGTTCAAGGCCAGCCTGAACTGCATAGTGAGACCCTGTCTCAATAAATACATAAATAAATGATTCTGTTTATTTCTTTTGAAAAATCATCCTATATCTGAATTTTTGTCTTTAAAACTGGTTAAATTTTATTTTAAGTTGAATTGTTAAATTGTCTTCAAATTATTTGATCATTGCATGGACATAGCACTGTCTTCTGATTCCTGTCAGACACCTTATACAGTCCTCCCTCTTCAAATTTAAGCTATTTAAAAGAAGAAGAAAATATTCAAGCTATTAATAATAATTTTGGAAAAGAATTATAAAAAACTAACATCCATCCTACTGAAGATATACTATTTAAGTTCAGATTACTTTAATTTGCTGCAGTTTCTTTGCTATCATTAAATTTGCATCATTTGTAGGAAAATGGATGCACCTTGAGACCATAATGTTGAGCAAAATAATTCAGACACTCAAACTTAAATATTTCATGGTTTTTTATATGGAAATTCCAAATAAAAGCAAAATAAAAGATAAATAATAGGAAATAGAGAGATAGATCTTCTCAGATGGGAAGGGGATCAGGCGACAGGAAAAAGGACAGAGCGAGGGACAGAGAAGGAAAGAGAAAAGGAATTAAAATGTACTACGTACCTGTACCAACTGTTTATTGACCGGTATGTCTCTACAGAGCTGTGTGTAACAACAATACTTGGTTTCCCCTGTTAAATGGAACGTGATAGCACAATCTTCTCTTTTTCAGCTGTAGCTTCTTCACCTGTAAATGTGTGTTTGGCTCATTAAAAGACCTTTGTCATTTCAGAGAAGCCCAAGCCTGTTAGCTGATTTCATGGGACAAAACAAAGATAAAATGACCAGTTTCTGAACTCTTGAAGACATACATTTCTCCCCACCCACGCACAAACTCCCTATCCAGCATGTGAAGTTTGTTCTCATAGCCTTGTAGGCTATATCCTACAACAAAAAGGATGAATCTGAAATCCTTCTGATGCTTAGACCAGGAAAGACAGTATGAAGTGGAATGTTATGTGCCGAGTGGCACAGTTCATAGATTTTCTTAGTAAATGAACAGAATGAATTAAAAGGAATTGTGTAACAGGACTGCAAGTACCAAATAAAGTAGTTAACTGCTACACAGACAGCATTTCTACATTTCCTATGAAATACAAAATGTATGAATCAATTTATGTAAAATTGCTTTGAAAATTATAAAAGTGTTGTTAATGTTAATTATTATAAGATACTTCAAATATAGCAAAAGTATGGTCAGATCATTTACTGTAAGAGAAAATGAAAATATTTCCTAATTTACCAAAAACCACATATTTAGATTTACACACCATGAAGAAGTCTAATTAATGTTTTTTTCTTCTCTTCTTTTTAGATGACTGAATTATAATCAATTTCAGTTCCTATTAAACATAATAGCAATTAGAAATTCCTCTTGTATGTTTGAAGATTTAAAGTCTTCCTCTGTTCTTTTAATAATTAGCATAAAAACATCTAAAATATTTCCCTATCTTGTCCCTTCTTATCTGCCACCTTAATCTTCCTCCCAAAGTTCATCAGCATATCGCATCCAAACTAAGAGCACCTCATTATTCCCTTGGTCTCTTATCTGTCAGTTCTTTGAATTATCCTTGTCACCGTTAATCAAAAACAATGTTATCTATATCTGTGCAACTGTCTTATGAGTATTTACAATAAAGTCAATGCAGAGTGTGGTACAAAGAAAACTGTGACCACAGGTTTAAGAATGTTAAAGAAGGGAACATTATCACATTTTAAAAATGACAAATGCTACAATAATATAAGTAGCTAAGAATCATTAAATTTACCATAGGATGGCACTGAAGCACGGAGAAAGACTTGGGTGAAATCAGATAGGTAATAAGCAATAGAGAAAAGACATTGTGAACACTCTGGGTTCTGAATCTCTCTGCTATTAAAACCAATGACAGAGAGAGAAAGCAGAAAATTCCAGCAGATCTTCATTTAGACTGTTAATCAATTAGAAAATATTATTAAACAGTCTCTGTAGCTTCCAGTCCTTGATGAGCAATATGCTATTCGGAGTAAAGAGGAAATGCACTCTTTCCAGCCCAGGATGTTTTCCATAAAGTAGTTCATCCTTGCCCAGTATCATAAAATCCTTTACAAAGGCTGTGCTCCATTTGGCTTTTGTTCCTCTGAACATTCTCACTCACCTATGGTCTGATACAGACCATTCCTATCATTATGCTTTTCATCCTCTTGGCTATAAATGTTTTAAATAGTAATATGGTCTATAAATGATCAATTTTGCCTTCTAACTCATAAGTAATTTAGTGTTTTACTCCCTAAAATAGTTTAAATGTAGAACCATAATTATTACATTTATATAAATAAGAAGCCATTTTAGCTATTTTTCTTTAAGGAAAACATAATAGACTTATCTCTGCAAGGAAAATAGAATCCAAAAACTAGGCAGAAATTCAGCTAAAGCTTCCCCTTCCCTTAACACTGCATTTAATTTTGTTGAAAGTGTTTATGCTTGTAACTGTCATGCATCAATCGTCTCATAATCTGAACTTCAGATCACATGACAGAATCACTTCACAGTCTGAGCAGATCCTCTCTTACTTCTCCAGTGTTATGATCTTGTGTATGTATCAATAAGGAATCTTAATTGTAGTTGACAAAAAGAACTTTCATTCCTTCTTCTACGACTAGAGCAAATGAGTCTCAGAGAATCTAGATAAGTTATCCATTTCCTAGATGGAAGATTGTCTGGGAGAATAAGCTCATGGCATTTTAATCTAGTGTGCAGAGAAATGGGCTATTCCTCCAAAGGGATTCACATGGGAGACAATTTCCAAGACACAGCAAGGAGAATCCACAGGTTTAGCAGCAAATAAAGCTTTGTGTGGACATACAATATACTCATTGTATAACCAAAGATATTCTTTTTGTAATGTACATTCTTTTTCAAATTCATAAACACTGAAGAAGAAAACTCCTAAGAATATAATCCCATTCTCCCTTCATATCCAACGCTATACTGTCTTCTCTAACCCTGAATGCTGGCCAACGTCTTCTTCACTGCCTTCTTTCAGCACCAAGGCCAGCGCTCTAATTATTTCTCCACTAGTTCTGTTGCAATCCTCTCTTAATAATGTAAAATCTATGGATTAAATTGCAATGTTATCCATCATCAAAGCACCACATATAAAATATTTAGATAGATGGAAGGCAAAGACAAGAAAATCACAAAAACAAGAATTCAGACTCATTTTTCTCAAATTAGTGACAAGGATTCCAATCCAGTATAGACATTATTTCATACCCTGCTGGAAGCTTTTCTTCCTTAACATTATGATTCCCAAGTCATTAAAATTCAAAGTCATAGTCCTAGACAGAGATAGTGAATCTTTTTTAAAGAAAAGTTCCCAAACTGCAACCCAAAACTCATTTTTTGCAAAGTGCCAGCGTTTTGCAATACAGTGCCATTAAACCTAAATACTGAGGTTTAATGCTTAGAAGGTTTAAGCTTAGAAAAAAAAAAATCAACGCATATATTAGATGCATACATTAAATACATATATTAACATCTTGTTCTAATATGGAAAATTTTAAACTCTTTTAATGCCTATATGTGTCACATACATACACTAAAAGAAAAACAACTAACATATATGGCATAGATTTGCCACCACTGTCCTAGGAGCAAAAATAATTTTTGAGAATCATGGTTCTTTAATTAAATCAGCAACAGGAACTTTACCAATTATTGCTCGTATGCCCTTCAAATCCTTACACTCCCACTCCTTACTGAAGCCACTGCAACAGTGACCAGTTCCACATCGACCTTAGACAGCACTGTGAATGTGCAACCTAGACTATTTCCCTTTGGCTAGATTCATGCTGCTCTTGTTTCCTGTTCTAGAACTTGGCTGACACTGTGTCACAGATGATGCAAGAAATGTGGGTGACTCAAAGTCCAGGGGCCACCTTTGCCCAATAGAAATAAAATACAATAGATAAAAGCTCCTATAAATTTTCTCCAGAAGGAAAATTCTGAGATTCATTTTATACAATTGGTTAGAAGGCATTATTGGTCTGAATACTGTTTGCCCACACTAGTGGCTTACACAAAAAAAACATACTTGCATAGGTTTTGTTTCATTTATCTTGTTGTTATTTGTTTCTTCCAAGCTTACTTACCTAATAAATAAATTACACATGAGTTTTTTCATAAGTCTTGCTTTCAAAGATACTCAGTTAAGAAAGAATCACTTATATCCCCTACAAATTGGTGTTTGCACTTCTCTGATTGGCTTTAGGAGTCAGTGTATTGTCTTGTGGGTCAGAGTACGTACCGCTTCCTAAGATGATACTTCAGGCTGCTATGTTATCTCTAGCTAATATTGTAAAACATACTTTAGTAGGGCGTCCTACTGCTTAAGGCATAAACTGCTTCTGGAGGAAGGAGGACATGAAAAGACTTAAAAATCTGATGATAATCATTTTATTGACTTAACTACATTTCAAGCATAATGGTAAATACTAAACAATGCTATGGAGGATTCCATTATGTTAAACAAGGCAGTTGGTGACATGAATGGTTGTAAGAAGCATGGTAGGCAAGGACAAAAAAAACAAAACAAAGCCAATTATAACTTCATGTTCTAAGATAGAAAAATTTAAGCTTTTTAATGCCTAAATGTGTCACATACATCAAGCTGATACCCAGATCAGGCTGACACCCCAAGAGTTACAGCTGACTAGTTTTGCTACTGTTAAATGCATACTTATCAATATCAGCTGTCTGTTGAGCTTTAATCAGAAGAAATCCATGGTACTGAGCTTGTGCCTAGTCTTCATTCATTCTAGTATCATCACTTCAAACTTCTTTTTGTCTTCAACTGTTAAATATCTCTCTTAAAGTATCAAGTTTTATAACAGTTGCTGTTCTTAACACAAAGAACCATCCCTTTTCTTTTTTATTCAAAGTCAGTAGCTTTTTAATCAAATCACTAGAGACTATGTCAATTATTCACCTCTGAGCTTCAAGAGAAGCTGGGAAAGTGAGTGTCTGGTATTTATTTTGAGCTTCAATAATGGCAAGCAAACATAGGAAAGGATTGTCACATGTTAAGTAGTCAAACAAAGTGACAAATTTTCATAAGTGGAATATCTAGTTTGTTGTTGATCATGCTTTGAGTGAAGAGTCAAATTTTTCCTTTCAGGAAGCCTAACTCTGCACTAGGTTGCTTAAAATTAAGAAGCGAGACCCTACTGTACAATATGGATGTAGTGTGCAATAAACAATTGGATCACATTTCCCAATGTCATCATGAGTGTTGTACAGGCTTTTACTGATTTCTTTCCTTTGCCAGGCAGTACTTCAGGATTGGGGATTCAGGGAAAACAGGACAAACATGGCCACAGTGCCCTACTAAGTGGGGATCAAACAGCTAATTGACTATTTTTTGCAATAACTACTTGGAAAGATAAACACAAGCTACCCTGAGAGAAAGTAGTGGAAAAAACTGGCTGTCATGGCAGGGTCACTGGGAAATTACATTTGCAACAAATATTGCAAAAATAAAAATGAAGAAGCATCAACAAAAACAGGAGGTATGTTTGTGCCAGAGGCACATAATCCCTCTTATCTTTACTAGTCCAAGAATTTCCTATTTCTTCTTGTTTGCTTAATAAAAGATATGTGAAGTTATTTATAAATTATTTGTGCTCAGACTGGATTTAATTTAATGATAGTTTTGTAAAAATAAAAAGCAATAAAATAAAATGCATTTCATGCTGAAAGGGGTCAGCCATGCAGAGTAATGATCCCCTTGTCCTAGTACTTCTATGAGAATGGGTAGCTCTGACCTATTGGATGAGAGGTTTCATCCTCTGATGTGGTATCAGTGCTTTCCTCAGTGACAGCCTAATGTACCATCCAAACCACTGCTTTGCTGCAAATAAAAAGTTAAAATTGTGCTGATATTTTACTCCCTCTGCACTTTCCATATTGGCAGCTTGGCTTCCTGGCTGGTTACTTTTAATCATTTTAAGTGCTTGAACTAAGAACTCATTTAACACTTTCCATTAATAAAGAAAAATGTGCTCCAGGAATACCCAACTTAGAAACTTAGAGGTCAGAAAGTTTAACCTCCATCCTATTCAGGGAACTGAGCATCAATTGTCTGACAGGTGGTTACTCAGGTACTCCTTAGAGCTTTCTGGTGATAGAGAATTCTCTAAACTCAGAAAACAAGAAAAGATCCCACATGTGTTTGAACTAGTGGAATTGGACAAATTCCAATCTGGACAGTATATATCTGCACTGGAATATGTATTTAGAAGTAACAGAACACCAAAGTCAACGGTAGCCTAATTGTTCCTTTTCCTTTCTCTAAAACTTTTCAGGAAATTTGTTGTGAAAGGCTGGTATGGAGGTTTCATAAATTTATCAGAAACTTCAGGTCTTAGACCTCTTCTAGGTCCAAGCAGCCAAATTTATAGCATCGTCTGCCCAAGATGATGGCTCCAGCTTCAGCCGTTACCACTTGAAGGGTGATGGAGCTGCATTTTCAGAGGGTTTTCAGTCAGAAAGATGAGATACAAAAGTTCTATGTATGTGTCATTGACCAGAACATAACCATAGAAAATGCCTGATGGAAAGGATGCCAAGAAATGTAGTACTTGTAAAATTTTACTTATTTTTCTTTCTTTCTTTTTCTTTATTTTCTTTCCTTCTTGAATTGAGAGTTTAACATATGTATATGTAGAACATGCTGTGAAATATACATACATTATGAAATAGTTAAATATAGCTAGTTAACAAATATGGCCGTCGTTTTTGTGGTGACAGCACATAACATTCATTCCCTTCATTTGTTAAGCACATAATAAATTGTCATTGACTATAGTCATCATGCTACAGTACTATAGAACCATTTGAACTGATTCTTCCAATCTAATTGCAAGTATGCATCCTTTAAACAATGTCTCCCCATCCCACTATTACCAACCACCCTAGCCTGGGGAACCACCACTCTTTCTACTTCTATGAGATCAGTTTTTGCAGACTCCATATATAAATGAGCTGCCTGGCAAGTGTAAGGTCCTGAGTTCGATTCTGGGTACCAAAAAAATAAATAAATAAACATATATAAATGAGATCATGCTTTACTTCTCTTTCTGTGTGAGACTTATTTCATTTAACTTTAATGCCATCCAGTTTCATCCATGTTATAGCAAATGACAGGATTTCACTCTTTCATATACCTACGTAGTATTTCATTGTGTTTACACCAGTTTTTTAATCTGTTGATGGGCACTTAGGTGACCCCATATCTTAGCTATTGTAAGAGGTGCTGCAATATACATATGGGAGGCAGATGTCTCTTTGACAAACTGATTTCCTTTCCTTTAGAGCTATACCCAGGAAGAGGATTACTAGATAATATGATAACCCTATCATAATGGAAAATTTAACTAAGTTAAAATTGGAAATGAACTCTTTTTCCAAAATGGCTGTGCAAATATATATATTTCCTCTCATAATGTGTAAGAATTGCCTTCCTCCACATCGTTATTATCTTTTGTCTTTTCAATAATAGCTATTACTACTGAGATGAGGGGATATTGCTCTGTAATTTTATTTGCATTACCTGAAAGATACATACCTGTTGGCTATTTGCATATCTTCTTTTAAAAAAACTTCTGTTCTTTTCTCTGCCCATTTCTTGGTCAGGTTGTTATTTTCATCCTAGTGAGTTTGACTTCATCACATAGTTTGAAACTTAACCCCCTTTTGGATGTATACTTTGCAAATGTCCTCTCCCAGTTTATTGGGTGTTTCTTCACTCTATTCACTCTTCTTTGGCTGTGCAGAAGCTTTTGGGTTTAATGTAATCTTGTTTGTTTATTTTTCCCTCAGGTCCCCATATTTTTGGAGTTCCATGCAAAAATAAATCATTGTACAGACCAATGCCATGGAGCGTTATTCTTATGTTTTCTTTCACAATTTTAAATCTTGCATTTCCACCTTTAATCCATTTTGAGTGGTTATGTATATGTACCCTGAGAGAAGAGAGTATACTTTTACACATATGTATGCAAATATACAGTTTTCTCAACACGTCTACTGAATATAATATGCTTTCTTTCCCCATTATGTGTTCTTTGCACTTCATAAAAAAATTAGTTGGTTTTAAATGTGTACACTCATCTCTGAGTTCTCTATTTAGTTCATTGGCCTTCATATCATTTTTATTCATTGCCATAATATTTTTGCTACTACTTTTGGTATATGAACTCTCCAGCTTTGTTCTTTTTCTCAAGACTGCTTTAGACACTCAGTATTTTGTGATTCCATGTGAAGTGTAGGATTTCTTTCCTTTTTCTGTGAAAAAAATTTCATTACTAGTTTGACTGTGTTACAATCTGCAGATCACTTTGAGTAATAAAGACCTTTTATCGTAGGCTATGTTTCTGTTCATTGGTTTCTTCCTCACTTACTTTTATCCATGCTTTATAGTTTCCACTGCAGGAACCTTTTACTTCCTTTGTCCAATTTGTTCCTAAGTATTTTCTGCAGCTATTGTAAATGAAATTAGTTCTAGAACTTCTAAGCTCTCCATTAGTGCATAACACTAATGATTTTTGTGTGTCAATTTTGTATTCTCTACATTTACTTAATGCATTTATTAAAACTAATCATTTTTGGCTGGTGTCTATGAAAAAAAATATATATATAGCCTGAAAATAAAAACAATTTAACTTCTTCCTTTCCACTTTGAACACCTTTATGTCTTGTTCCTAGCTAATTGCTCTTGGCTGAGACTTCAGTACTATGTAAATAGAATCAGTGAAAATTGATGTTGTCATCTTATTCCAGATCTTAGAAGAAAAGACTCCACCATTTCCCTTTTCAGTATGATATTGCTAGAGATATATAATATGGCCTTTATTGTGTTGAAGTATATTCCTTCTATACCAAATCTGTTGGAATTTTTTTAATCACAAGGGATGTTAAGAGAAATGCTATCTTTAGTCTAGGTATGCATATGCTCACCTAATAGTTGAAAGTTTATTACTAAGGAGGATAAGCATAAGAGTTGGAGTAGATTATGTACATAACCCTAGGACAAGAAGTAGACTAAGGATCAAAATGCCTTTGCTGGAAAGGATCAGATAATAAATATATTCGGCTACACAGTCTTGATCACAAATACTGTACTGTTATAGTGTGAAAGTAGCAATATCTAATATATAAGTAAATGAAGGTGGCTATGAAATTTAGTCCTCTTCATATTGACCCCCAGAAAAGACAGATAGAAAGATATATCACATTTATTAGTTATCACAATTACTAATGAAGGAGACAGTTATTTTGTTGATAAATTTAGTCAACTAAATTTTATGTTCTATTAACATCCTGGATAATCAGTGATTATATATTTTCCAGAATTAATCATAACCTTATATATTTGTCTTTGACAGTTTGCTCTCTTATGACATGATAAATTTGTGAACATACCTTCAACATTTTTCAAACTGCTGAGAAAAATGCTGCACAGATAGTGATATGCATGTTCTAGAGCTCTCTTTCTGTTAAATACTTATCAAATAAGTCTTATATATCAAATACTAAATTGATTAGTAAAGCCATAGAAATGCACAAGGTGAAATGTCTGCCTTATAGAACTACACAGTAGTCAGTGATTAAAATCTGGAAGCAAGGCTGCAGTGTGCAGGAAGCTTATTCAAAGTGTGCATTCTTGCAGACCAGCTGGAGCAGTTCTAACTCATTTGGCTTATGGTAGCAGAAGAGTCAGAGTATATTTATTTGTTATCAAATAAATACTCTGGTGACTATTACAGCCCATGATATGAAACTAGTATGCTACTAGGTTTTGAGAATGACTTCCATCAAAATCAATATCCCTATCTTGCATACAATGCTAGCATGAAAATCTTTACTAAATTCCTGGCTAATTTCAAGCTATACTGTATGTATTCCCTGGCCTCTGCTTTCTTAGATTATATTCCTGTTCTTTTTAATGTGGAATCAATGGCCTTGCTTACTTTTTTGTTAAGCAATCATCAATAATAAATGTTAACTGTTGCTAATGCTTACTCCATACTTCAGCATACAGGAAAATACTTCACACTTTGCCTAATATATATCCAACAACATCTTATGACAAAACTGTCCAAGGTCACAGCTTCCACAAGTAGAAGAATAAGAATACAAATTCAAGATCATCCAATTTGTTTTAAACCATTATTTTATACCATGACTGCAAGGGTACTTTTCAACATTTTTTCTGAGTTCCACTGGATTTCCATAAAGTTCTTAAGTTATGTGATCTAGATTATATTCTTTCCTACTTAAAGAGACAGCTATGTAAAGAAGTCCATATTGTGTGATTTCAACTATAGAAAATATAAAATAATATTCATATTAGTGAAAGAGCATGAAGCAGTTATTTATCTTTTGCATCTGATTTGTTTCACTTAAAATTTTTCTGTTCTATTCTTTCTGCTATTCATTTTCTTTGTTTATCCACTTAAGAGCAACTCTGTTGATTTCATTCTTTAGCTCTTGTGAGTAATGTAGCAACAGACATGGATGTTAAATTAATTGGAATGTATAATAGTGATTAACAGAGGCTAGGGAGGGTATGAAAAAGCAGAGAGGCAACCAAGCTAACAGGTACCCAAATACAGTTAGATAGATGTAATTCATTCTAGTTTTAGTATACTGACAGAAGTTATAGTATACTGACAGAAGTTTACAATAAAATATTTTATATTTTATGAATAACTCAAAGAGAAGAACTCTAAACATTAATGATAAGAAGATGGAAAGTTTACATGCCCTGTTTTGATCACTTATACACCATAAACATTATATATATATATATATATATATATATATATACATATGCATATATATCATGGTACCCCATAATTTTGTATAGTTAAAATGTTTTTAAAAATTTCAAAACAAGCTAAATGAACTCATGCTGATTAGTGTAAAGGTAGTGGTTACTATTATAGGGTACGGGTGCCTAGAAGGGCAATTTTAAGTAAGGGGGTACAAGCAGGGCTTCTAGTATGCCATATAATTTTATATTCATGAGCCAGGTGCTGTGAGATGGGTATGTCTCATTTTTTCAAAAATTGTGAGGCAAGTGGTTATAATTACTATACTGTACTTTGATAAACAATAAAAATATGGCTTGGGGATTTCTACTATTAAAGTACTACAATATATTTAAAATCATACATGGACCAAAAGCTTTAAGGAAGATAAAAGCTACTTATGTGGTTCTCAGTTGGATGTTTGGGAAAATAATGTTATCAGAACTCTACTGCAGAAGTTTTGGTATTCAGTGCAATTGGGGTATTTTATTTTAAAAGTTCAGCAGGTAATTCTCATCACAGGCAAGACTGAGAAACAGTCTTCTATTCTGTGAGATACTCTTCTAATGTCCTAGGCTTGTGGGTAGACCAGCAGACGAAAACCTAGGGGGAGATTAGGTTCTGGCCCCAAAGATGTTTGCAGAGACAGGTTAAAGGAGGAAGGTGCATGGCATCGTGAGGATAAGGAAAGGGAAATTAGTTGAGTAAATATTCACTGTCAATGGTAGTTAGAAAATAAAGTAGGCACCTGCGGCCTTGTCCTGCTTACATAAATGAAAATAAAATGCCCTGTTTAATTTTTATTTTATCTAGGCTTACCAAATTAAAGGACTAAGACCATTGTCTATTTGCCCAAGGCTCAATTCAGCATGCCATTATCTTTAAATATTGTATTGAGAGTCATTTCTGCAGTCTTTCCTTCATTTATTAATTCAAATATTTTATTGAGTGTTATTATGTGCCAGACTCTAATTTTTACTCTTAGATATTAAAATGAGCCAGGCAAGCAATTCCTTGTTGTCATGGAGGTTATGTTCTAATTAGAGAGAGAGAGAGAGAGAGAGAGAGAGAGAGAGAGAGACAATAAAGAAATAAACCTAATACATTTTAATTCATTCAGTCTCCAGTATGTAGGCACTTCACCTGAACTATATTTAATCCTTAAAATTTTGAGATATATAAGGTGCGCCTGTTTTGCCAAGGAGGGAGGTGAGGTGCAGACCCTAATCTGGATGAGCCCAGCTCCTACCCTTGCCCAAACAATTCACTGTCACCCAGCGCTGAAGTTATTGTGGCTTTGTGGGTGGAATAAGGAACTAATTAACAAAGGACAACAAAAGGATCATTTCCCGGATGCCAGTCACTCTCTGTATTGAGAGATATATGCCTGAGTAAGCAGCAGTCCATTTCGGCCTTTTTAGAATTTATAATGTAGTTTAGGAGATAAGATTCAGTTTCCCTCTCAAACGAAAACTAGCGCATATCAGAACGTGAATGCTAAGTGCTAAACAAGATCAGATAATAAAGAGCATAAAATGTCAGAGGGGAGAGCGGTCTGTCCTTGCTACACAATGCAGTTTTTCTTAAAAGCAAATCTCATAATGTCCTTCAGGAGTTTAAAATCCTTAAGCTCTTCCCGTCCATTCTAGGGTGGTAGAAAATCCCCTCAGTGCAGAACAGGAGTCTTTTCGTGGCCCATCTCTCTGATTCACCCCCTTCCCAACTGTCTATCTCTCCCTCTCCACTAGGTATGTTATCTTTCCAAGAAGCCAACTCTGGTTACAAAATCCCCAAAGCTTCTAGTTTGGGTACACTCATAAAATCGTGGGCATATTTTTCTCAGAGCTTTTATGACACTGAATTTTGTTTTTCTTATTATTTATGCAATCCTCATTTCTGGAAAATCTTGTAAATTCAAATTTATTTTAGTTGGTCCAGGAGGCTGTCTACTTAGGACCCACTTGTCAGCACTAACTAGCTCTATCTGAGTATCCAGCTTTCAGGGAAGTTGTCTCTATTCTTCATTCAGGAGGCAAATGTAGATTAGTACATTGGTTATCACTAGTAATTGGCTTAGGGGTGGAAAAGTGACATAATCTTGGCCAATGAGACCTGAGAAGATTTCTTCACATTTAAAAGGTAATGGAGGAAATTGTTTGGGGCATTGTCAGGTTTGGATATGCTGTAGGAAAATGTGACATAAGTATATTAAAAACCTGCTTTTTTAATGTTTTCATTAAGAAGTGACAAACTCAAGACCCACCAATGTTGGGGCTTCTTGTTATCTGCAGCTAAAACCATCCAAAAGTAAGTTTATTTGACTTATTTTATATTTATTCATTTATTTATGTATTCATTTCTATATAAACAACCTGAGAGTCAAAATGGCTGATTTCCTATTTATTAAATAGACCAGTGTTTTTCAAATACTGGCTCATGACTATCCAGAGATGTAGCATTTTAAGCAGTTGCTAAAGTCAGCAAAGTTATCTCTTTCAATTCACACTTTTAAAATTGAACAGTGGAGATATATCTTATTTAAAATGGAATGACTAGCAACCTCTGAAATGAGAATTTATTGCAGTTCAGAAAGCGCTAGTGGGGGTTGAGCTTTATTATGGGGTTGCTTATGATTTTATTAGTCAGTCTTTCTTTTCATTCATCTTAACATTGGTACCACCATGAAAATTTTTATAGTTATAAATTGTTTTAGTCTCAATAATGTATTATTTAATTTATAGCCAGATGAACAATAGGAAAGGTAAAAGAGAAGCAATGAATGCCAGTGCTGAAATCTAATGAAGTCAATAGACCAATACGTACACACTTTGTGCTCCTCACAAAATCCAAGTCCATAGATTATTTTCATCTGCACAAAATTTAACTCAGCAGAGAAAGATGCCTCTAGTACTTTGAAAATTAAAGCTAAACCGATAAAATCTGTTGGTGATTATATCTAATTTGGTTTTTCATTTATGGGGAATAAAAACTCTCCACACCCACAATCTGTTACTTAAAGAAAACAGCTCATGAATCAGTTTAAAACCTTTACTTTTATCTCATCATTTTGAATAAAAATGAAAACTACATAAATAAGCTCATTAATTTTTGAGGTATAAAACTGAGAATGCTAAACAAGGTCATGGAAAGTTTTGTATACTTTTACATTATTGTACATTTTAATAGGATCTCTAGTATGGAAGCATAGATGGCTTTTTATTTTTAATTTTTAAAATTTAGAGATCAATTTAGACTTAATAGTAAATTTGTTAAAACAGTAAGTAGTACAGAAAGCACCTCCTATGACCTTTACCGGGCTCAATCTTTCCTTCCCAAAGAACAACTATCAAAGCTAAGAAATTAACTTTACTGCAGTGTTATTAATTCAAAATACTGTAGGGTATATTTAGATTTCATCCACTTTTCTGCCTTTGCTTCTTTAGGATCCAGTCAGGATCCGGCAGTGAATTTGGTTGTCATGCCTTCTTGATCTCTACTCTGAAATAAGCTGATTATTGGATTTTTTTTGGAGGGGGGTTCTTCTTTATTCATATGGTTTCCTTCTTTATTCATGATCTTGACACGTTTATAGAATGACCTCCAGTTTAGGTCTGACTGAGGTTTTCTCATGATTAAATTGAGGTTAGTTATTTTGGGGAAGGATTACAAAGAGGTGATATGTCCCTCTCAGAGGCAAGAGCAAATCAATAGAAATTACTGATAATATTATTTCTGATCACTTAGATAACATGGTATCTGCATGGACTTCTCACTGTAAAGCTATTATTTTTCTAACTCTAAAACGAATAGCAATGCTTTATAATTAATAAATATTGGAGAGAGAGATACTAGTCTGGTTTCTGCATACATTTTTACTAATCTTAGCAGCAACTGGCAAATCTTGTTTGCAGCAATTAATATTGTGGTATCCCCTCTCCCCCATTTATTTATTTAGCTTTCTATTTATTTCAGTATGTTTATGGGGACTAGGTTATTATTTGGGATATAATTCAGTACTGCTACTATTTATTTTCTTCCTCAAGTTGTACCAGTTTAGGCCATGCTGAGTTCATACTGACATTCTGGCTTCAGTCAGGATGTGGGACATCCTAGCATCTCTTCCTTCCTTGCTGGTACCTCCTTCCTCCTACAGTGATTCACTTAGCTGTCATCATCACAGCATATTTTACCTATTTTCTCAAATCAAGTATAAGACAGGTTTCTTTCTTCCTTTCTAAGCTTCCTGCCTTTGAAAAAGTTTTCCTTTTTCCTGTAGTATTGCATTGGCTAGAACTTCCAGTGCAATAGTAAATGAGAAAGAAAAGGAAAAAATAAAACAGTAAATGAGAATGTTGAGAGAGTATATGCTTTTTTTTTTATCTTAGCACTAAGGAATTGCATCTTTAATCTTTCAGTATGAAGCTTAACTCTAGGTTTACTTGAGTTTTCTCTTATGTTAAGAAAATATCCTTCTATTTCTACTTTAGTGAGAGCTTTTATCATGCACTAATGTTGAATTTTATCAAATGCTCTTTTCATGTCTAATGAGATAATAATGAAAAATTTTCTTTAGTAATTAACTGTTGCTCTCATATTTTTTTCTGTTTGCTCTGAATTTTTCTTCTTTTTTGTCTTTAACATACTAGTTTTAGCTAGTTTGTAAGAATTACTAATTTGAAAACCTTAGTTTCTGGTATAAGAATTTAATGCTGTACAGTTCCCTTACACACTACTTTAGATGGCTCCTTCAAATTTTAGTTTTGCTTTCCTTCACCTCTGTTTTTAAGTTTTCATAGAGACTTATTCATTAATTCCTGAGGTATTTGGAAATATGTTGCATATTTTCCAGCTATCTAGTGATTTTCCAGCTATTTTCTATTATTTATATATGTAGTTTATTTCATTATAGTCTAAGTATATGCTTTGCATGATTTCTATTATTTTAAATTTGTTTCCATTTGCTTTTTGATCCAGAGTAGGATTGTTCCATGTGTCCTTATGTTCTGCTGTTTTGGATTAGAGTTAGCTATTCTGCTGTTTTGAGTATAAAAGTGAATAAGGTACAAATTTACATTTATTGTTGGTACAAATGTGAATTGATTCTGATCATTTAAAGATATTTTTCAGGTTTTCTGTATCTTTATTGAATTCTCTGTATTCTTTTCTTTTTCCATTCTGTGGAAAACCAGACATTTTGTGTCTTAGGCCTTAGGAAAGACCCTGGGTGCAGGGGAAATGTTTTTTGCCTTGGAATAAATGTACCTTTCTGATAAGTGTTTAGTGCCAGTATTTGGGTATCAACTGAGCTGTATTTGAGGTTCATTATTTCTCCAGTTACCTTCAGCACTGCAAGCATCAGATTCCTACAGTGAACCTGTTTAGGGCTGAAGCTTGTATGACAGAGGAATATCTGCTCTACCCTCCACTTTATGCATCCTCCCTGACCTAATCCTCAGAGAGAACTACTGATGTAGCTCAGTGGTCCATGCTTCCCTAGCATGGGTGAGACCCTTACTTGTTACTGGAAATGTGTTGCCTTTTTAGTGGAGGAAACCTGGAGGAGTTAGTGTGTTGGATGTTCTGATTCATTTTCATTCTCAAGCAAGTACCTGCATGTGGGTCTCTGGGACATGGCCATTTTGTTCTTCTCTCCTATCCTGTCTCTTTGTCCTCTGCTACTAGGTATTCTTGCCCTCAAAAGTGTGGAGATTTCTGACCTTCTTCTCATTAACTTCTCTAAATTCAAAACATTTTCACCTGGGCTCTAAGAATGAAAGTGCTTGTTGATTGTTATTAAACAACTCAAGACTTTCATTCATAAGGGTTAAAAAAAATCTTTTCATAGAGAAGTAACTTGAACAAAGTTTTGGAAGGTACTTATACCTGGGATTGGTAGTGAGGTAAAGCAAATGTCCTTTAAAATACATATATTATCCCTCTATACCAACAGTCCCTTTCCACTGACCTTTTCAAATATGCAAATGGTGGTGATTATCAATACTCATGTCAGGATGTTGCCAGTGGCCAAATTCACCATTATTTTTCTACCTCATTTAATCTCTACTTTCAATCTCAGCTACTATAATATTGTTCATATAGATTTCTCAACACTGCCGTTTCCTGTGTTTCCACTTAGAGAAGCCAAAGTTCTCAGGGATATTTTTCTTGTTTTATTTCATTTTATTTTATTTATTATTTTTTGTATTGGAGATTGAACCCAGGGGCTTCACATTTAGCTATATCCTCAGCCCTTTTTAAAAAATTCTTATTTTCCCTAGTATATGTCTGCAGTACATAATGGCTACATTCACCATGGAGAGCTGGTACATGTACATAATACATCTTAATTCTTTTTATTTTCCCTTCCCTAGTCTTCCTTGCCTTCCTCCATTTCTTGCTCCCCTTCTTATTTTCAAAATATTTATCTCTTTTGTTTCCAATGTTTCCAAGGCTGGGCTCAAACTGTCAGTCTTTTTGCCTCAGTTTTCCAGATTCCAGATAGACTAGCAACTCATCTATTAGTGTATATTTCAGACTTTTCATCTCATTTTTTCCTGTTATGATTCATTCTAATGCATGTGTGGTACTCTCGAAATTTTTCAGAGCTTTATTTTCTCAGAACTTTTCAGGTAAGCCAGAGCATGCATTTCTTCCATAATTGTACTGTGGCGTGTTCAATACTGACTGACCAGCTCCTTGATCTCTGGACTCATCAGTAAATTGGCTGAGACAAGTCATCCCGGGGATTTCCCATTTCTGGAAAATTTCTGCCATCTTCTCTGCACCAGCATTCTATTCAGGAAATTTAGAGGGAGAGAAAATTGGTACTAAATTCTCTTTTCTATTGATGAACTCCTTTATTGAGGACACTTTCCCAATGAATCCTTCCTGTTATAGTTGACTTTGTTGACACTCCAGTAACCTTTCTCTTTTATGTGTATCAGTGCTTCCAATTGGGCAAGTTACACTGCCTTACATTTCTTACATTCAAACATATGACAAATGGTAAATCCATGTACTAAAGGCTCAACCAGCTGGGCGTGTTTGTACAAACTATTGAGGACACTTTTGAGGGTAAAAAAAAAGGCAAATTAGTAGAAATCCCACGCTGGGCTAAACTCTGGAGGTTGAGAGGAGTGAATTCTGGCCAGAACACTACATCTGTCGTTCAGATGATTTTCTGTCCTGGCCCCAGGAACTCTAGCCTGAGTGATCTACAGTGAGAGTCAGTAAATGCTTCAGCTCAGCATGGGATCTAACTGCAATGAGACATCAGAGAATTTAGCAGTATGGGAGTTTTGGAGAAGCTTCATAATCATGTAGTCGAGGCCAGTAAGGTCTCTGATTTCATTTTATACATAGAACTATAACCTCACTGTATCACGAGGGAATGTTTCATAACATTTTCTCACTGAAATTTCAAAAATTGTATGTGATTTACATTTTTAAAAAGCTCTAAAATATCTCCAGGAAGATAAAAATGTAAATTTATGTAGACTTTAAATTTTAACTTAAAACATATACTTAACAAGTTGAACTTGAAAGGTCAGAGCAACAAGCAATAATGATGTTTCAACTACAACCCATCCTTTCTTTCCACTTTCCCTCATTCCTTCCTTTCTTCTTTTGTTTTGTTTAATTGTGGAAATGTAGGTGGACTGTTCACTTACTAGTCTTTTACATTTTTTTATCAAGTAAAATTTACACACAGTGAAATGTGCATATCTTAATATCAATATATACATAGATATCACACTTGTATAAAAAGTTCATCTAAAACTATATCACATTTTTATCACCTATCTTAGAAATTTCCCTCTCATGCACCTTTTCAGCCAGTGTTGTCCCGTAAAGCCACTAGAATTCTTCTTTCTATAACCATAGATCAGCTTGTTATTCTTACATGTCATAGAGATGAAATTGTATAGGACCCACTCTTGTGTTTTTCCTCTGTTGTTCAAGATAATGTTTGATGGGTGTAATATATCAATTAAATCATTATCTGTTTCATACTTTTTCTTTTTTGGGGATCAGGAATCAATCTCATTACCTTGCCCTTGCCAGGCAGGCACTTTTGTTGCTGAGCAATATGCCCAGCCCAGTTTCATACATCTAAGAAGCTTCTTGTCTTAATAATTTACTACAGTTTGCTTGCCTAATGATGAATGGTGGAATCGTTCCTAGTTTTAGGTTATTATGCATGAAGCTGTTGCAGTTAAACTTGTACAAGTTTGTCATAAATACATGCTTTCATTTCTTCTAGATAAACACCAATGATGGGCAGAATAATGGTATATCGAAGGTGTTACATCTCATTCCTAGAACCTGTACTGATATCAGTCACATCAAAGAAGGGAATTCAAGTAGCAGGTAGAATTAATGTTACTGATCAGCTTGACTTAAAAATAGATGTCAATCCTGGATAATCCACATGTGGCTAATGTAATCATGAGTACCCTTAAACACGAAAGTTGTAGACAGAACAGTTAGTGTCTGAGTGCCATGAAGTGAGGTAATATGAGGAAGACTCGGCTGGACTTTGTTGACTTTGAAGATAGAAAGAGGCCACAAAGTAAGAAATTGGGCACACTTGGAAAATACACAGAAATAGAATTTCCCTTAGGACCTGCAGCCCTGTTCACATTTGATTTAGTCAAAATTTAATCTAAATTCCCAAACTACAAGACAATAACTTTGTTTTGGTTTAACTCATGAAATTTGTGATGGTTTACAAATGGCAATGAGAAAGTAACAAAATACCAATAGGTGGAAATGTTAAGTCATGCAATAGGTAGAAAACTAACTTCATGAGGAGCTATCAAAACATATTTAAAGTTAATCAATTCACACTTAATCCCATAAGGAATGCATAAAGTTTGATTGCTATTGTCAATCTTGTCAATATATAGTATTTTGCATGTTTTTACTCCAAGCTATTTGGGCAAGTAAAATAGTATAACACTGTGTTTTTAATTTATCAAATGGCTTATGATATTTGGGAATTCTAACATACTTTGCCCAAGTATGTATCTTCTTGGAAATGTTTGCTGAAGATATTTACCTATCTTTAAATGTGTGTTTGCTTTTTATTATTTAGTTGTAAGTGTTCTTAATATATGCTGGAAATAAATTTCTAAATATTTAAAGTATTTTATGCTGTTTGGTGCTACTGAATGTTTTATTCATGCTATTTTCCAATTAGTTGCTGTCAACACATAAAATCAATTGATTTCTGTAGATTAACTTTGTTATACAATGAGGTCTTTCAAAATTAATTCATAAGTGATAGTATCTTTTTCAGGTTTCATAGGATTTTGTTCCTACACCATCCTGCAATCATGTCATTTATGAAGTGACACGTCTTCACTTCACTGCAATATTTATATCATTTATTCCTTTTATATGCTTTATTTATTTACTGTAGGAGTTTTAGTAAAGTGTTGGATAGAAGTGATAACAGTGAAATCATTGCCTTGCTCATAGCATTAAAGAAAATATATTGGACAACTCAATTTTCATTTTAGCTGGATGTTTTTTACAGATAGCATTTATAAGTTGATGAAGTGGTTGTCTATACCTACTAGAGTAAGAGCTTGTCACGAATGAGTGTTGTATGTCATCAAGTGCTTCTTCTTTGCTTCAATTAAGATAATTAAGATAATTTTGTGATTTTTACTCTTTGTTTAATAGGGTTGATTTTTTTCAAATCTTGTCATAACATGACCACACTATCAGTAATTCCACTTGATTGTTCTGCATTCCTCTTTTTATATAATGCTCAATTCTTTTTGATAATATTTGTTTAACAATCTTATAAGTATATTCCTAAGATGTATATTGGCATATAATTTCATTTTTATATCCTGGTTTGTGTTAGTTTTATGATCATGCTGAACTCACAGAAAGAAATAGTAATATTTCCACTTCTTTTCCTAAAAACTTGCTTGTGCAAAATTAATATTAATCATTATTTAATATCTCACAGAATTCACCAGGGAATCTAGTTGGTCTTTGGGTTTTCTTTGTAGGAAAATACTCAGTTATGAATTATATTTCTTTATTTATTGAAACTATTAAGATTTTATATTCATTTTTATGTCAGTTTTAGAGAATGTGGTTCTAGGATTTTGTCCAGTTCATCTAATTTCTCAAATTTCTATAAATTTATTAGTCATTCATATCCCTTTTTAACTATATGTACATGTAAGTTATTTGATTTGTGCTGTTTGGGGTTTGATGAACTTATTGAATCTGTGTGGCTTTGTTTATCATCAAATTTGGGTAACTTTCAGTTATTCTTTGAGTATTTTTTCAGATTTACATGATATTTTATCCAGGATTTTAACAGTGCTTATTTTTGCTTAATATTGCCTCATAGGTCATTCCCATCTTTTCCTTGAAATCTTTGAGTTTGTTTATGATAGATATCTTAAAATCCCTATCTGCTATCTGTAACCTCCATAAATTTTAGTATTTGTTTCTGTTATTCTTTTTTCCTTGCTTATGGATAACATTGTCTTGTTTATTCATTTGCTGACTAAAGTTTATATTGTGCAGTTTTTTTGCAGGGAATCTGATTTCATCTGTCTTCATTTTAATTCTGCCAAATTTTTTTTATACATAGGTAATTGAAGGGTAGATTCTCCTGATCCCACTTGACCTCATTGTATACTTTGCAAAGTTGGTTAATCTCAGCTTTTCAATAGGTCTGGGGTTTTTCCCTTCTCCTCGGACATGGTGTTTCTGGGCTCTTAATGCAAAGCCAGAATTGTTCAATGAAGTCTCAACTCCTTGTGCCCAGTGCCCCCAATTCTGACAACTTTTAGGCCTGTGTAACATTCAGCATCCCTGTATTGCTTATGGACCCCTAGAAACCAGTCTGCTAGACCTTTTGAATGCAATTCCCTTGAGTCCTTTCTAGACAAGGACTCAAAATGAACCCTCATGGAGACCTCTGGGGTAGCAGCCCTGTATAGGGAATGAAACCCTTATTTTCCACATATGGCCCCTGTAGCTCCAGCTGCTTTCCCAGCCTCTGACTGTAATAGATGTCTCTTTGGTTCTTTGGCCTCTACTCTCTACTTGGAATCCATCTTCCTATTGCAAAGTTACAGCTAAGTGTCCCAGGCAGAAATGTGACTTCATGAGAAACTCCTACCAAATGTTTTTTTTAAAATCTCAATGAAGATATGGCTACTCTGTCTGCTCCCAATGTTTTAAACAGTTGTCTCATATATTTGGTCCAATTTTTCTAATTATTGCACATAGGAGGGTAAGTTCAATATCAGTTACTTCCAATTACTGGAAGGAGAAGTCCTCTAGCATACTATTTTGAGTATCTACTAAGTATAAACATTGTACTAATCATTGTGTGCTACAAAGAAATAAAAAGTAAGTTCATATCCATCTGAAAAAGATTTTATATAACATATATAGCATATATAACTAGAAAAACAAGACACACTGACTTTCTTTTAGTTCCTAGAATGTACCAAGATCTCTCCTCCCTCAAATTTTGCAAATCTAATTTGCCTTGAAAATTCTTCCCCTCCTCCTGGCCTGAATAAATATTTTCACCTGTTAGACCTCAGTTAACATAACACTTCCTCAGAAAAAAAATTTTCTTATTCTGCTATCTAAATTACTTTATTTTGTTATTGTTCTTTCCCACAGCATAGTATAGTTTCTAATACTTCTCACCCAAATTTTACTTTATGCATTGTTTAATCATACATTTCATAAATGTAAGACTAACTCTATTTTCATCATTGCTATATCTATAAATCTATCATAGTACTGCAAAAGGAAGTAAAAAACTATATATCTTGAATAAATGAATAAAGGATTTCATCAGTGTCATAGAATATACCTAATAAACTCATTTCCTGTAGGCTTGATTAGAAAAGGACCTAGAAGATAAAACTTCAAGTGGCAGGAATGAGAACAACATGTTTTCACAGGAGGAAATTTAGAGGTTTTGGGAAAAATAAGTCCTACTTCTAGAGAGAGCGACTGAACTTGCTTTGCTATAGGAGAGAATTCATTAAGATTACAAATAGAATAAGCCTTCTGAGGTAAATCAAGTTTAGATTCTTCATTTTACCACCCTTATCATAAGCACCAGTTTGGAAAACATGAATCCCTGACTAATATACCAATGGGTACATGCAATATTTAATTCTAAAGATATAACGTATTTTTAAAAGTAGAGATTGAATAATATCTCTCATAAGTAACTTCATAAGGAGATATTGACTGAAATAAACTAACACATATGAATTTTAGTCCCTGTAGCTGTAGTTTGATTTTGCTGAAGAACATCCCCAGAAATGCGCTTATCAACTGCTCTGTATGGGGCACAAAAGGTATACTTTCTGTCATTGGTCTTTAGCAATGTTAACGTTATAAAACTCACTTGAGATCTGAAATAATGTGAACTCAAGATGATTAGGAAAGTGTATTATAACACGATGCTTAGAAGCCCTCTGTGGTTCTCTAGTATGCCTAAGGGAATGTTTCAGAGCCATATGGGAATGCCCAGGAGGGCTCCATGAACATGGGAAGAAACATGGGCAGGTAGTGGGAGGAAGAAACCAGATGCCACCCTCACCTGAGACCCAGTGTGTGCATGCTCTAGTTCCTTTCTCCCTTGACGGCTAAGCATGGAGAAATAAACGATAGGTCTGCCGACTATCTCATGCTGTTAGTTCTCAGAATATTTGCAATCGAAGCCTTTTCCAAAGGAGTCAAAGCCACCTCCAGGAATCAATTAGTCTCTTCCTACATCTCTAGTCCTGCTAGTGAAGCCCACTCAGTCACAAGGGACAATCATCAAACCCATTAATAACAATCCTCTCCAGGCTGCTTTAGGGAGTTAACAGTTAAGCAAGGGAGAAAGAAAGTGAACGCGGTAAAGAATAAATAAGAAAAGTATACACTATATTAAAAAGTGATTTTGAAAATAAAGAAAAAGAATAGAGTAACTGTGAGTAGACTGATTTTGAATTAACACCGCCAGAGAGGGTGTCACACAGAGAGTGACACTAGAGCAAAATCTTGCCACAGATTCTTGAGTGAAGATAGAATAGCCACTGTCAAGGCCCATGGCCTTATCCTCTGTGGATAGAAAGGAAGTCACTTGAACTCATTATATAGACCAAGTTGGCCTCAAACTCCCTACCCACATGCCATGGCCTCGCAAGTGTTGGGATTACAGGAGTGTACCATAAAAAATGACTACCACTGTTTTATTATTGTGTAAGGATGTAAAGACAATACATGACTATCAGGAAAATGATCTGGTGTGAACTATTAGCTGGGGTTTCTGAATGAAATGACCATAACTTGTGCTAAGAAAGGGGAGTATGATTTACTTCCCTGGAAAAAATCCCCAGTCTTTGTAACTCAGCTCACCTTTTGAGAATGACAGAAGAGGAACTTTCCAAAGTGAGGATTAGTTTATGGCCAATTCAGCTAATGTCACCAGGTCAGTTAGATCCTCCTCTCTTCTGCATTATGGTGTCCAGAAAAGAAGAGATCATCATGCAGTTTGAATGATCATCTTGTGTAGAAAATTACCTCATGCCTATTGTATAAATTAAACATAATGTCACTCAGTTTTTCAAAATATAGGACAATATTTACATTAACAAGGTGAAATTGGGAGGATGTCACTGTGTCTGGAATGGAGAGGACAGGAGGAAAAGTCAGCTGAGTTTGGGGAGGGAGGCCAAAGACAGGACTCAAGCATCAGCTCTCCATGAAATGCAGCCATTGCAGAATTTCCAGCAGAAAACTAATCTGGGATGGCCCGCATTCTGAGAGCACCACTCTTGTTCTGTTGGTATATACCAAGTGGAAGGGTTGGGAAGACCAAAACCAAGGAAATCTAGTAGGAAACTACTGCCAAACCCATGTGTGGGATGAGATGGCCTCTGTCCAGCGCGGTTACAGGGCATCCCATGAGACACAGTCACATTCTGGATTCATCTGGAAAAGAGAAATGACAGCTTCCTGATATAACAGTGAGAGGGAACAGCATAGAAAAAGAGAGGCTATCTCTCTCACTCACAGGAACACCAGGAGAGGCCATGTTTGTTGTGTGCTACTGAATCAATCATTGACAAGTAGTAAAATGCCTGGCACATACTTGTTACTAGAAATACAGTATCTGTTCCATGAGAGTAGGAACACAGCATTCTAAGAGTTTGATGTTGAAACAAGAATTTTTATTTATTTTTAATCAGAAACATTTTTTGTTCTCACCAAAGCAGTATTAGGAAAATCTATTAGTAATCAACATATTGATTGGTGCAGATAAAATCAGACAATAGTGAGGTAGAGAATCTTAAATGACATTTTTATTGAGCAAACAAAAACAGATGATCCTACCTACAAAGTACTTACCCTTAGGGTTCTGAGTCAGTGTTGACTGTTCCTGAATAGTGTCTCATGCACATCAAGTGAATGGGTACTTCTGGCTGTGTACCTTCTGCATGGACCAGCCTACCTGTAGCCCGTATATCGTATGGTAAACTTAGCTATTTGCAAGTCTGGCTCCTGGTGCCTCTCAATGTAAAATAGCTTTTGAATATGCCTAATTTCATTAATTTTTATTAGTAAATCACTGAAAAGAAAGACACACAGGACTATGGTAGGAATTTACGACTAAGAGCAGTGCTCATTCATTTAATTGTTCATTCCCTTTTAGTCCATCTTCTATTGCAAGAGCATTAGTCAGGTTTGGGAAAAGTTTATGTCAGCTGGAAATGATCTCTGGCCTCTCTCGTGCTTTATAACTACGTTATGTCTTTCACTGCAAGTGTAAAATAGTGTCAGTTCCTTCACAATTTTTTCATAAAGAAATATGATCCTTGCTTAATAATGAGTAGAAAATGGGTCTTAACTTACTTTCGTCCAGTAATGGAACAGACTTTCCTCCCATTCTGTGCAGTGGTATGGTCCTCCTTTTTGACTGGAGCATGTACATAGTTATGCAATTCAAACCTGAGAATACAGAAAGGGAACCCAGGTTGAATTGGTAAATTTGGTCTCAAAATTGAGAGCTCAAGACTTCCTCACAGCTAATCAGAGTATTTTTCAGTTAACTAAACATACACTATGAAAGTCATTTAATTAACGTTCTTTTTAGTCCATTAACCATTTGGAGGCATAATTTATTATGAAATAAGTGTCTTTATGTTCTCAAAATTCCAAATAAGCTGCAAGTTTCACTTATACATTTAAGATAGCCAACTGACCACAGGTTCTGTAAGCTGTTATCTAATTATGTTAACTACTATAGTAAGACCAGTTAGAAACAAATTTCACTAATTTGAAATCCAATGGAAGCTGTCTTAAAGTAGGGCTCTGGTAAATTTTAAGAGATGAACTTTTTGGGAAAATAAATACAATCAATAAATTTACACAAATTGTTAGGCTTCCAAATGCACTGGTCAGCCTCTGTCTGACATAGCTTTCCCATGTGCATCAAGCTTTTCACTTTTTAAAAAATAAGAATTCTATGTACTAAAATAAAAGAAGCAGCACAGGTGCATAAGTACTCAAAGCTTCTTTTAAAAAATTGCCAATTAGATGTGTAGTTCAGTGGTAGAGCACTTGCCTGGCATTTGTGAGGTCCTAGGTTCAGTCTGCAGCACTAAAGAGAACAGTGTGATGCAGAAATTACACTGATTAGAAGTGAAAACGCCTATTAGTAATAAGGTCATCTTAGGGACTTTCTACGTATAATGTCTATCTGTTAAAGTCTCTTTAACGTCTTGCATTCAATAACGAGAAGAAATACAATGGAAAAGCACAATAATGATCATGGAGGGAATAAGAGAGATATTGTACAACGATAAAAAGACCCTTGATTAAACGCTGTTTGCATGCATCCATGGCATCGTTGGCCATTAGACTTCAGGATTTTTAATAAGGAATCAAAGACCAAACAAGAATGATTTAGGGTCTATTATTCAGGAGGCAAGAAATTGAAATGATAATCATATCAAATGAACCAAAAATAAGGGATTAAGAAAGGGTATTTAAAAGTGAGTAAGAATAAAATACATAAATTTAATCTAGAGCAAGTTAATACCTCATGACAATGACCTAGCATTTAAGTCAGGCACACAGTGCCAAACCCTGCACTGTAAAAATCACGACTAGAGATTTTCTGTGGTCGATTGCCTTAGAAATGATTCATTGTTTAACTATTATAATATCTAAAATTGAAAACTGTCTCCATAAATAGGAACTTTGCAACATAGCACAATATGATTTTTTCCCACTAAAATCCTAAGTGATGACATCTACCTACCTACTTTCCCAGCTGCCTACCATGTTTACTTACTTAGCTGTTCATTCAGGTAACTTATGGCTCTGTGCTGGCTTATGCTGTATGCTACCACATGTAAAAGAACTGTCCTCAGATTCTAAAACATCCTACTATCTGAGAATAGATGAACTTGCAGAAACACTCTGTGGATTTGTGATAGGTGGGCTCTGATGCTTTGTTCCCTTGCAGTACACAGGAAGTAAATCAAATATTTCTAGTGCTGGACATTAATAATACCCCCAGGCTCAAAGGAGGATCCTTCCCCTAATGGAAAGATTATTCTCCAAACCTCATCTGCACTGCCTGCCTCAAGGTGACTCACTCTCCCACCTGAACCTGCAGCAATTTCTTCCTCCACTGCTCTTGCCAGACATTAGCTGTTGCCATCCTCCACAAAGGGACATTAATAGTCTTGAAGGCAATATGCTGTTTTTGTTCTTGCCTCCTTGTCCCCTCCCTCAGAGCTCATTAACTTATATTTGCCCTCTAGGAGTGTAACTAGTAATCATGTAAGGTGAGGTGGAAAGATCTTGCAACTTCACAAAGAGAGCAGAGAGGGGAAAGACTTTTAAAGAGTAAATTATTAAAACTAAGATGACACATTATTCATGAACTAGAGTTCAGCTATTCCCAATGTCCTCAATGGTGGTGATTGTTAATGTCATTTATTAATATATTTAAATTTATTCGAGATTCAAGTGCAGTTATAAACTCTAGTTTCTCACCTCTTAAAAAGTACATCCTATTGACAGATAACATACACAAGATGAGCAGAGATGACAAAACATATTGAGATAACACATAAACAGCCTGTCCTTTGGGTAGTTCATCACAGTGCCTTTAGCACCTGAAGGAGAGAAAACCTTTCTGGTTTTTGTAAGGAATACTGACTAACTTCCAGACGGCCACAGACTGAGGCAAGCAAATAGTTACCTGGAATTGGAGATCCATTCTTCAAGGAAACTGGGCCCTCAAGAGGTCTTAAAGGTTATATAAGGAGCTAAGACCAGCTTCTCATGATACACAAATCAGAATGAATAAAGAACTGCTGTGTATCATGCAGGGATGTTCAACAGCAAAACCTCCCATCCACGCTTTGGAAATGATGGTACCCCGAGGCCATGAATTATGCTTGCAGATATTGTGTAAGGATGTTCACCTCCTCTGTCATCCAGTAAAGAATATTTAGTCAACTTGAACAGAAAACTACTTTTCTAACTCTCCTGTATTAAATATGGGGCTGAGTGTTCCCTTTTGAAAAAATCTTATTTGAACACCCCAGCCATAACACAGTGTAACTCAATTTAAAATCTTTATGCATTGAAAAGATGCTGTGAGATGTCCTGATGTCTATTTTATGAGCTGAAATAATATCATTGCATTTAGATTTTCAAATGATATTGACAGTCGTGGAAGAAGGACGCTGGAGTGCTCTGCACAACACTCTTAAGAAGCCCAAACCTTTTCCTTATGCAAACACACTCTAGGATACTTCAGAATCACAGTGATGTTATGCTTTAGAAGCAAGGAAAGTATTGCTTTTTTTCCCCTCCAGGTGGGACAAAAAATACAATTTCTTTAAGATGTGAATAGCTTTTTCAGAGTTTCTAAAACTCATCACTTCCACAGAAATTCTATTTGCCCTGAAATTTTCCTATTGGAAAAAACTATACATTCCTTTCAAATCCACCTATGCCTATTGTAGTTTTCTCACATAGTGACATTTCTGTAATGAGCACAGATTTCCTTTCAAACTCAACAGAAATGAGGTTCAAGTCAGATTAATGATTGGCATAAGGGCTCATGTTTATTTTTATCATTACTTTATATTGCAGAATATATCTTTTACATAAACTTAAATTAGGAAGTAAAAGTATGATAGCCCTTGCTACTTAAAGTTTGGCCTTCAGTTCAACATCAACAGCATCACCTGGCTCTATATCAGAGTGATGGATTATTTAACTCATGTTTTAACAAGCTTCCTAGGGACTGTGTATGCCCAACAACTCCAGAAAGCATTGCTAACTAGGCTAACAGGGTTTGGAGAATCAGGGCAAGAGGCTGGCTTCAGAACTAGAATGAAAAGTACCCTGTAAAAGACTGAAGCTACGTTTTAAAAATTAGACATTTTGGTGGAGATGACTGACAACAATATCATTCCCACCCAGAATTTAAAATCCCAATAATCTTAGCAAAACTGCTTTCTGCTTCTTCCATGCCTCCTGCTGTTCCCTCTCTCTCCCTCCCCGCCTCTCTCTTTCTGTCAGACACTATCTTCTTTCACTTGTCCATATCGTGCACTGTAAGCCAGTTGGCCCCTGGCCTGAAATCAGCTTCCTTTGCTAATTCCAATCTTAGATTCCTCACTGGTTGGGAAATCAGTTCAGATATCTATTCTAAGCATGTCTTCCTTTTTCCAGGTCCCTGATAATGTCCAGAGGCCTGATCTAACATACGCTAGGGTATACAACCTCTTTGATATGAAATCATCACAGATTCACACACAACTAAGTGGAATTTATCTGTGGCTCCCCACATCCCTATCCTCAGCTTCCGGCAGTCTCCCCTTTGTCCATAAACCACTGCCATTCTAGTAGACACCAATCCACAGCAGCCACTGGAATTGTCCTCAGAGAATTGTGACACATGCACCGCTTTGGTAACTGATTCCACTTCTGAAAATTTCATGTGAAAGTCATGGATCTTGCCCTTTCCCTTTCAAGGAAAGGTCACACTGAGCTCCAGATTTGAGGAAAATCAAGTTGAAAGGTTTGGGATATGGAAAATATTTGATGTCTTTCTGTGTTACTCAGGCTCTATGATCCTTTAATGCAGATCATCAAGTCTCTGCTTATCAACTGCTGGACTGAAATCAAAGCTTTGTAAGAGGCACATAACGAAGTGTGCATGCACGCTGGCTCGGACTTGTCTGAACACTAGGCTCCATTATTTCATTAACTTCCTAGGGTAAAATTAGGTCAGGGATTTACTAGATATTTGATTTCCTAGATCAGAGTTCAGTAGAAAAGGGCAAGTATCTACATACAACAAAGTTGTTTTACAGTGGCCTCGTTTTTCTGGTAAATAGAACTTCCTGATTTTTTTTTAATCAGTAAGCTTTTTGCGGAAAACATAAAGTCCTGTCAGAGTCTGCTGCTATATTTTTAAAGGCCCTTGACTTTAGCCAAAAAAAATGTGTACATGCCTGAGATTATAGAGCAGTGAGATACAGAAACAGGAAGATGGCAAGAACAATTTGCCTTTATGATTAAAAAACATCTCCCTACAATTGAAATAGCAATATGACCACAAAGTTGGCATGTAAGGAATATGACCTAAATCGTGGGCCTAACCAATAGCAGTATCAGAAATTCAATGTGACATAGAAGACTTAGATGTGATTCAGAAGGTCTTCTAGAAGACGGCTAGATCTGGGGTCTCCAAACAGCAGACGCTGAAGCTCTCAGTTAGCATCAGGCCCTTCTCCAGCATCCCCTCAGATAGAGTCTAGATGTACTTGTCCGTCACTAGAACCACAGCGTTGGTGTCAGACAAAATCTTACCTTTCACAAGATATCAAGAAGATGGCTTGCCAGATTAAAGGAATGCACAGTGCTATTGCTATGAGACACATGAGTCTGTGCCCATCTATGGTTAACAAGCTGAATATGAGAATGACTGCTTCCACACACGCTGACTGAACTAGACCTTGATGATTAGCCACCAGCAGCTCACAAAAAGGCCAAGGCCCAATGTACATTAACTAGGTCCTGGAATGAGGAAGAGGGAAGCACAAAATGCCAAAGAGGATGGACTTCAGTCTCATAAGATCACCTTCCCATTGGAGGAAATAGAACAATAAATGCTCTCTGGATCCTTCATAAAGTGAGGAAAGTCCTTATTGCAAAGGTTTTTATTTCACTCTCTCTGTCTCTCTCTCTCCCTCTCTCTCTCTCTGTGACACCTAACCAAAAAAATCTCATCTTCTGTCCTCCCCCAGAACCCTCATTAGCAGCCCAAGAGGAGGAGTCAGAGTATACAGTGGCAGACTTCCCAGTTTGCTGTATCCAGTTTTAGTATCTACCCATCAAGGAGAGTTCAGATTGGAAGAATATTCGTGAGAAACTGCACATTAGAACCTCCTGTACAGCAAGCCCAAGGACATGTTTGTTTTGATTCACACACACCTAACTCCCGCTGCAAAAAGTTGAATGGCAATGGGGTGTGTGTGTGTGTGTGTGTGTGTGCATTCATGCATGGGCATGTTTCTAAGTCTATGTTGGGAAGGAAAGTCTCTGTGTCTAGTTAGTTCTACCCACATTGTTTTTCTTATCTGTCACCTATTTTCCATCCCCATTGTGACAACCAAAGTCCAGCTCTTCACTCATCAGCTGGTGCTTGAGATGTTCCAACAGTGCCTGTAGCAGTTAATTTCCCATTCTTGGATCTAACTTGTCTAAGCTGATTGTGCTCTATGTGGAGTTCACATAGTACCCACGCAACTGACTCAAGCATAAAGTGCGTAAGTGTGCATAAGTATGCTTTTATTTGTTTTAGTCTAGTTGTTTAAAACAAATGTTGAAAATTTTATGGAAAAATCTCTATAATCTTATTTTTTGAAATGTAGTCATATATGACTCCAAGAAATTTTAATAAATTAAAGCTCATCTGTCTTAGTTAATTTTCGTATGGCTGAGACAAAATACTCAATGCCCAAAGTTAAAGCAGGAAAGGTTTATTTCAGCTCATGCTTTGTAGAGGTTTCAGTCCATAGTCAGCTGGCTCCAAGGCAGGGCGGCACGGCAGAGGGGCATCTCAGAGGAGAAACAGTCTATTTGTGGCAAGCAGAAGGCAGCAAGCAGCAAGCAAGGAACCTGCCTTTCCTTTTTATTCCTTCCATGTCATAAATCTTTTGGATGGTGCCACCCAAACCCAGGACTATGGGTGATTTGGTCTTCAGTAAATCCATTCAATTATACCCAGAACTATATTAATGGCAAACAATGGACTCATTTAGTACCATACACCGCTAATCCCAGTATCACAGGGCCTATAGCAGCTCCAAAAAGCCTCACCTATGGTGCCTGAGGCTTTGAGGGAACATCTATATATAAGCCGTAACACCATCCAAGCTCTTTTCTCCCATAATAGGAATATTTAGAAGTTGCAGAGTGGAGAATTACAAGTCTTATAAATCACAATAACTGCTATACATAAAACCTAGAAAATTAATGATTATTAATGTATTACATTAAAGCCAACAATAGCTGGAATGGACAAGATGTGGACAATAACAAAGTTCTGTGTACTTTTTGTTATTCTTAGATGTTTCTCTTCTGAATCTGTCATGTCCTCAGCAATATTTTCCTTTACAGTTTAAGTAAAAACCTTGGTGTGTAGAGGCATACCTACAAATGTTCCAGATGGTGTCAACATCTAATTCTTTCAAATCCATGGCTGACACCTCTCTGGATAACAACTAAGATCTTCTGACTTGAAATTATTTCTTTGTGGACCACTTGGACAAATCTCCAACTTCACTCTCATCTCATTTCTTTTAGTTAATGACTTACCCTATGATTCTTCCACTTTTCTTTAACCTTCATTATCTTAACTCAAGTATCATCATGTATATTCAAGCTGTTCTATTTCTATGGTTCTTCTATTTTATTTAATTACTGTACCAACACAACAAAAATGTGATGTGGTACTAGTTTTATTAAAAAATGCAGGCTACATTAGAAGAGAAACAGTCTCTTCTGAGGATTCCAGTAGCTCTTCCTTAGGAGAATACAATCAATGTTTCACTACCTAATTAAAACTACAATTTTAAAGTTTGACTTACATGTAAAATCAGGTATGCTAAGTAATTTCAAGTCCTGTAGCTCCTCCAAATGAAATATGTTTCCTGATATGTCCCACTACCAATTAAAGACATGATCAAAGTTACCTTAACCTGACCACTTCATCCAGGAAAAATTGTCTATAGTATTTTAGTTGCATCCATACATTCTTTAGTTATTTAAGTGTCCATAAGCATGTACCAGTATGACAAGAAGTTTTTAGAAATATGAGACTAGCTTTGTGTATTTTCCCAAACCATTGCTTTCCCATCCCCAAGAAAAAGCAGGAAGACAAAACTTCTGGAGTGGACAAGTGACTAAGTGTGGAATTTTGAAATTTTCTCCAAACAAATTTTATCTATCCATCCATCCATCCAGACCCATTTGAGAACTTCTCCCTCCCCCTCATTTCTTAGTTACTATTCTCTCAATGCTGGGACAAAATACTAGAAATCCAAAGTTAAAAAAGAAAAGTTTATTTAGCTCACAGTCTGTAGAGGCTTCAGTCTGTAACCAGCTGACTCCAAGGCATGGTGGCACATAGTAGACGGACAACCATTCGTGGTGGCAGAGGACAGCAAAATCAATAATAGCAAAAGGGGAGGATCCTCTTTTCCTCCCTTATACTGTAAGCAGGCTACCTGCCCTAGGGCAGGTGTAGCATTCACAACATTTCTCTGCCCTCCTCTTGCACAGTCTGAGTATGTTTACAAAGTGAGGACCCTGGCTCTCTGCTGAGTCACTTAGTTAAGCTTCTAAACTTCTCAAATTAACACACTGAATCAACCATTACAACATCCTAGAGCATAAAAGCCACCAAAAGTCTTGTCCTCTGTATCCTAGGATGTAGAACTGCTGAGTTACTTAGTTAAGCTTCTAAACTTCTCAAGTTCACACAATGTTTCAACCATAACACCTTTCTGTTGAAAGTCTCTAGTTATTAATAACTCTTAAATGCTAATGAACCTCAAAGCTATACTTACAACAGTTTTCTTTCCTGAACTAAAAAAATCACCTCCTTCTGGATTAATTATTAAAGTTCCTCACATAAAATATCTTCAAAACCAAGCTCAGGGTCATCTGATCTACATAGGAAGTTTCTATAGGGCTTTCTAATAACAAATATTGTTGTGCATATAGCCACTGATATTAGAAACTAAGACATTGTTGCCCCCTCTGTGTGTGTGTCTCTCTCTTTCTTTTCCCCTTCTTTTCTCCTCTCCTTCCCTTCCCTTCCCTTCCATTTCTCTTTCTTCTCTTCCTCTCCCCCCATTTCTCTCCCACTCCCTTCTAAGAATTTACATCTTCCCTGCCTTGGAGCTTAGTTAATTCTTTACCCACAGTGTGCCTCTGATCTGGTCCTTTCTCTCCATCTCCACCATTACTGCCCATAGATTAGATCAACTGGTATTTAAATGATTATCAAGTGTCCCATTGTAATCTTATGTGATACAGGTCTTCAGTTATCATTTAAAACGTAAAGCAGATTATTTTACTACCTTTCTCAAAAATGTTGAAGTTATTTTTATCAACTACCACATTTTAAAATATGTTGAGATATGTAATTTTTTTCAAAATCTGGCTTTATTTTATTCCTTGCACTGGTAGAACATAAACACTCTCAGATTTTAAGAAATCACATGTGTTTATTCTCTAGTTACCCTGCATATTTGAGGTTGCTCTATTTAGTATCACAACCTGGACTTGAATTGCAGCTTAACTCCTCAGGTTTATAGTACATACATTGAGACCAGCAATAACAATACTGAAGATTTGCTAGAAGATTATTAAATAAGGTGTTTATAAAGCCCTGAATACATACCCTACAACAAAATTAATGCTCAGTGAGTGGTAGCTATTTAACATGGTTTGTTCATATCTGACAGTTTTAATTTAGCATTATATTGTGAATATTTCTCCATGCCATCCACTAGTCTTTGAAAATATGATTCTAAACTGCTCCATAGTACATAAATCATATAGGTGTCCTTTAATTTACCTTATCAAGTTCTCATTGGTAGACATTTATGTATATTTTTCAACTGTGTACTCTTTAAATAACATTGTAATAAATATTACAATACATAAATCTTTGGGAACACCTTCAAACATTTACCAAGGATAAATTACAGGAAGTGGAACATTTTAAGGCTCTAGAAACTTTTGCCAAATTATCCTCCAGGTAAGTCCCAAAAGATGTTCTCACTCACAGTGCAGGTGAATTTCTATTCCATGAACCATTACAAACATCTCCTGCATATTTTTTTCTGTCTCTCTTTCTCTTTCATTATTTACCAATGTAGTGACATCTTTCTTGATTTGCTACCATAACTAAATAGTTCCCCAACTTTGGTACACTGGAATCCTCTAGTAACAAAAGACAGAAGGGCTTCTGCCTTAGAAAATCCTAGAAAATGTTATTGACTCCTCTCTCACTGTTTGGAATCATGAAAACAGACCTTATCTATTTCAAGCACTGTCCAAAGACATTACCTTACATTCTAGCCCTGTCTTAAATTAATAAACAAATCACCTCCACTCCTCCACCAGTCTCCAGTAACCACAAATAAAATACAAAAGATTAACCCTTCACATTGGAGCATTTATAATTCCCTGACATTCATTACCCCACTGACTCCTTTCCCTTAAAATGCAAAAATCCATATCCTGTGATATGTGACAGGGCGACTATTAGTAGCAATAGAAGAAACGTGACTACTTAACTTCCAATTTTTCTTGCTCAATCAAAGCTCTATTTAAATCATTTCTCTAAATTGTCCTTATAGAGCATCAAGAAATCAAGTAAACAACAAAACAAAATCATAAATCCTACTTATTAACTGGCAAAATAAGAGGCAAAGGATGAATGATTTTAAACACTGTTTGCTAGGTAAGGAAATCCATATGACATAAGGTGATAGTTCAGTAGGATTATGTTTATCTTACAGTCTTTGTCTCCCTAGGACCAGGTGTATTGCAATCACTCAGAAAGAAAAAGAAATCAAATAGGAGAAAAAAAGAAGAAATGTAAGCCACATTTGACTCTCAACTACTTTTCCTTAAGCAGAGAGCCTTAGAATAGCTCGCAAAATTATGATTAGAGGTCCTCTAAATGACTTTAATTTACACTTACTGGCTTGGTAGTCCATAAACATAATTTTAAATTTTATCATTAGCCATTTGTAGCACTCTTTGGCAAAATAGAATAGCATGATATGCTTCAATGAGCTGTATTAAAATATTTGATACAACAAAAGCTGCATATTTCCTTTGGGCTACCAAGTTTACTTATGGCCATTAAACTTAAAGATATGTACAACTAGATAAATAAAATAAAATACATTTTAAAGTAATTATTACAACATAGTTTTAGAAGAAGGAAGAAAATAAACAGAGATTAAACATATATCTAAATATAAAGAATTAGTTATATACACTATAGTACATCTACATGTTTAAGATTTAAGAATTAAAGTTGATGACATGCAAGAATAGTTAAGTACAAAGAAACATTATACAATGAAGTAAAAATATCATCACACATTATTTGCGCAATCATGTCCTATTTCCCATTCTGCACTGAACCTGCCATCATCAACTATTTCGCCATCTGTGGGAAGGCTGTCAGTGACCTCTGTACCATAAAATCCGGTACTCAGTTCTCAGTCCTCTTCCACCTTGACTTAGCAACGTTGTCTGATGCAGTCAACTGATTCTCCTGGAAACCGTCCCCTTTCCTGACTTCGAGATAACCATGTGCTGTTGATTTTCATCGCTACTCTTCCTAATTCCCCTTTATTAACTTGGCTTTATATCACAAATCTTAAAATGTGAGTTTCCAGATTGCAGTCTTTGATTCTCTCTGCTTTGTCTTCATTTATTCCTAGCGATTCCACATAGCTAAATACTACCTACATACACTGAAGTTTTCCAGATTTTTATCAGTCCTCTGAGCTTCTACTTTGAACTTCACTTGGTAGTCAGCTGTCTATTTGACACGGTAGCTTAATGTTTAATTGCAGTTCTGATTAAACATTAAAATTGCATCCTTGATATGCTACTCTCAAGGGTATTGCTCTCACAGTGTTCCCCTCATCAAACAATAGGAACTCTATTCTTGAGTAACAGTAGTGGGTGTAGTGGGTCTAGGGCTTGGGGGATGGACGAGATAAAAACTGAAAAAAAAGTGCAAAGACATAAAGATTATTTTCTCCTAAGTTACATCAAACTCTGTTGACTATTAGATCTTCATAAACTTAAATTTAGATCTTGTAGCATAAACTTCTGAAACATTACCTATCAACCTTTCTTACCAAAAGTGATTTGTGAATTGATATAAAGCAGTCTAGGCAAGTTAGGAAACTCCAATTTCAAAACATCATGCTTACTTACAAACACATTCTACCCAATTGTAGGGTACCAGAAGCATGCCCTTTCACTTAGGAAGTGAGAAGAAGATGTCTGTAACTGCTTCACCTATTTAGTGCATGGAAGCTCAGAGACTCTTCAGAATAGGAGAGCATGGCAAACTTGCTCAAAAAAAGACCAATATGAGGTGAAAAGTCATTTGTATTTCTATCTGACAAGACAAATTGACAACAAGAAAAGAATATTAAAGGTTAAATTTACAATAGCAAAAGTACATATCTATGAGTCTAAAAGTTAAATAACAAAATATTTCAAGACTTTTAAAGAGATAATTATACTGCTTTAGTAAAAGATACTAAAGAATATAGAGAGAGGAATGTAATAGATAAGCAAATAAAATATCTGAAATTTATCAGTTCTTTCCAATTTAGTCAAATGAGTCAATGCATTTTCAATCATGACTTCAACAAGAATTTTTAATTTCTATAAAATAGATCACCAAGAAAAACAAAAATACTCTTAATGAGGTTTTATATGATAAGACTTAACTGTAAAAGACATTTTATAAAGTTTCTAAAATAAACTATATTCCCTTTATGCCTCAAAGAAAGATACACATATCTTGCCAATGTGTAAATCAAAAGGAAAATAATGAAGCTACCTACAATAAAATTAAGAACTTTTGGTTCTCTACACAGAAGAAAGTTTATGAAAGAAAATTTATGAAAGTACAACGCAGGATAACCATTAACAGAAGGTTACCTGTCAGATCATATAAAGAACTCTTACAAATTAGTAAGAAAACCAATATCAAAAATGGACAAAGAATTTCTTAAATTGTATTTCACACAGGCAGAAACAGTATAGTCAATAAACCTGTGAAAAGTTACTCAAACTCTTGAAAACTAAAACTGGAAATAGGATACTATCTAGCATATGTTGGGCTCACAAATGAATGATATATTTACAAGGTGGTAGAGATTAGAATCAACAGAAACTTTTAAATAAGACTGTTGGGAGAGGAAATTGATACAAAGTCCTGGAATTATGGAACGGAGCTGAAATTACACGAGCCTTCTAACCTAGTTCCTAGATAAAATGTCTTCTGAACTTTTGTACCAAGAAACATGCACAAGGATGTTGGATATTGTCAGGGATGGTATTTTAAAAGACTTCATTGTAAGGATGATGGTCAATTTAAAGTGAGTTATGATGCTTGAGTATGTATTTGGTATTATTCCTTGTAACATTCCTAAGAATTACATATAATTCATATCTTTTTAAAAAATTATGATGATAGGGTTTTGGTATTAGGTTTGTTATAATAAGCAAAGGTGGATTTTTGTCATTTGGTTACTATTTATATGTGCTGTGGGTGATATTCTCAATCAAGAGAAGGCTAAGATACAATTAGGGTGGCCACTTCCCTGGAACTACATGATAAACCTTTCATGTTTTCAAATGTCACATAAGGTATCTTTCACCCGCCCTTCAACATGGTACATCTGTGAGCTCTTCTCTGTTCTCTTCTCTGTCGTGAGATGTTGACCTTGGTGAAGCATAGGAATGAGTTCTTTCCTCTTTAAACTCTTCTTGATTGAGCCAATGGGAAGCCCATAAAGGATACTGATGGAGGGAAGGTAGTGAGCTCAGTCTCCATCCCCTGTATCCTTTCTCACCAAGATGGCTGCCAGCTTGCTGAGTCCCTACATAAAATGTAACTCTTTTCAAAGCAGCCAATTATACACGACTTCTGTGAACTTCTGATAAGTTCCTCATCTGTTTGGACCTGGAAAGAAGTGACATTAACTCATGTTAAACCCTGGATTACTGCACAAAACCTGTGGCTCCTCTATACCCTAACCTCTATCAGTGGTCCTTCCGTAAATGAATCCTCTTCCAAGTCCTCTGAATTTGCTATTTCCTGTTGGAAACTTCCCTGCTATAAATGAAGAGGGACAGAGAGAAAAATCACATTAGATGGTGCACCAAAAACTTAAAAGATAATATTGAGAGGAACAAGGAATTGTTTTTAGTCTATTAGAATCAAATGATAGTCTTCTCAAAAATGGAAAAAAATAAACATGATAGGATAGAAGATTGGATTGCAATTCAGAAATATTTAACATGCTGTATGTTCACTCATTCAGCAAGGAGATGGCAAGTTGATCTCTTTTAGAGGGAAATTACCCTGGTGGTAATTTTATGTAGGATAAGCGGTAGAGCAATACCTGAGAAATGAGGGGTTCATAATTTAGCAAGCCAGTGGGACTGCATCGTAGAGACACACCTTAAAGCAGTACTGAGGCACAGCTAAGGGTGGCTCTTTGTACTTCTAGTCACACACCATCATTTGCAGATCCTAAATTTATCTCTCATGCCCCATCTCTGGAGTGAATTTCTTCAGAATGTCAGACAAAAGAGCGACATCAACTAGCAAACATACTAAAAATTTAGCCAAACAATTCTTTTGTGTAGCCAATAATAATTTAATTTGTATTCTTATCACCACTAATTGTTTTCTATCACACTGTTAAGGACATTTAGTAGTATCTTATATTCCACTCATTCTACATATGTCTCAAATCTTTATTGCACCAAAGCAAACGTGCCTCCTTTGATGTGCCTCCTTTTAAATTCACTCTTTTATGCTATTATTTTGCCTACAATGGACCCTGAAATGTTCACTAGTTTGTATCATCTGAAAAAATTAATTAATGTTTCATCTTGCTCTTCTAGATGATGAATAAAGACGTGGAATACGATGAAGCTCAGAGCACACAGCACCAGTGGTCACACCCCTGTAAATGAACATAAATGAAGTTTGTTTTTGCATCTATTCTTGGTCTTCTACACTCAGAAAGTGTATTTCCTGCATTGTACCAGTCTGAACTGAGACAGTCCCTCAGAAGAAATAACACTTTCATGGACTGTAATGTCTGCATCACTACTGACACATCCAGTGCTGTGTACAAGTTAGTATGATGCAGATTTCTGAAATAATACAGTATAGTCAGAATTTTTATAGCACTTTGAAAATTCATGTGATGTCCTTACAGGTAATACAACATGGATTTTCAAACAACTGGTAACTGTATAATGCTGATTTGACATCTATGATTAGGAACTTGAGAGTCAGAAACTAAGTTACAGAAGTTTCATGGTAGTTGCAGCTCTCAGATTCTGGAACTCATGTTTGCTGTCCTAATTTGGTGTTTTAAGTTGTTGAAATATGTTGCACTGAGTTTACACATTAGAAGTTTTGAGGAAGATTTCCCTTTATCACAGTTTGAGCTCAGGGTTTGAAGGTGGAAGTTTTAAAGATTTTACAAATAAAGTTTAAGTTTTCTCATCACTCTTGATAGCAAGCCAGGTGTTAAAGGCAAATAAATGAGAACATGGAAGGTAAACCTGTAAATATTCTCTTACAGGCAGTATATACCTGCAGAGATAGCCATAGCTAAGTCTTAGCCTTCTGTTGTCTTAACAGAATCCACACAGTAATTCATAGTCAGCTAGGATAAGTTATTAATGCTAGTTTATTACTTATGAGTGGGTTGTTCCAGCTGATTTTCTGCTTCATTGGAGAAGTTTTACCGTCCATCCCCTTAAGCTAAGTCCTCTCCTTTCCACTGCTCAGTGATTGAAACCCTGAATTCATCTCAAGGCCACAGCAACCTCTGGCCTCTATTAGCCAGCACTCAGTTTCTTCTACAGGGAGAAATGCCAGGAGCTGACAGCATATTCTTCACTCGCTCTTGCCTCTGGGAGGATCTGCAGCCGACAGTTTCTTGGCTGTACTGCTGATTTCCAGCTCACTGTAGGGCTGCTATGCGTGTGAGGGCTTTAAGAGCTCACGGGCATAGATTTGTGTGAAAGCTTCTCTGTCCAGTTGAAAGATGACCAGAAAGAACTGAATGTGAGGCAAGGACCATGAACATCATAAAGGAATATTTCTTCATTAAGTTTTTGTCTTCAGCAAGTTCTTAGGACACTATTACTTTTATGACTCTTTGGAAAGTTTCACATCTTCAGTTCTTCTTATTTGTACAGATAATAGTATATGCAGAAACTTTCATTGGCCTAAAAATGTAATGTGACAGAAAAATAAACGTGTATTCCTAGAAGCTAGGTCACCTCTCTTCCTGATGAAATTTATTCACCAATTATTATACTGTAAAGCCACACATACCCTCTTTAAAAAATTAACGTAGCATAGCTTATAAGGAAAGTATAGTCATTTTAGGTAAAGTTTTCATATATCTTTGAATAATAAGCAGAAAGCACACTTTCTTGGATTTCTGTTAATAAACTTTTAAGTGAAAGTCATTATTAACCAGAGATAAAAATAGAAAGGAAGAATTTCAAGTCTTTATTCAGAGTACACAGTAAAGTTTGGGGCCTAGGTCCCACTATTCACCTCTCCCCTACTCTAAGTCCTGACCACAGCAACTAAATAAAGGAGCTAAACAAAAGGCAAACAGACTTCCGTGTCATGATGGTAAAGGTTGACTGGAGAATCTGTCAGAGATTTCAAGCCAAAATGAAATTCTCTTCTCATGTTTCCAGGATAGCCAAGGCCACAGAATTAGTCAAAGTGACCTGGCTCTTTGGTCGTATTTATCACAGGATGAGATGGTTAATTTTATTTGTTAACTTAACTTGGCTTAGGGATGCCTGGGTATCTGATTAAATGTAATTTCTGAACATGTCTGAGGGTGTCTCTAAAGGGATCAGCATTTGAACTGTGGCTTGAGTAAAGCAGGTGGCCTGCGCCAGAACAATTAGGCAGCTGAGGGCCCAAGGAGAGCAAACAATGGAGGAGGTTATCGTTCTCCTCCTTGCCTCACTGCTTCAGCCATTGGCCTGCTCCCCTTTGACTAGGAATTGTGCCATCTGCCTTCTCAGGTCTTTGACCTTGGACTGGCATTTGCACTGCCCATTTATCTCAATCTTTTTTGTAGATGGCAGATCATGTGATTTAACCTCCATAATGATGAGCTAATTCTTTAAAATAAATTTCATTTATTCACACACACACACACACACACACACACACACACACACACACACATCTTATGGGTTGTTCTTCTCTAATGATCCCTGAATAATATACTTGGGTATCAAAAGAGAAGGATGAGCCACTGTACTTTGGCAAGCTGAGTAAATGCAGGCAAACAGAAGGAGAATCAGCAGAGAGAAGAAAAACAAAAAGGTAGCAGCTTCATCCACCAAAGCTTGTGAGGTCATCCATTAGTTGCCATTCCATTTTCGTAGCCAGAGACAAAGGAAGACATAGATAGAAAGTAGTTTTTCCTTACATCATCACCTGCTCTAGTGATAGATATAATGCATTTATTTGCTTAGTGAAATTGGTATTGGAGATGTCTGTGGGCAAATCTGGAATTTTTCTAGAAAAACTACTTGAAAGAAGATCTATTTTTTATTTAAAATTCTCTAAGATAGTTGGTCTCTGAGTGTAGAAGAAGGAAGGTAAATAATATTTATTTGGTATCAACTTTACACCACTTTATATTCATTATCTAACTCCCTCTCTACACAAATCATATGTTAGTTATAGCCACAAGTATTTTTAATGATGAGAAACCTGAGGCAATTAAGTCAGTGAAAATTAAAGCAATTTGTCTCAGGTCATATAGATGGAAGAAGATGAAGTTAGGGTTTGGATCCCAATGTGACTAATCTCACAGACATAGTAGCAGGCTGCACATGTCTAGCTGATGAAAAGGAGACAGACAGAAGCAGACATAGTCACACACTTGCCATTTATAATCAACCAAACAGTGGAACAGGAAAATATACTCTACCACCAGGAACCGTGTTCATGTCTCAAAATTTATCTGATGTCTCCGCCATTGTACAGAATCTCACCGCACTCATTTCAAATCATTTTAACCGTATTTCATCACTTTTCTCCATATATTATGTTAATGCTGAAGACTGTCCAGATCTTTTTAAGCTCTCCAATGAAGAAGATAGCGCCCAGGAAATCTGGTTCCCTGGACTTCTTTGCCCAATGGCCATTGATTACTCTCTCAGAGTCACTGATAGGCAGTGTAGAAGGCAGAAGAGAAAGATAGGTGTTATCTTTTTCTTTAACTGACAGCAGGCACACAGGAAAGACGGAGCTTTAGGCCCGCTGAACTTCCTCCTGCAAACCTCCTGTCCTGCAAATAACAGATCTGTAGGGATACAGTCCCGCCCACTCACTACAACAGTGTTAGTTGCTGTTTTTCCTTTCCATAAAGTTGAGAACTTGTTCAACGGCATAAGCACTTGCCTGGCAAACCTGAGGTCATGAGTTTGATTCCCTGTACCAAAAAAACAAAACCAAAAGTTGAAAACTTGCAACCAGAGATCATATCTTAATTTCCAGGACATAGAAATATGTTAACTTACATGGAAAAAAGAAACTCTGAAGATGTTAGTAAGTTAAGGCTTTTGAAATGAGAATACTATCCTGGATTAGCTGAGTGGACCCTTTATCAAGGGCAAAGAAAAAGGGATTCGAAGGTTGTGCTGCTGCCTCTGAAGAATGGAGAAAAGGGCCACAGTCCAAAAACACAGAGTTCTAAGAGGGAGAAAAGACAAGGAAAGTAATTGTCTCCTGGAACTCCCGGAAGGAGTTGGACCATGGTGACATTTTCATTTCACACCTTTGATATCCAGAACTAAAGATAAAAAATTTGTATTTTTTTAGTCTTTTTTTAATTTTAGAGAGAATAAAAAAGAGCAATAACAAAATAATAATAACATAGTTGGAAACAAAACAAAGCAAAAGCAATAAAAACGACATAAGGTTTCCGAACAAAATGATAGGAATTAACAGTGGTTGTCATATTACAGATTGTTATCTTCAACAAAGTTGCTCAGATTACCAGATGTAAGAATTCAAGGTTGATCAAACAATTAGGAAGAATAAAAATAATAAAAATAAACATTAGAAACAGCACAGAGTTTCACTAGACAAATGGTAGGAATTCACCAGTGGTTGTCATATTACATACCGTTGTCTTCAAATTAGTTGTTCAGATTACCAGGTATAAGCATGCAAAACCTGAAAGAGTAAATGAAATCCAAAATGTATTGTTTTAAGAAAGTAAACTTGTGATAACTTATTATAGCAGCAATAGGGAATAAATTCAACCTGCAAAGCTGAAAATATTTATTATCTGATCCATACAGAGTGACTTTACTAACTCTTGACCCATCAAACATACTCTCTTGAGGGTGGGCCTAGTTAGTGACTGACTTTTCTTATGGGACAATAAACAGTTTTTAGTTGCCATGGTTTTGTGTGTCTTTAATGTAAAAGCCCAAATACTGCCAGTCATAGTAACTGCTCAGAGCTGACTGGGAAACTATTTTGAAAGCTTAAGTACAATTGTACCTCAGGTGATGAAATTAATTTGTTCCACGATTCCAGGGAAAATGGTCACAATTGTGTTCCTCACTCAGTGTGGATTTCCTGAATGGAAGCAAAATGTTTACCTAATGCTTCTGTTTGCAAACAAAACTGGCATTACTGTATTTGTATTTTCCATTCACTGCTGAATTTAAACATCTCTGATCCTTTCACATGTGTCCATTACTTTGATTTTTATCATCAGTCCCCTGCACATCACCATTTTCCTTCAACGCAGATGTGTTCCTAATAGGTTCAGATGACCTTTGCGGTCATGACTGGTTATTCCTATACGTTTCCTTCCTATTGTTCATTGTATAAAATTCAAACATGACATCAGGAACACACCGTTATTTAAATAATTCCATTCTCCTTCACGTCTTTTCTGCACCTCTAATCCTCAAGTTATCTCTTATGTAACTTCTCTGCTCATTTTTATTCGTTCTTCCAAACACACCACAATTTCCAGAAAGCCTGTAGTGTGTAATTTAGACTAGCATGTGCTTGTTCCTCTCTGATCATTTCTTCCCTACTAACTCTCTCTTTCTCTTGGCCACAGGAAAGGAAGTTCTTGGATGACATATCTTTGAATTACACTGGACAGCTTGGCAGGTACCAAAAATTTTTTACTCACAGATAGATTGTCTCAGACAAGTCTAAAAACACATCTGTCCCCAGTGATTTAATTTGCTTGATAGTAAATCTATTGTAATCTACTTAGATAACAACTTGCTATTTTTATCAGACTAGTATCCAATTCTGAGATGTTAAATATAGTATTCTCCACTGTTCCAGACAGTCATTTTTAATGAACTATGGCATACACAAGAATGAACATTTAACTTTATAGAAAATCACCTGCAAGGCAAAAAGTTTAAGGCACCAGGTCAGACAAAAACCACTAGAAAGACCTCTATTTCTAAAGCAAATAGAGCATTACACTTTTTTAGAGCTAGAAAGGACCTTACAGTTTACTCATTTTCAGTCCTTTCACTTCACAATTGAGGGACCTCACACAATCAAGCTCGTGAACACAAATCCAAGGTCGCAGAATCAACTAGAGAGACTCAAGCTCAACCCAGGACTGCAGCTTTGGTTCACAGAGTTCATATTCTTCCTGTCACACCCTGAAGCAGCAAAAGTGCATCTATCTGGACACTGGGAGCTCTGTTCCTCTTAAAGAACACATTCATTGCATTTGGAAGATCAGGAAAGCACACTGTACTATATGCCCCACTACCTAGGAAGCTGGAGTGCAAGAAATTCTGGGTATGTGAAAGCTAGCCTCTGGGAAGGTGGGCAGAATGGACTAAGTGTGCCCTTAATCAGAGACCAGATCTGTAAAATATGCATAGAAAAATGTTTCTTCTATCAAGAGGAAAATCACTGTAGCAAATTTTCTAACTCCACTGTTACAGGATAATTAGCCTGAGTTCAAGATGTTACAAAGAAGGATAATTAGCCCAGGATGTTGTTGTTGCTGTTGTTTCTCTATTTACTACAAAAGTCTTTGCAGGGGCTGGGGATTTAGCTCAGCGGCAAAAGCGCCTGCCTGGCAAGCGCAAGGTCGTGAGTTCGGTTCCCGGTACCAGAGAAAAAC